>NC_136018.1:15472132-15804632 GCF_048128805.1 Centroberyx gerrardi
TGACAGGGTTTTCTCACAATTGAGTTCACCATATTTGCTGATGCCATCTGACCTCACCTGGTATTTCTTGTCCCAGAGGTAGTCCAGGGTGATGGTCTCCACGACACTGATGCAACACAGCTTGCTGCCGAATACTTCCTGGAGCATGCTGATGAGGTAAGCATGGTGCTCCGCCTCCATAGCGTAGTGGTGGTTGAAGTCCAGAAACACCACCTTAATCAATCAATCAATCAATCAATCAATCAATCAATCAATCAATCTATCTATCTATCTATCTATCTATCTATCTATCTATCTATCTATCTATCTAGCTATCTAGCTATCTATCTATCTCACCTCTTTCTTGTGTCTGCTCAGGAAGAAGTTGATGTCTATCAGTCCGTCCCTCACCTTGGCAGAGAAAGAGAGAGAGAGAATGTGGAAAACAGTACAAATATCTCAAAATCTTACAGTACACACTACCTAAACACCATGAAAAAATATTACATGAGAGTTCATATGAAGTCACTGTCCCTGCCATCAGCCAAGCCTATCCAAACTGTAAACCTTCATCTAATAATTTGCAGCAAGAATTTAAGAAAAGCTCCAACGCTGCTGGTGGCAAAACACTGTGCTGTATTTTAGGCCTAGCTTGGGGTGACAGACCCATGTCAGAATGACCCATGTTAGAAGTGGGATGTTTACAACAAAACACACAACCTTTGATCTCTGTTCAAGGCCATTTCTATCCCACTACCCACAAAGTCAGTTAGAAACTTGAACACAATAGTAGCTGAATGCGTTTTGAGCACTTCTAAGTTTCACTACTTTTCATGCTTTTGTGTCTGAGGAAATAAATTAGATACATCTCGACTAGCTCTAATATGTGAAACTACATTTAAACCTAATTTTACTCATGTCTTGTCTTTTTATTTATTTTAACTTTAATCAGCTGAGTCTATTACTGTAAGAATGCATTCCCTCTCCACAAGGACACCCTGGCAAGAGGTTCAGCTCTTAAGAGAAAGAGAGAGGATAAATTGGTCTAGAAAGGCAAAAGCATTCAACATTCAAGATCAGTAAGTGATTTCTCTTCTGCCCACCTTGTGTCCAAACAGGCCGTGGATGAAGTAGATCTCGTTTCCAGGCTCACCGGGTTTGGAGGAGACCCGGAGGTCAAAGTAGCGAATGCCTGCATCCAGCTGCTCCTTAAACGTCAGATTCTGAGAAGGTTACACAGAATACAGAAACATCAAGGGAAGACACATGATGTTTTATTTCTTTTTTTATTTTATTAAGCACTTTGTGACAAACTTGTTTGTTTAAAGCACTTGACTTGACTGTATGTATAGATACAGTGTTAAATGTCAGCAAATTTTTCTATGGGAAGCTATAAGCTGATAAATAGCCTGCTACAACTGTTGATGTAATAACATACCATTAATGTAATAAACCACTAAAGTAATAAGAATTTGTATTTAACAGTGTAATAATCCTGTCAACTGAATAGATTTTCCGTTATGTAATAAAAGTTGATAAATACCTTTTTTTCTGTAACATTTATTACATTAATGGGAAAATTGTTATATTAACAGGATTGTTACACTATTAGCTGCAAATTGTTACTGTATGCGTTAATGGTTGATTACATTTATCAGAAGTATCACATTACCAGCTGTAACAGCTGCATGACACAGGAATCAGGTCAGAGAAATTAGTGATTTGAAGCACAATCTCATATCTGGAGAATTTGAAGTAGTGAAGCCTGGGTGCAGATACTTTTTGGCCCAACACAATTGATCCAACGGGGACACAACATGAACGCAGTCAAGCCAAAGTAATCTTTTAAACTGCCTCAGATCTGTAACCAAACTCAACACAACTGCTAGACCTTTTTTTCAGGACTGCAAAATTTGCAGACTTCCAAAATTTGTCCTGCCAGGGTATCTCAAAAATGGGCCCCAAACCGCGTGTCTCCCCAGACTCAGGTCTCTGTGGCTGTACCTGGGTCATGGACCACTTCACCATGACCTTCTTGGCTATGTCTCTGAAGATGGTGGCCAGGTACTGGACAAAAACCTTCTGATCTGGACCCACAGGAGCCTGCACATCCACCCAGAAGGTAAAAGAATCATGGGACCCTGGGAGAGAGATGATGATGATGATGATGATGATAATAATGATGGTGGTGATGGTGGTTAAGCTGATGATGATGATACAAAGGATGATAATGATGATGATAATAATTATTATCAATGGAAAATGATAAAAACAGACAAAAACTATGGAGGACAAAAAGAAAATAAAAGGGTATGGGAGAGTGTGAATGAATATGCAGCATCAACACACACACACACACACACACACACACACACACACACACACTTCACGCACAACAAGCTCACCTGGCACCGCAAGGTATTTGAGCGGCATGGCAGTGAGCTTGGGAGCGAGCGAACCCATCCAGTCAGCATTGTAGCTGCCGATGCCCGCAGGTCGCGTCTTCATATCAGGCTGTGACGCTCAGCAGACACCCTCACTGGTCACCCTCACTGGTCACCCTCACTGGTCACAAGTAGGCATCCGGGTGCAGATGTAAATCCGGGTGACGGATTCCCATGCGCTCCCGAGAGGTGGAAGCTACCGGAGATCATCTTGGAATGTGGAAATTACAGAGCTTCCACCACTGACCCGGTAAAACGGTCCCTCACCGGGTGCGTGTGACCCGTGTTTCCCCCTTTCCTCGTGGTGTGCAGTGGTGTGGTTTCCCAACCGGGCGACCGACGACAAGCCTCGCTGTGGCTAATGAGCGTGATAATCCTCTTAGACCGTAATTATAGTCGTTATCCCCCCTCCCTCTGCGACTCGGCCACGGGTTTATACCTGGTTCAAGTGTACACAGACTACCCCCCCCCCCCCCCCCCCCCCCCCCTCCACACACACACACACACACACACACACACACACACACACACTCACACATGGGCGAAAAAAAGGCGACAGTGGCAGATGGGAAGGACTTCTTGACCAGGTTGGAATTTACAGTGGTCCAGGGTCAGTCAGCCATGAGGAGTGAAAGGTTTAAAGTTCATAGAACATAAAACAGATCAAAAGATCATAATTTAGGTGAACCACCGAAGACTCTCAGCTCGACCCCATCCCATAACATTCCTTCTACACCAGGGGTGACGTGATTATATTTTTATATTTTTATATCATAGGCCTATTGTTTCTCTCAATTGACGAATGTAGGATGTTCAGTTTCGCAAGTTAGTGGTTAAGGCTATTCTATTCTATTCTATTCTATTCTATTCTATTCTATGTTGAACAACTGACTTGGGCAAAATAATATTTGAACAGCTTCAAATGTTTGAACTTCTTGAGATGTATTTGGTTTTCGTATCTTCACATGTTCATTAATCGCTATGTAGCCCTGCAGCTCCATCTATTGGTAAAGCCCTTGAATTGCCACTGAGTCCAGAGTGGCCTACAGTAAAGAGCACTCACTCTGCCTCTATTTCCGGGGACCACAAACGTCATCGAAACACTGCGACCAGAGTCTGCTCTGGAAAAGCGGTGAGATATGACCAACTGTGGCAGATATCTTCCATTAAAAACATCTAAGCTTCATTTGGACCAAATTGCACACAAGAAGTTTAAAAAATAAAAACAACTTTGTTTCGGATCGGTTGCTATGGTAACGGATATGCTGATGTGGCCTAGATGATAAACTGCAGGAGGAGAGTGTTAATCAGACCTAAAGATGGGCTAATTTTTCAGAATAAAAATCAAAATCAGAAAAGTTTTATTAGTATGACAGATATAGGCGACTGTTGCTAAAGCCGCCATGGATATAAGAGTTTATATGTATGCTGGTAAAATCACGTTTATACATGGACGACAGAATAGGCCTATTAACAGATAGATTTTAACAGAACAAAATAAATCAAAATAAACAAACACACACAAAAGCAAAACCTTCATTGGAACCTTGCATTATGTTTTTCAGTTTTGACTGGTCAATATTCATCTTCATCAGCTGCTTTGTTACATAAATAGCCTATATATAATTTGCATAGGCTATCAATTGTATGGATCTTTTCTTAATCTGTTTGGGCCTGGAAGCTATTGATTCTGTCAATTCTTTGGGAAATGGGCCTTCAGTAAATATTGGACAAGGAGAGATTGATGTCAATGTAAAAGGCAAAATAATCTAATTTTCAATCTCATTTGTGTGCAGTGCGAAATGTTCACACTCCATCAATCCCATCCATTGAAACACAGATTATGCTAGGACAACAAATCCCACAAAGCATTGCGCCCTCACACACGGTCACCTGGAAGCTTGTAGCGTCTCGTTTGTCTGTCTGTTTCCATGGGGAGCAGTCACACGCACGCACACACCTTATCGCAGCAGCTAGATTACTACTTGAATTTTATCTGAAGAAACTTTATGCTATCAGCAGGCCCAGACAACGGCCGAGGAGAGGAACAACACCCCGAAACGGTGAGTTGAAGAAAATGAGAGAAATAATGAAGTGAGGGCGAAAGAGATGAATTGTTTACAGAAAGATCGTTGAGGAACAGAACTGTCAAAGCCGAGACGTCAAAAACAAATGCCTCTTTTACGTTTCTGTTTTCTTATTTTCTGATAGGCTGCACTGCTAATATAATTTAGATAGCCTATTATTATAGTTACTATAATAATAGCCTAAGCCTCTACAATACTGCATGTTTGTTTTATGAATACTTGTGTAAATAGTTTGATCCAAGTGGATTAATGGCTACTGTGCTTGATATGTTATTTATATGAGTTTCTATCATATGGGACATTGAAGATGTTATATGGCTAGTATTTGGTAGAAAAAAATCTATTCTTTTATTTATTTTACCTTACAGTAAAAAACAAAAAACAAACAAACCAACAAAACATCTTTCCCTACAGTTGCAAATATCTGGCTTACAAGTAGCCTAATCATATTTTAAAGTTGATGATTAAATCTAAATGACTAGCCTGTTACTTCCCCCTGTGTGGGTCCATGTCTATAATGACTATAGCTGACCTTGAATAGCTTCTTAATGTCATGTGGCCTGGATTCAACTTAGTAATTCCCTTTAAGTCCCTCCACAACAGCTTGCCATATGTGAAAGCTGAGTGGGGGTCAGCAATCTGTTACACTGGCCTCACTACTTTCCTTATTGTCTCAATGAGCCCCGGCTATCAAGCAGATACTAAAATGTAGGGAAAGCATTTCTAATATGCAATGAAAAAAAAGATGCATGTAAAAATCTATGTAGTGCAGTGTGTGAAAAGGATGAGCAATCATTAAGTCAAACATCAAACAATTAATCTACATGAGTTTAATGGCTGCAACGGATGTTTCATTTATTAAATAAGGATGAAGACTCATAAACAGCACAGTCCAGTTTGTGTCTGGAGATTCTGTTTGGAAGGGTATTCCTGGCCCAATTTAATTAAAAAGCACTAATCTCATTTGTCTAGCTTGCCTTGGCTGTCCTCGACTGTATTTACTTTGCCCTCAATACAGCAGGCTGATACTCAAGGATAAAAACTCAGCTTGATTGAAACGGTACGCAGATGGAAGACAAACCCTGACATCCTAATGCACTAAATCTTGAAGGTGCATCGCTGCCTATATTGCTTAAACCAGTTCTATATATTTAGTTATTATTTGCAACTGATGCTCATATCCATTAACCTTTGTTGTAAAAGCCAAATGGCCAAAGCAAATATTGTCCAGTGGGATTAATCACAGAAAGACTTCATGTATTCAACTTTAACAATTAGAAACTGCATGTGGTATGGGTATGGAATGTATACAGTATCACAGTGTGAATGCTGTGGTCCAGGGCCTTATATCCCATTGCTGGAGTGTCCTGGAGTACAATTTTAGGTTCCACCACAACTGTTCATATTCAGCCTGGGACTCCCATGTCATTCCAAGATGAAGATAGAAGATAGAAGCCGTAGATAACTTACCAGTCTAAACAATGTGCAGCAGATTTCCATACCAGACACAGCATTTGTGCAGGAATTGAGAAACCTGTCCCAAGGTTCAATTAATCAAAAAGTATCAAAATCACAATATTGACTACTTCAATTTCCATATTGCAAGAGATTGCATTTTTTCCCCCAAAAGGTGTGTCAGATAGTCTCCTAAGCATAATATCCTGTTGAAATGTAAAATGTAAAGAATGCATCTATCTATCTATCTATCTATCTATCTATCTATCTATCTGTCTGTCTGTCTGTCTGTCTGTCTGTCTGTCTGTCTGTCTGTCTATCTATCTATCTATCTATCTATCTATCTATCTATCTAACAAAGTATTAAAATACATATTGCAAAGTAAGTAAGTAAGAAAAAATGATAGACTATAAGAAAAAACATAAAACTAAAAGTAAGATTTCTATTAGGCCCCAACGTGACTGTCCACATTTGTCCTTGGTGTCTCATGCACAAACAAAGCATGCAGTAAGCTCTTAAAGCCAGCTCCACCTTAACCAAGTCTGTTTCTTCCCAAAGTTCACCGGCAGGGTCATTTGGCTAAACACACAACACGACAGTCTGATCACTGTGCCCCGTGGCGTCAATCAGATCCTATTGCCAGGCACTGGGAAGGGTGCTTGGGGAGGTAGCGGGTGCCGGTGAGCATGACGGTGATGTAACATCCTATTTACATCCCCGTTGGCCTAATCTGCCTGTGTCATCTCCCTTGGGTGGCCATGTCGGAGCCTCCGACTAGTATAACACACACACATCTAATCCTGCTCACCGCTTGTTCACTGAGGAAAAATAGGGAGCGTTCCTAGTTTTTCTTTGTCCTCAGATCTCTAAACACACTTGCTTTTTGTGGGGATTTTCAGAAGTGGGTAAGGCCTCTGACTGGAATCAGTTGTGTGATTTTGTGTATTTCTAGTTGAAATGTCTGT
Organism: Centroberyx gerrardi; assembly: GCF_048128805.1. Taxonomy (NCBI): domain Eukaryota; kingdom Metazoa; phylum Chordata; class Actinopteri; order Beryciformes; family Berycidae; genus Centroberyx; species Centroberyx gerrardi. The sequence goes on from NC_136018.1 coordinate 15,479,064, forward strand.
ATCTGCTGCTGATGATGCTAATTTCTTTACTATCACTGAAGGTTTGCAAGGACACATTGTCTGGCTGACCTATCAGGATCAGAAGTGAAGAATGGATCAGTTACCTACAAGATGTTGTTTGAACTTCAAGAATTAATGGGCATTTCGACGTATTGATTAACTTAAAATCCTTGGAAAGAACAATCAGAGACAGAACACTTCCTTCAGCAAAAGAGGAACAACTGGAACTGAACAGTCAATCAATGAATCAAACATCAATAAGCTGATAGCAGCACCTGAGAGATGATGAACCGCTACACCACCCTGAAGCAGCTGGGTGACGGCACCTACGGCAGCGTGCTGATGGGGAGAAGCAACGAGTCTGGAGAACTGGTGGCTATCAAGAGGTGAGGAGGCTGAATACCATCCAACCCATTAGACTTTAGGTTTTTATCATTTTCTCTCCCAGTGAGCCTGAATTTTTTATATGGAACCATTGCAGCTTGATATAAAATGCAATGTATATACACAAATGTATGTGTATTTGGGTAAATGAATGCTTAGAACAAATCTAAATATATTTAAAATTTGAACTGTAGAAGGTCAAATCATGGTATGAAGTGGAGTAAATATGGTTATTCTTGCCTAATACATCCCATGTATTTATGATTTTCGGGGTTTGAGTCTGGCTTTTTTTTCCACTTTCTCTCCAATCTTTGCTCCCTCTCTTCACTACATGCTATTTTGCAAAGCAGAGGTGCGTTAAAAACTATTAAAAAAAATGGAAATGTGTTGCACTTGCAGTACTTTCCCTGGATAATACGTAAAGCATCTAAGCCACTAAATTGCCTGGCATAATAAAAACAAACAAGGTCAAAGCGAAGTCTAACCTTACTTCAGGTTTCCACCCCCATCACCAAGGCAAACAAACTGGCTTACAAGCCTTTGTTTCAACAGCGTGGCAGCAGGGTTCAATAATGGATGAGGTGCCTGGGAGATGCCTCCACCGGCTGATAGGTTGGTTACCATGCAAGACAATGCGCGCGGTGACGGTGAAAGGGAGTGAAAGTGCAGGGGCGTGTCGGGTTGCCGCCGGTGCGGACGGGACGAGCGAAGCTGGCAGCGTCCCAGAGAGGAGGAAGAAGATATCAGCATGTTCTGTAACTCTTACATAATTCCAGATGGAGGTGGAATAATGTTGCTCAGAGAAGATTAGCTTTCGCAAAGGTGTCCCATATACCAGGTGGCGTGTTTGTGTGAGTGTGTGTGTGTATGTGGGTGGGTGTGTGTTTTAATGTACATAGCAACACACACTGTTATGAAATGGACATGTCAATCTCAAGTGCCAAGCCATATTTTTTCACTGCATTCAAGTGGAATGTATTGATGGTAAAGCTATACATTTTGGAATACAAAAGAGATGTTATAATTATTACCATTTCATTACCAAAGAAGAAGATCTAAAGGGGGGACTACAGGCTATGGGGCTTTCCTCATGAAATGAAATAAGCTGAAATTACATATGACTCAAAGGAGGTGAATTATTAATGGAGACACACAAAGGAATTTAGTAAAGATAGCTCCACTATGTTGGGCGAGGTGTAATGTATATGGCCCGCAAATGTGATCTCTTTTATCTCTTCAGTTTCTGTATGTCTGATGTATTCTATGCACTGATGACCGCCTTTGTCTTTCATAGGATGAAGAGGAAGTTTTACTCATGGGAAGAGTGTATGAACTTGAGAGAGGTGAAGGTAAGGATGGTGATTCATTGGGCAGTTTGGGGGGAAATGTATATGGACCCTTATTATGTAATAGCAATGTAATAATGAGATGTTACATTATCCAGTAATGTATTACATTAAGAGGTTTTATTACATTTTCAACTAATTTAGAGGGACATTTTATTATATTTTGAAGTTACTACATTATCCGACAGATATTACAATACTGTTTCACCTTAAACAGTATTCCTGCTTTCTGGCCTTTTTGAGTCATAACTACAATATTGTAATGGCATTGTGTAATAAACCTGCAATTACATGTGCAACATTGCATGTAGCACCATTCATCTTGCCTTTTCCCATGATGTGCTGCACCAGTCGCTGAAGAAGCTGAACCATGCGAATGTGGTGAAACTGAAGGAGGTGATCAGGGAGAACGATCACCTCTACTTTGTCTTTGAGTACATGAAGGAGAACCTCTACCAGCTTATGAAAGACAGGTAGGAAGAGGAAAATCACACTTCTCACTGCAAAGCTTTAGACAAGGTGCAGAAACACAGTGGCTTTCTGGTTTGACATCATTCCCATGGCACAGAGTGTCCGAATGTCAACATCGGGTCAGGACTTCCCCCAACTGGATCACAAGCTAGACAAGCAAACTGGGCGAATTTACCTCCCTACCTTGAACAGACACCGTCAAAACAAATAAAAAGTATCAAGCCTTACTAGCATTGTCAAGATTGTCTGGATATTTCTGTTACACGGAGAACCCAGATATAACATAATCATGTTTTCACATTCCCACTGGGCCTGCGTTTCCTTTGTATGCAGCTGCTACCTAACTAACAGCTTCTCTTAGGGGAAGCCCTGCTGGTTTTGCCAGTTTGGGAACTGTTGGAAACACTGGGTGCACACTGCACATGCACACTGCTGGGTTTCTCCTGTGGGACAGGCAAGAAGCAGGAGGGGTGAAAGATATCAGTCGAGGAAGCCACAATGTTTTACACCTAGTCCATTTCATTGTTATATGCACTTTTTCATGTATGCTTTGCTCTTTTTTGCATATTTATCCAATTGATGTATGTTGTAGACAAACAAATTATTATTTATTTGAAGATTAGCAGGCTCATGAGGACTCTATCGATTTTATATTTGCAGAAACAAATTGTTCCCCGAATCAGTGATAAGAAACATAAGCTTTCAGATTTTACAAGGCCTGTCATTTATTCATAAACACGGTAGGTGCACCGGTCGCTTTACGCCTCACAGTCGCATGAGAGTGGATCCACACTACAAGATTCCCTGAACGATTATCAAATATCAAATTACTGTCCAATATTTGAGCTCAGAATTCTGTGAATTTATATGGGATGGCCAAATTGGGGATAAATAAATCTTGTAGTTTGTGAACTCTCCATAACTGTCTCAACAATCTCACCGTACTCTCTGGCTTGTATTGTTGTGGTGAATGGATGTGTGGATACCTCATATGTATGCAAGTTTCTGCTGAAAACACAAATAACAGTCTTCAGAATAAATTGAATCAGATGTGATAGTATTGGATCAGAAGAAAAAGATGCATAGACCAGGAAGTTTAAAAAAGAAAAAGAAAACTGTGGATGGTGGTTCACGAGCCCATGCCCATGGTTCCACACGTCCAATGGGAATGCATGTACTTTTCCGGGCTGCTCTTTCTTATAACTGGTTTTCTTTCCTTTCTGTTTCTTTACCCTTTTTCCCTCCTACTTTTTCTCATTTGGTCTGCTGTTAGGGAGAATAAGATGTTCACAGAGAATGAAATTAGGAACATCTTGTTTCAAGTGCTCTCTGGGTTGGCTTTTGTACACAAGCATGGTAAGCCGCTTTGCTCTGTCCTTTATCTGTTCAATAGAGTAGCTACTACTACTTTTAGCTTGTTGGTCTGGGCATGTTTCATTTTGCAAAACGTCTTTTCTGTTTCTACAGTTGAGTGTGTGCATGTATAGTATAGTAGCCTATATATAATATGCTTGTGTAACGGATGTACTGTATATGGGACTCTATTTCACTCTGTATGACCACTTACAGTATGTGTGTTCATGTGCTTACATACATTCAAGTGAAACCTGGGTCAAAATATATTTGAATACGACTTAAAACATTCCAACATCTTGAGGTATACTTGATTTATTATCCCAGACATTTCAACAGCTAATGCTTTTCACTGAAAAAGAAAGAGGAAATTAGCATTTTTGCTAGTAGTCATGCAAATGCAAGTTATTCAAATCATGATTTGCACAATCCTGTTCATCAGTGTTTCTCCCAAAAATGTGTTGAAGCAGAGGAAAAGACTTTAAAATAGCATTTAGACCATATGACATTAAGACCTTTAAAACCAATTGAAACGAAATTGCTTTAGGACAGGTGGCAGCTTCTCTATGCACAGTGGTCCACCTTCTGCTATGCAGCAGTGGCAGACACACTAACATGCATGTTACCCTTTCTCCAGGTTTCTTCCACCGGGACATGAAGCCAGAGAATCTGCTGTGCATGGGTCCAGAACTGGTCAAAATAGCAGACTTCGGACTGGCCAGGGAGATCCGCTCCAGACCACCCTACACAGACTACGTCTCAACCAGATGGTGAGCGTCTCAGTCTCATTTTCCTGTGTGCATGTAAGTGTGTATGCATGCTGCTGTGTGCCTGCGTGTATTTGTTAATATTCATGCGTGTGTTCTCTGTGCAGGTACCGTGCTCCAGAGGTCCTGCTCAGGTCGTCTACCTACAGCTCTCCCATCGACCTGTGGGCTGTGGGCTGCATCATGGCCGAGCTCTACACTCTCCGACCGCTCTTCCCTGGGAACAGCGAAGTGGACGAGATCTTTAAGATCTGCCAGGTCCTGGGCACTGTCAAGAAGGTGAGAGCCAGAAATGAAAACAAAATCATGTTGACTTTAGCAGTTGATGCCCCTTATCGAGGGAAAAAATGGCTTAAATTTTTGCCTTTAGGGTTTGAATGATACATATTCCAAACTTAGACTTATTATGAATAGGACCAGAGAATAAAAGGACCAACTTACTACACAAAAAGCAAGTCGTCTACCTCTGAGTCTCTAACTTATTGAGGCCATGAGGTGCTCAAATGTTTTAAAGAGTAGAGACAAATGTGTGATAGGTTTATCATACATAAGTAAGTAGCAAGTGAGCCTTGTTGAGCTGATGTTGCTCATAGGACAGGACCATGGCTCCTCTTTCTGTGGTGTGAATTCAAGGCCACTGATCTGTTCTTTATAGTACACATAGGTCATGCGATTTGCATTTCAGATATGTTATTGTGCATGGGTCATGAAAAATTCATTAACCTACAAGAGGTGGCAAGTCTCATGTAGGTTTATGAATGTTTTATGATCTATGTTTATAATTGTATTGGAGGCTCATCCATCAAAGCAACCGTTGATGCCGATCAGCTGTGTTCAGATGGCTGGTGTTGGATTTCTCCTGCATCATTATACATTGTCTACACAGAGCGGGCATATGTCATGTACACTCACAGGGCAAAATGATCTGTCTGAAACAAAGATATCTAATCTAGACCTATGTTACTCTAATTGCCATTGATCTATGGTTGCAAACTGTCTTCTTTTACACCATCCACAAGCCTGATCTACTCTGCTTTCTTGTTTGATTGCCATGTTCTACATTGTTCTTAAACAGCATAGAATAAACTATTTCTCTTTACTGAGGAGATGCTTTAAAAACCACTTATAAAGTTGAGCATCCCATACATTTACTTTTTTCTGAACTTTAACAGTGGCATGGAAGCTTAAAATTAGAAAACATTTCCAAAATGTAAATATTCTAAACACAAATGGTAGCCAAACAAACAAACAAACACAACGGCTCAATCTGTAAATTTAAAATAAACATCTGAATGTCTCTTCCATCAGTCGGACTGGCCGGAAGGCTACCAGTTGGCTTCAGCTATGAACTTTCGCTTCCCCCAATGTGTGCCCACCCACCTGAAGACCCTCATCCCTAACGCCAGCAACGAGGCTATCGCCCTGATGAAGGACCTGCTGCAGTGGGACCCCAAAAAAAGACCCACCGTTGTGCAGGTAGGCTACATCAGCAGTGGGGTCTATCACTGAAAGTCAAGCTAAATTCCTAAGAAATGAAAACAGAATAATGAATATTCTTTGATTCCTTGTGAGTAGCCACAGCGATAAAGGATTTTCAACTTTTGCACATTAAGTGCTTTGGCTTATTTTCTTTAAAACTGTCTCTACCCTTGACTCCAATGAGCACCTTCTTTAGCCCACAATTGTTTTTAAATAGTTACTGTAAAATAAAGCAATGGCACATTCTGGTACCCTCTCCCAACTTACTAGGGTCTGGGGATCCTTAGATTGTGGTTGAGAAAGAGTTTTTCTCTTTCTGTTGAGCTAAATGTTGTTTTTTCCACTTAAAGGCGAAGTAGCAAGAATGCCAGTGTGCTTGTACTTGTGATTCTTTTTCAAGTTTTTCTTTCAAGTGTACTTGAAAGGGGAAACCTGGGAACCTGGGACAACCAAGGGTGTCTAAGCTAGTAATTATACTGTTTCATCTGCCAGTTTGCAGAATCAGGGGATTTCATCTTTTCATTTATTTAAGGATCCTCTGCAAAATCCTTCACCATTTGGACATACTGTATATCTGTAGACTTTTAGACTAACACTTAAAAAACGTACCTTAGAGAAGCAATTTTCATTGCAGTACAGCACACTCCACAACAGAGAGGCTATCTGTAGTCCCAGTCCTGAGATTGCATCAACATCCTAATTCCAATCATTTTGAGTGGTGCTAAAGCCATGCTTCATCCCCTGTCCTACATGGGGCCAGTGCGTCATGATCTACCTCTGCTGGTGAGTCATGCACGCATATTATAGCCTGAACCATCACATGGTTATTACACACTATATAATTATACATAATTTCCACACCAGTAAGACAGTTTGATTACTCTGTGGGCCTTGAATAGGAAACACCTTTCCAGTGGGAGTGACCAGGCTTTTCCATCCTCTGCTTACCAGGTCCTCAGGTGTCTTGGTTCTGTTAGGATCAACATCTAATTTAGCCTATTTTTAGGAAACAATTTTGCTTCATTCCATCTGCATATATAGGGAGTAATCAAGCCCTTGATTCTAGTTTTATTGAAGATTGAAGATATCTCATTTGTGCTCAGAACATTTAATGTGATCACAGAACATTACATCACCAGAGAATTGCTGTTTTTGAACGTTACCTTCACACTCCTCTCCTCTCCTCTCCTCTCCTCTCCTGTCTTCTCCTCTCCTCTCCTCTCCTCTCCTCTCTTCTCCTCTCCTCTCCTCTCCTCTCCTCTCCTCTCCTCTCCTCTCTGCTGTGTTTCTAGGCCCTGCGCTACCCGTACTTCCAGGTAGGCCAGGTGTTAGGGCCTCGGCCTCAGAGCCAGGAGGTCAGGAAGGTCCAGGCCAAGCCCCCGGCCCAGAGCCAGGCCTCCGAGCCCAAGGCAGAAATCCAGCTTTCTTCATCTGAGTCCAAAGCCTCCTCCTCCTCCTCCAGACCGCACCAGCAGCCCCTTCAGCAGATCCCCTTACCCCAAGAGGAGGGTAAACTGGGGGGTCATAGCCAAACGGTGAGTGTCTCTACACCAAGCAGAGCCTGATTGATTGTTATTCATTTTCATTTAAACTTTGGAGGGACCCTGGCTCATGAAAACATACAGGCTCTCTTGTCAGTATCCGCCAGAAATAGAAATAGGCCATTTTGGCTTCTGACCGAAATTGTAGACTGGATGTATCCTCTCCTGAGAAGTCAGAGTTGTTGGACAAAGCGAGAAGCGAGGGAGAGGGAGTTAAGTAGAAAAAGCGGATTTTATTATTCCAAACTTGACCGTGTTTTGCGCACTTAGTGTACCGTCTTGTCCTACAGAAGGCGGTGTCGCTGGGCAGTGAGAACAGCGTTGGCGGCGGCGGGACGGGGGGGCTGAAGAGCGGCCGTCGTCGCTGGGGCCAGACGGTGGCCAGGACCTCAGACAGCTGGGAGGAATCCGACCCCTCGGAAACCGCCGCCTCCCACTCCAAGAAACCCAGCCTGGGGAACGCAGAGGAGGAAAGGAGCCACAAGGAGCACCGCCCACAGTAAGGCCTGTAATATCTTGGCAGGAGTACATTGGCAATTTGACAAATATTCAAGTATGCACTCACAAGAAAGTTTTTATTGATTAGTGTATTTTTTGTATTAATTGTTGCTGTTTATTAAAAATAATTCAGTGTTGGATCTACATGTCTCGTGCATTCTGCATAATTCAGTAGTAGGTAGTGAGAGTAGTGGAGCATGTTTTACGGTCATATTTTTTATGCATCTACATATTGCTACTTTTATACATTTACATATGCACATGCTACTTTTTTCTTTCCTTTTAGTCCTTCCCCTTGTTCACAGGCCCAACCTGAAAAAGAGAGCTTGACCTTTGTTCCCCTGTCTAAATAAATGTTCATTAATAACTGAAATTTAGCTCATGTCTCAAGTAAATAATTTATATAATATTTAAATTTTGCATTGTTTTATTTTATGCAGGGGTGTCATTTTTTCATTTTTTTTTTAGAATTACAGCTGTTTTTAGACATACAACTCCTCTTCATTTCTAATGGGAGATTACTTTTTAGATATTTTTCCTGTTTTTTGTGTTCCTTATTGCATCCCTCTATATGTATTCGCTATTTGTATTTTATAGCATATTGAATTACATTCAGAATCCTCATAGAGTCACCACATTGAGAAAAATGGTGCATTTTATTTGGTCTGTGTGTGTTGACAGCATAACGCTGTAAACAAGCTTTTAATTTGTGATGGTTGTGTTTCTGTGTTTTGGGCTTCATGTCCACCAGGCTTCCATTACAGTGTCCACCTTTTTTTCTGATTCTTTACAATGGAGGGGATGCATTGTTGACAACCCAGAAAGCAAATCATGTTTTCAGTACTCTAAAAGAGTTTAACGGTGTTTCAAATGTAGCAATAGACTGACTTGCTTTAAACAAAGTTTGCTATTGTCCTATAGAACAGCAGGAGTCACAGTTAGGATTTTCCCAGGCAGCTGCTAAACACTGTTCACTAAAAATGAGGTGCTTGGTGGGCACAGGCTCTTAACCGTCTGGTTCCTCCTTCTTTTTCAGATCTAAAGAGCAGAAACCGCTGTATTCCTTCAGCACAGTTACCAAGCTACCCAGCAATGTCAAGATCGGCCAAATGGACTCCAGTCTCCCAGGATCCTCTGCACGGCAGCACTATCTCAGCCAGTCACGATACCTGCCTGGTAGGACTGCATGACTAATAAAAGCCTATAAGGTTATGTTTATGATTGCAAAAAGATCACTTTAACTTACAGTTTGCATGTGATTTATATTCACCGTTTTTGCATCTCTATTTCTGGTTATGTCATTTTTTCCCCTCTTAAGTTCAGCCTCAATTCTGTTGGGTTCATACAGTCATGGGAAACCTGAAAACATTGTGTTTTCCATGGTAATTGGAAATGATACACATCCAAAACATTTTGAAAATCCCATGAAAATGTATTCATAATCTTTGTTTTAGCTGGATCAGCTGGTTTAATATCAAGCTTGGCTGCTGGTAAATGTAATTGCCTTTGAAAACATAGCCTTTATAACAAATTTCCTAAATGATAGTTGTTGCTAGCACAATAAAACCTCAGAAATTCAAACCAGCTGTTCAACAATAGTAATTGTACTATTTGTAATGGAATAATCGTGGAAAATTATGGAAATTGATGGTAAAATGTGTAGGAACCCTAATGGAGAGGCATTAGGGCGCATTTAATGCTCACTTTCATATGATCCTTCCTCAGTTTTTCCTTTCTCTCAGTTGCCCTCTAATTCTATTATTAAATGCCTCATTGCTAATTTCAAATCCCCTGTAGTGATTTGTAATGCAACCAGCACTGTAAATGACCCCATTTACATCCACCACATAAGGACCACCATCCTAATATCAAGTTGCACCCCTTTTTGAAAAATCCATGTCAACTGTCTCAAGGCTTAAAATACCTTATTCAACCTGCCTCCTCCCCTTTGTCTACATTCTCCTTTAATGATTTAAATGCATTCAATCACCTGCAGTCACCTGGTCAGTCAGTTTCATGAAAAAGCTGGTGGTTCTAGTATGTTGTACACTCAGCTTATCATCACATCATGTCTGTTGCCTCAAAGGGTTGATTGGAAAGAACCAGACTCCTTCAGCAGATAAGGAGTTGAGTGGTGTCACACTGCGAGACCTGTGGGACAGCTCCTCCACCACTATAAATAAACCTCTTGCTCCTATTGGGGGAGGATTATCAGTCACCAGAGCTAACCCAGGTAAGCACTGCTGCTGTCTGATGCAGAGGACTGAGCTCCGGTTTGCCGTCAGATTTGGCTCACATGTTAACAAAATCATATCAAACAAAACTACTGACTTATTTAAAATCTAAATTGTGTGTTCCCCTCAAGACTAAAGGGTAATTGCACAGCAGGGCTTGTTGAGTCTCCCCAGTGTAGAAAAGTGAAAGAATTGAGCAACTTCTGTCCCAGCATATTCAAAAAAATAATTTGACATCCCAGTTTTCCCTGTGTAAGGAAGAACTACAAGTAGCCTTAAAACAGACCCAGAACACAAGATAATTAAGATAAATTAAGAGATTCTTGTCAAGTATTCTAATATACAGTATTTACCTACTATATGAGTATTTCACTCTATTTCATGTCTATTTTACCCCTAAATTTAGGTTGGGCAGTATTAATTCAGCAACATAAATTCTGAGTAATCCCCATTTTGCCCTGTAGTAGAAACTGGGCTACTGTCAGTGTCACGTATTGTTGCATAATTTGACACTGCGGTCCGGTGTGACACAAAGGCCCTAAATGCTAATGATGCGGCTAATGCCTTTGGTTTGACTGATCAGTAGTTACGGGGCCGCGGACAAAGCAGTGTTTGGAGTGAGCCTAAGTGTCTGTGACTTTGGAGACGGGAGACCTCTATAATTCATTTGTCATGTAGACTGTCACACAATACGGGCCCCCACCGTGCTCCCTCCTTCTCTCTCTCTTATTCTGTGTCTCTGTCTCTTTCTTTCTCTCCGTCGCTCCCTCTCCATGGCTTATTCATGAGGTTAAGACTGTTGGTGTAAGATCAAGTGTCCCTTAAATGGCCCCCGACTGACCCCCCCCCCCCCCCCCCCCCCCCCCCACGCTCACTCGTCCCACCCCACCACCCCACCACACCGATGTTTGTTTTGAGTTAACTTATTACTCATGAATATGAGTTATCATGAAAATCTTTAGGCCATCCTCTACTTTGTCTTTTCCCTCTTTCTCTTAGCAAATAAGATCTTTTCCATTGAGACGAGAAGACTGATAGCAGCTTCATCTGTGTGCCATGCGTTTAATTAGTGTGATACAGTGCATGCAAAATGTCAGTTTATCCCTATCATATTTGTGACAAGTCTGCTCTATATATCTTCTCTTTTCCTCTGTCAGTTTTTCTCATCCATTTCTATTTTCCTTATTCTTCTTTCCTTTCTGATTGCATGCACATCTCCACCTCTTCCTTCTGCTGTGACACTAGAAGAGAGTGCCTCTAAAGCTATGGATAGCCCATCAGAGAAAACTGTTGTTAAAGAGAGAATACTGGAGAAAATTGATCCCTCCAAAGGTATTTCAATGAGATGACTGCATGTTAACTGTCATTTATCAACCTGTTATCATAATTAACTCGTTTTCATTGTTAGCTGTCATATTGCTTTGTTCCTATTAGAAATGGACATCATTCATAATATAAACATTGTATTTGTACAATGTGTTATAGTTTGTAGCATTGGTACAGTTTTTAATTTCCCTGCTTCGTCTTCTATGAGATATTACTCATGCAAAAGCACTTTTCTGAGCAAACATTGCAGTTAATTGCCAGTAGAATTGCTTGAGGGTAAAGGGAGATAAACTAACAACCAGCATGGCGGCTGATGCAACAGGCTCCAGGTATTCAGCCAACAAGTTAACATATGAAAGAAGCCAGCTGGTTAAGCCTCTGCAGGAGAGGAGAGTCCAAATACACACTTTAACCTGAGAACTAAGAACCCCAGTTGCTAAATAGATGGTAAATTGCACTAGAACCTCAATGTCTTCATAAGGGAACAATGGGGCATTTGACTAATTATACTGATAACCATCTGTGACCGTTGGGTGAGTTGGATCGATGGTGTCACTTGGCGAAGTTGAATGACTTAAATCACTTAGCTATTCATCTGTTGGGATCCTCATTAGCTGTTGCACACACAGTAGCTACCTGACACAGATTCACATAAATTACTACTATCAATCAAGCCGTGCATTTATGTATGAGTGCATAAGTGTGGGAACATCTGCTGTTAGGTGTGTGTTTCATTTTTATTCATTTGTATGATTTCATATCTTAAATATTTCACATGATTTTAGTTTAGATGAAGTGCATTGTAAGCCCATGCTGTCTGAGGGTGTGACATTGAAATAAAAAAATAAAATAACAGACTCACTCTATCTTTTCTTTCAGGGAACTTTGTGAGCACCAAGTACAACCTCTCCAGTGGTTTAATCCCCTCTTTCCAAAAGAAAGAGGTGGGATCAGTGGGGCAGAGGATCCAGCTTGCCCCTTTGGCTGGCCAGCACACAAGTAAGCTTTTATTTCATCCATGTAAATCCAAGAAAATGACGTGTTTATCAATTCCCCAGATGATGCTTTTAGCCAGATAACTTCAAAAATACATTGGTGGTTTCAGTGGAAAATCTCAAAAAAATATGACAAGCATTTTTTAAATATACAATGTATTTGGCATGGATCTTCTCACCTTTCAGAACAGCTAACACCAATAATGAAAAAAAATGCTAAAATTGATGTTACAAGGTTTTCATCTGACCACAGCAATATAATAAGTTAATTTTTTTCCAGAATTAGTGCCTTTCATACATTTTCCCAGTATCTGATTGGTTGCACTCCTCCTTTAAAACCCCAAATCTTGAGTAAACACTGCATTTGCATAACTGCTCAGTGATTGATCGTCCGCACCTAGACCATAATGCCATGCCTGAGTAGTCTTTCTTCTTCCTGCTATTCTGTTTCACATCCATTCAAATCTATTTCTCTCTTGGAATATTTCCATCCGAACCCTCACTCGCTGTGACTACATTTCTCCTCTTTCTTCATCCTTTCAGTCAATCTTTCTTCTTCTCCTGATAACATAAAAGACAAACCAAAGTCTACAAAGCCCAAGTCCTTAACCAACTCATCTTTGAGTGAAAATAATGAAGGTAATGTGTGTGTATGTGTGTGTGTGTGTGTGTGTGTGTGTGTGTGTGTGAAGCTATATGCATCTGTCAACTAATGTTAGGGTATTCTTCAGTGCTTTTCTGCTTTTGTCATTTTATGGCTTTTAAACATTACTCTGTTTTTTTTAAAGCAAAACAAAAGACATACTTTTTTGACTTTGCTTTTACTAAAAAGAGGAACCTCTGTTTTATCACTAGTTTTGCAATGCTTCTCCTTTGTTTTATCTTGACTTTTGGTGCTTTTATTTTGGAGTGTGTCTCCTTATTTTTAGTTATTGTGAAAATGTGTTCAACTGCTTATAAAACATGCTGTTAATCCAGATAGATGGATAAATAGATAGATATGTAGATATATAGACAGACTGATTGATTGACTGACTGGTTGCCATGTTCCAGACTATGAGGGGTGGAAGAGGAGGTCAGACCGGACCCAGATGAAGGGGAGCAGCTACTCTGCGCTGGGGAAAACCTCTGGGAACCTCCTGACCCGAGCTCCCGCCGTACAGCCCGTCCACGGCAGGGTGGACTGGACATCCAAATACGGCGGCAATCGGTAGTCCAGGGAGGAAAATAACACAAACCCAGCTGCTTGTCGCATTATGCTGCCTAACTGTAAGCATCTTGAGTTAAGAAAGTTAATCCTGAGCGAGGAGGAATAACCACGTTCAGCTCAAATCTGGAGGAAATGACGCAAACGTAGTTTCCTGTCCAGATGTGTTGCCTGAAGCACATTACATCAAGAAACATGTGAAGCAAAACCAGAAGGCTCTATGGTTCAAACTCAAATATGGTGGCAACTGGTATGGAGGAAATGATGCAAGGAAATGATGAACCTTTACTAACTGCAGCAAATACTGTGACAAAGAGTCTCTTACTGGTCCAGTAACCAGGTTAACATAGACCTAGCTTCATGTTTATCAAATGTATTGCCTCCCTCAAATTACATAGAAATGGATTATATAATCCTACTGTTAGGAGTTTCAGCCTTTTTCAACTCAAGTATGAATGCAAGATGATGTAGTTTTGGATGCATTACAATGATTTAAACCTAACCAGCATGGGAGCAGACCTAACCAGTGTATGAACATTTAGAAAGTACTGATGCCTGCCATTGAAATCATCTTTGGGAAAGATGTGACGCATGTTCTTTGAAGATCAGCAGGAGACATTTTTCATGACTTTGACACACTCGCATCTTTTTGTTTTGTGAGCAAACCTAATGTGTAGGATCTCTGGTACATACAGTATACTGTACATGGAACATCTACATTTGGAGATGAGGTGGTGGTCGACATGATGCTGAATCAAGATTGACACTCTGTGTAAGACAATCCCACTATATTCCTGAGGGCAACTGAGCTCACTGGATCTGGTGGGAGCCAATTCTAGTGTAGTGACTAGATATTCTTCCTAGGTTTTAAATATAAGCATAGCTCTTAAGTTTTTTTTTTACTCTAGTACTCTTTTTATTGTAAGGTGTTGTGCTATTGTTTTATTACCCATGACAAAGCATAAAAAGTCATTCATTCACTGTTCCTGCGACGCTATTTTCCTTCTGCTTTTATTTACCATAGATGAGGCATAAAAAACTTGTTTAATGGCTTTGAGAATGATTATTTGCAGTTACACTACTGTTGTAAATTGCAAACTTCTTTGTATTATGCAATGAATAAACGGAACATTTTGTAAACATTTTATAAAACCTTAGAAAGTTCATAGTGCTTAATTCATCCAAAAAAAGACAAGACAACCATTTTATGATATAAACAAGGTATTATATTTCATTCTCAATTATACACTTCTTTTTTTTTACAAAATGACATCAACATTCAACAATAAATGACAAGTGCTGACAGGCTGCTCCTGAAGCAGAGAGAAGATGGGATCCATGTGAGAGAATGGCAATTGCTATTTTATTTTTTTACATCCTGAGTTTGTGGAAATCTTCCCTTCATTAGGACTCCTGGGGTTTCTGGAGCACTGCCACACCAAGCTTCCCCAGCATCAGAAGACTGGAAACAAGCAGATAACAGAGAGTTTTCACATTCACAGAGCATCAATTTGCTTTAAAAAGTATTTACCCTGTTGGCAGGAATGTTATCTGAAACACAAGAAAAGGAAAAGGCAAAACAAAAAAAAAAGACAGAAAAACTAATCTCCCATTAGAAGTCACTGGGAGTTGTGTGCTCCCCAAAAAGCTCCTAAACTTCTGGAAAAAAAGAAATGTCACATCCCTATTCTTGCCTTCTAGCTCAGGGATGTAGAAGTTTTCTGAGTCATTTTGGAGTAGGAGTGGTCGTTACCCTGACCGTGATATCTCTTATTTCACCTGGAATCCTCCCTGCATGTAAACGCACTCTGTGATCTTTTAATAATGTGGATAAGATGGATACCTTGCTCCAGCCACCAAGCCAGCTGGCATGAACTTCCTGGATCCGTAGAACCTCTTTCCCATGACGCCAGCCAGAGCTCCTGATGTAGCTGGAAGACACCATGTGGGGGGAGTGTACAGTGTTAAGAACTTCATAGGGAAGGGTTGGAAATTAGGATGCAAGAATGTGCCGACCTTTCGGGTAGCTTAACATCCTTAGTTACAAATGCATTTTCTTAGTTTACCCACATGCAATACATTAAGACATTCTTAGTTTACTAACCAAGGGACACCCATATATTTTTGGGGTCGTTGGAGATCTGGTAAGCACCAAAACCAGCGAGGCCACCGAAGAGAAGACCAGCAGCCAGTGAAGGGACACTGCCTGAAAGAAACCACAAGCACAACATTTGCAGACCATAAATGGCTGTATTAACTTTCCTAACTTACACTGACATGTAAAAAAAAAATGTAAAAACTGTAAAACAGCAAAGATGAGGTGAGACCAGACCCATGTCAACAACTCATGACAGCTAGATTTCCAATGCATGAAGAAATCACCCAGCCCTATTTGAAACCCTCGTTCTAAAACCACCAGGATTTCTACAAATAGAGGTGGTGGATATCTGCTTTGTAGCTGCCCCCCTGTGAAAGTTTCCTCTAGTGATGTAGTGGTAAATAAAAGGGAGTGTAAACGATGTAACATCAGAAGGCAAACGACCACCAAAATAAAATCCCATTACATTTTCAGAAAAGCAGTGATGTAGCCTATGGATTTACGTTTGAAAGATTCAGGGCAGCTTAAAAAGTAGAACAGTATTAGGCTATGGGTATATCTGTGAGTTTTACCCTCCACTGCATCCCTGGTTCCCACCAAATAAAACTCATACCTGCTTTCACATAACCCATGACTCCCCCGGATGCGACGAGGGCTGCGTATCCATATCCTACCCAATCCACAGACATGTTGGACACCTGTCAAGAGGCCACAACGTGTGGGACAAAGTTGATAAGCAAGTTAGCTTCGTGTTAACAAACTGAACATTTAAGCCAGTGCAAAGCAAACTAGCCTAATTCAGACAAGTCCCTGGTGAGTACAGCGCCTACTTACAGCCGCAAAAATACTTGAAGGACTATCTGAGTGCGCCAACACAGAACAATTATTACAGAGCATTAAGTGAGCAAACAAAAGATTTGGAAACATTGTAGCACCGAAGAGCTTCCTTTCACACAATACTGCTCATCAGAAATCGTTACATTGTGGCTTCAGAGAGGAGGAGTGTCTGTCTGGTTCACTAGATAAGAGAAACTGGGTGACAGGCTCCCAAATGCCTTAGCATACGCACCATGACCATAACCTAGCATCACTGTTGTTACAACACATGCAGGGCAGTGTGTTTACACGGACGCATGTAGACTGTTATTGAATGCACTCGGCGTCGCAAGTCTACACCATTGGTTTGTACGAAAATGACGACTAGGTCTACTACAAATGTCACATATAAAAACATTCAAATTAAAACGCAGGCTTACGTACAACCTTGCTCTCTCAGTTTGTCCTTTGCCACTGCTGCTGCTTGTTCTCTACCGAGCACATATCACTGGGACACATTCGATTCGGCGAAGTGCTCGACGGGAAATGTAGTTCTCGTTACTGGTGAGATCCGTGCTGCATTCCAGAGAGGTCGGGAATTCTGGTTTCCTACAAGGCAAAATTCCAAGGCACATATTTCAGTGTGCAGACTCTACTTTTCTACTAAACATATTAATTTGAAATGTTAATTTGCACTTGCAGTTGCTAACATTCTATGCTACCGAGCTATCTGACGGTGCCAATATAATTGACATAACATTATCTGTTGCATAGGGCACAGTAGGCCTATTTTATGTTGGGCAGATTAAATCCCACGGGTGTCCATGTTTCTTCCCACCTCGGATTTTTTTTCCGAGGTGGGCCACTGGAACGCACCGAGGTCGTAATTACGTCCAACCAGCTGGGACTTTCCCACTTTAACTTGAACGCAACATCAACGCAAAACCTGTCTCCACCTCCTAAGGGTAGACCGACACATTATATGATTATATGTGCTTGCCTGTGCAGATAGCAGATAATAGGAGAATTTACAACAATAATATACAGTGTTGTGTGATCTTTACACTATTATGTTTAACAATACATGTCGTTATGTGACACCAGCTATACATCCTTAGAATTATTATCTTAGATTATAAACAGTATGGTTGTCATAACTAATACTAGTACAACTTGGTGCTGCCCTCTCCCCCAACAACTACTGATAAACTGCCCTTGAGCAAGGCATTTAACTTCCAACTGTTTCTCAGCAGTAGAACTGTGGTTTCACTGACGTCACTCTGCTCTGACTGCATGTCGCCTGAATGAATGTGAAGCAAGGCATTTACTTAAAAAGAAGAGAAAGTGTGTGCAGTAAACATACCCAAGGTCAGGGATTCCCAAACTTTTTCATCTGAAGGACCCCCAAATAGACCTGCATTAGACCACAGACCCCCATCTGAGAAGTTTTTGGTACTGTCTCTGGGGAAGACACAGTGGGGAGAGTGAAACCTATTAAGAAAACAGTCATCGTTGTACATCGCCTATTTGTGCTAACTTGGTTATGACATAATATTGAAATTAAACTCCCTCATTTTGCTGGGGACCCCTGGAACAGCTTGTGAAGCAGTTGTATCTTTACAGCCACAAGATGGCACCACAGGATCAGAATAACATTTGTTTCAAGCTGCTACGCCTCAGCATCTCTAAGCTTTTATTGGACTTTTTGAATTCTCTCCCACTGCTATTCCAAACATGTTTTCCTTTGCATGTGGAAAAAAATAGTCTACACAAAGGCACGAGAAAGCACACAATATATCCCCCTGCGTCGGAATGTGTGTTTTCAACAGTGGAGCCCTATTGGGTCAAAGGTGATTACCATGAAAATGGGCAGGATTACGCTTGGAAGGGTGATTAAAGTTTTCATCTACAGGAGGATCGGTCTATTAAGACTAAACCAAGTGCTATGAATGGCGTCTATTTTGGTTTTTGGTGAAGGACTAAACAATTCTGACATTTGACTTTAACCCGTGACCATATATCATATTTCAACCCAATTGACTTATGTTAGTTTTGACCACCTGCTTTCTTGACTGGCACCGATTTGGCACTTTCATTTACTGGAATGCTGCTAGCGCACACACATTCTCATTTGGTTTCAATTACCTCAATATATCAGCTATTTGTCTGAGATCCACTGGTGGTGAGTCCTCTCTCTAATCCTGAAGCAAGATGGCGCTAGAATACAATTTATCCTCCTCGGGGAGCAGCATTTGATACAATGGACCTCAACCCTTCCCACTCAACAGACACAAATTTCATTAATTTCACAAAGGTATATGGGACTTTTGTATCTTGTATCTTGGATTCTGGTAACGGGATAGTTACTGGCTCCAGCGGTCAGGTGTGATCAGCTGGATTGAGAGTGTAGTCAGATAACTTTATTGCACATCAAGGTGAGCATATTTGCCAAGATGATTTTCCAACTTCTGCTTGACTGGGGGCTGACGGACCGATCAATATTTCAAAACAATGAAACAAAGAGGAAAAGGCTTCCCGGGAAGTTTCACAACATTTATTGGTAATAACAATTACGCGCAAAGGTGTGCGTGAGTTTGTGTCTACATTTTCAGCATTTAGCATTTTCGAGTAATACATGGACCTAACATTACCACCAATAATAATAATCATAATAATCATAATAATAATATGACTGTATTTTATCTGCTTAATATTAATAGGTCTACAAAGTGCCCAAGGTGCAGTCATCATTGCCGACGACTATTAAACACAGCGCGCACTTTTATGAAGCTTAGCTGAAATGATGCCGGAGGCCTCGTGCTACGGTGGAAGTGGTTGAAACCAAGCCCTAGACAAACAGGCTGGATATTCAAATGGGACCCCGCTCTTGTCTAAGTAACCCACTCTCAGACAGATCTGCTGTATAACTTACTCCTCCCTTAGTGCGCAGAGCCCCAAACAATATTCTGATCCCCCACCTCTCTCTCTTTTGTCCAGGCCCAGGAAGGTCTATATAGCTGCAGGTATTGTGTGTGCAGTTAATATCGACTGTGTGTTCGCCTTTGAAGTCAAACATGAAGGCTTGTTTTAAATATTTTATTGAAAATAACACCAGCAAAAAAATAATAATAAAAAAAAAATCTATAGATTCTATGTGGAATTATGCAATTGCAAATAACACAACTAAAGAATTCATTGGGAAAAATAACAAAAATGAAAGAGTATTTTTCCTTTAAAAAGTTTGTCCAATACTCCCAGTGCATCCATCAAATATATTTAATCCAAGTGTTTGATGCAGTGAGAAAGAAGAACTGTCTGCCTTTAGTTGTGCGCACACTTTGCAGTCAATGTGCACGTGCTCCGTCAGAAAGTTGGGAGAGAGAAGGGGTTTGGACTAATAGCTGAGACCATTATCACCTATAGGTTAGCGCACGTGTTGCTGTCTTCTCTCTCTCTCTCTCTCTCTCTCTCTCTCTCTGTGTGTGTGTGTGTGTGTGTGTGTGTGTGTGAGAGAGAGAGAGAGAGAGAGAGAGAGAGAGAGAGAGAGAGAGATCGGAGCTCATTCACTCTCTTGGCCCGAGGGGTCTACATAAGTATGTATTAGAAATAAACAGTGGATAAATAAATAATGACCCTCACAATGCGCGGGGTAGCCTTTTGTGTTAAAGTAATGATGTTGGCTGTTAACCTTCAAGTTTTTAACTTGACACAGTTTCATTTGCAGTGAGAACGCATGTTTTTCACTAAGATAGAACGGTATAGAAAAAAAAATGAATGGGCATGTTAATTGGCTTAACATATCTGTTCCTTTTACTTTTATGTTACTTGAAGCTAAAGTATAGTATATTGTATTTTTTTTATATTATATACTTGGGTTTATATATACTAATTTTTTCTCCTTGCTCATACATTTTTAACTTATTTTAAAATTGTAATTTATAGAAGTGTTAATACCATATTTCCTGACAAGTTGTGTATTTATTTATATATATTTTATGGGGGGTTAACCCACCTGAACTCAGTTTACCCATCTTTATTTGTGGAATAGACATTACCCACTTTTTATGATGACATTAATCTTTGACATAAATTCATAGTATACATCATAGAAAGTATAGTATCAAAATCATTTAAATTATATGACGACATGGTCTTTAAAATGGAAAAAAGCATAAATGAATGCTTTTCTGAAAATACAATTAGTTTTTGTTTATATTAGTGTTTGTGATGCCTTATCATCACCACCTGGATGTCATATGTTTAGTGCCTTAATAATTTATCACTACCATTATATATTTTTTCATTTAACTAGAAACACACCTCATTTTATTCTCACTATAAACCAAAGAAAGACAACTTATCCCAGAATATTTCACTTTTTTCCCAGGTAGGTATAGTTTCTCCATTATAGTCCACACCCGGCGCAGTGCGCATGCGTCACCAGGTAGCCCCGCACCGTTTTTATGGCCAGGTGAGTCGATCCGGTCCAGGTAAAAAGTAACGACTGACTCTGGGACCGAAGGCTCAATGAGATAACACGGCGCCACATCAACCCAAAAAACCACCAAAGGCAGCAGAAGACAAAGAATGTCAATTATGGGCAAAATGGGGGAATGGCAGGTATGTGCTGCTTACTTTAAGACAAAGACACGGCTGTGAAAATCTGTAAAAACTGTCAAAGTGTCGACTTGTTGTAGGATAAGACTTCATAGGGAGCGTAGAAACCTCCTAAACGAGATGGTATAGGTTAATACTCTTCTATGTAGTCTGTATCACAGTTGATTTTTATTAGACAAGAGATCATATGACGAAGTTACAGATGTTTTATTTTGGGAAGCCCTGTTTGGCGGTGTTAGAGCCCTACACGTCAAATTGGCAACCCCCCTTGTTTTGCTCTGAAAAAAACGCTAAGAGGGTTGATCGCATGTTGCTATAGGCCGTAGACTCCTTTATCATTTCAGGTATTGGAAAATATACGTATAATTTTTCACAGAAATTGGTAATCGAGTGAAAAGACACGTGACGACATGTGTGGTTGTTTTGGTCAACAGTGGAGTATTGACGAAATACGGGGCTATTCGAGATTATCTTCTGTGCGTCTGTGGAGTAAAATATGTAACTTTTCATAAATGAACGCGTATATTTATGGCTGTTCCAAGCCTATTGATGTAAAGTTAGAAAAAACATCACATGGGTTTTGTCCTGCTGTAATGGGTTGCCTGGGATTAACTGAAATGATGGCCTTGTTTTTGGTTTTGGAGGATTTCACCATCGAACTGAGATCCTTTGCTGAAATCAAACACTTTGGTTTCACTCCTAAAAAAAAAAAAAAAGATCACCACCACAGACAACCAGGCCAAATCTCTCAAACAGGCACATGCATAGTTGTCATTGTGAGCCAGTTTCATCGCTCCTCTCTCATTAATAACAACTGGCCGTAAAGGTACCCCACCAAAAATGGTAATCCAGGTTTTAAAGGAGAGGGGCCAACGCCTTAAAGAGCTGGCGACCTGTCTGCTGACCCACGACCTGCTGAGGTGAAGGCTGGGCCGGCGACAGGGCAGAGCCAGGCTCCCCTAGCCGGTCATTCAAATGAAACGAGCCCATGTTGTTGTGTTAATTATTTACATTCCCCCAAACCCTGTGCCCTTACAGGTAGTCAATGGACCTGTATGGCCGCTTCGAATGGGTCACCTTTTTAACATAACACTGAAAGAATAGCCTCTCAAGGTCTCCAGTCTCGATGGGATTAAAATAACAGTTTAGGAAAAATCAGGGTTGGCAACAAAGTGTGTGACAGGGAGGTCTTCGCCTAGCGAGGCATGCTCTTTTCACACCAAGTCCTAAAAATAAAAGAAACAAACAGCTTAATCAATAAGAGGTTGGATTCTGAAGAGCTGAGCTTGATTTTTGGCAACAAGTTCACAAAAAAAGTTATTTAACATCAGCGCAGCTCCAAACACATTGCGCCATTTTATCATATTAATATGACTTAAAATAACATTTCGAGAGTCTGCTTTGTTTTTCTATAGGCTGGGAAATATATGTAAAAAAAAATATTTAAAAATCCTCCCAGGTGCATGCAGGTCCCCATGCATGACTATACCCCGCTTTCTCACTGAACAGTAGAAATAATAAGCATGTCTAGTGTCTTGCTGCTTTAGTTTTTACCTGTGTGCTGTCCATTGGTGTTGTGTGAGCAGATGGGGGGAATCAAACGGCTGTTGATATGCTAATGAGGCCCTGTGCCAGTGTTATTACAGTGCTGCTCCAGCCCTTCACTTCCACCATTAGAGGGAGACCTCAGAGCGCAAGACAGACAGCAGCCCACAGCTTCAATAAAACTAGTTTTTCTGAGCGGGGGAGCACAATTCACTGACTGAAAACAAGGCTAAGGCGATACCTATACTCAATATCCACCTCAACAACCCATGAAAATGCTCTGGAAATTAACTGATAACATTAAATATGAAGAATGCGAGGTAAGGGGCTCCTCTTTGATTTTTAAAAAATTTTATTTATATTTTTGAGATATACTAGGATAAGTTTTATAAGGGATATGTTGTGATTTTTTGTCAAAATCTGTCACTGTTTTGACAGTTGTTAGTGAGCACATTTAATTCAGTTGGAGGATGAATATTTCCATGATCTTGATCTTTAATGATTTAAACAGGTTGCTATTTTGTACATATTTGTATATAATAATAATATTAATAATAATAATAATAATAATAATAATATGACATATGGCAACTGCAAGCCTATTTAATGTATTGGCTGCATTAATTAAATCAGACTGGTGATTTAAAAAAACCCCAGATGCTTATTTTTATCTTCAAGTTCAGAAAAAAAAATAGTGTCCAAAAAAATTAAATGTCATGTGGTAAATAACTGAAGATAAAAAAATATTTTGAAACCATGTAGCCTACATCTTAACATACATTTAATTAAAAATAATTATTGGAGTATATGGCAAATGTAACGCTCGTGAAGCCTATTTTATTCAGTGTTTAAAAGGGCATGGAAATTTACCCCTTTAGTTTTATATGTCTTTGCAATTTGAGCCGTTAGATTTGTGCAGCGTGTGTGTGTGTGCAGTGCATACGCTGAGTGATTGTTGTTATGGGCATAGACAGAAAGTTTGGCAGTAATATCAGGGACTTGTTTAGGAGTGGAGAAGCCAGTCGGACGTGTTTTCACCCGCGTCTGGAGAGGACGGGGACGTCCAAGAGCAGGAAAAACAAACGCGTTCCACGTTATGGTGGCTTTGAGCTCTACAGGCTTATTTTTCCGCTGGTGTAAATGCAAAAAAAAGCAATATTTGCTATCGAAATCAAGTCCCAACCCAGCGTTTCATAATTGCATAATGCGTAAATAGGTAAGAAGGGCAGTGGAGCTTTTAGCCGTGCGTAAAAGTTGGTTGGAGCTTTCGGATCCGAGCGGCCCTATCATAGACTTTGGGAATCTATTTTTTTTTTTTTTTGCTCTGTCTTTCCGAGTGAAAGTTAAAAGTTAGCCGGCGTGGCGGTGGGGTTTGGAGTCGAGGAAAAACCCGTGGATTAATTCGGTGGAGAGAGAGAAAGAAAGAAAGAGAGAGGGAGAAAGAGAGAGAGAGAGAGAGAGAGAGGAGCCCCATGGAGGAAGGCTCGCCGCCGGAGTCTGAGGTGGAAAACAAAGGGACGGGCCGTAAAAATGTGCCGGTCGGGATGCCCTTAGCGTCGTCTGCTGGATTTTCACCCAATTCAGAGGTGCACATTGTTTCCTTCCACGGCTTCTTCCTTCTTTCCCCCCCTCTCTCTCTCTCTTTCTCTCTCTCTCTCTGGTCCTCCTCCCTTCATTCCTATGTCTTTCTTTCACTTTTGCGCTTTGGCCCTGGGACCCTTTTAAAATGCCCCCCCTCCAACCCCCCAACACCCCCCCCCCCCGCCTCCCTCTCTCTCTGATTCGTCAGACGAGAGTGAATGTCCCTCTTTTTGTCTCTCTCTCTCCACTCCCTCCTCACTCACTCCCTCTTTCTCTCTCTCTCCCTCTCTCTCTCGCTCTCTCTCTCTCTCCATCTGATTAGATATACTGATTCCTCCTTTCAATGGACGTCATTTAAGCGCAGACTCCTGCCTTGAGTTGCGTCCTCCGCTTCACGCCCGATTTCCGACCATTCTTTTCCTTATTATTAAGTATTCCTGTAATATTAATAGTCATGAATACCTTCTATTAGGAGTCCAAGAGGGAAGAAGAAGAAGCGGCTCTTTTTTGCTAATATGAGCTCAAGCGAGGGGACGGCAGCACTGTGATAGAAACCAGGAGAACGGGGGAAAAGGGGGATACCAAGAAAAACTTTTCAACCCAAATCCGCCAGCACGACCGCATATCTGCATTTTTAGACTCAAATGAAGGGCAGCGGGGATCTAACCAATTATTTCTGATGGATTATCGTCCTGCTGCTGTGGCGCATATCTGACCGCCGGGGCCACCGTGATCTTGCAGTAGAGAAGAGTCATTTCTGGGGGCTTAATTTTTTGTTTTGCTCGTAAATTCCCTTTGCTTCCCCCCTCCCTGCACACTCAACGTGTTTTTGAACTGATTATTCTTTTCTTGAATCGCTCCAAAAATCCGTACAGATGTTAGTGCACAGTTTTTCCGCGATGGTAAGTTGTAACGAGCCTCACCGTGCTCAGATACTTCGACTTTTGTTCCTAATACATTTTCCGATTGGCTTATGGCATTATGTGTTTTTTTTTTTGTCCGCTGAAAATTGTTTTGCCAAGCTTGCATGCTTACAAACTGTGGGCCTTCTTGTGAAAAATGCAGAAAAAAAGCATGGTTCAGTATTTGTTTGAGGGCATTTTCACCTCCGAAATTTCGATGCATCCTTTCATTATTTACTTTGAGCATTTTAACATCATGTTTTGTTATTTCTCAGAACTTTGTGGTCATGTGATCTGTGTGTGGCTTTGCTGTTTTTATTATTTATAATCCGTTTGAGAGATAATAGTTTTAATTCGATATAGAGTCCACACTTGATCTAATTCCTGTCATCCACTTGGGCAATACATTAGATAATGCCCCACTATTAGCCCGCAGAGCATTCAGCAGTGAAAACAAAACAAAAAATCTCATTCTTTTATGGCTCCATCTTTTTCAACCCCGTGTTATTATCTAAAACACCCTCGTTCTGATGTGTCTCTCCCCGCCAGGATCGCCATGACGGCACCAGCAACGGGACAGCCAGGCTACCTCAGCTGGGCGGCGTGGGCCAGAGTCCCTACACCAGCGCCCCTCCGCTCTCCCACACTCCGAACTCGGACTTCCAGCCCCCGTACTTCCCCCCGCCCTACCAGCCCATCTACCCGCAGTCTCAGGATCCTTACTCGCACGTCAACGACCCGTACTCCCTCAACTCCCTGCACGCCCAGCCGCAGCCGCAGCACCCGGGCTGGCCGGGCCAGAGGCAGGGTCAGGAGAGCGGCCTGCTGCACCAGCACCGCGGCCTGCCCCACCAGCTGTGCCGGGAGTACCGCAGGGAGGTGCTCCTACCGTCCGGCCACGGCATCGATACGGGACTGTCGGACTCTATCCCTATCCATGGAATACCTCACTCTTTAGAAGACGTTCAGGTAAGCTAACATTCAGCTGGTTAACTTTTTTATTTGAGCCTACTCGTTGTTGTTGTTTTTTTAAATTTTTTATTTAATACTGTTGTCATTATGAATTTTAGGCCCAGGAGGTATTATAATATATATTTTAATTATTATCATCAGGATTATTGTTATTAGCCTATAAGTAGCAGTAGTGGTGGTGGTGATATTATTTTTATTTTGAATATTATTATTCCTACCCTCCTATTAATAATTACTATTAGTAGTATTAGTATTAGTATTAATATTAGTATTAGTAAGATAATAGTATTAGTAGCCTACTATTATTATTACTATACAATGGCAGTGTAGAGAGCCGCATGAAATTAGCTAGGTTCGGATAGCTCATAATAACTCTTAATACAGCCAGTTTTTTCAGATTTAAAAAAATGAACATGTAAAAAATATTTTAAATGTTGTCAGGATTAAATCAAGCAGCATAATTATGAATCGTTATTTTCACCTATAAAAGACAGTTTTTAAACCAGTATTATCACTCCAAAAATGCTGGTAATTGCCACAGTAAATTTGATATGGCTGATCAAATATCACTTCATTAAAAATAAATTTAAAAAATACCTTTCTATTAGATCGTCTGATTTTATTTGTGTTCTCTATTCAAAAACCCTCGGTCAAACGCAGATTAAGTGAGCCGTGCTGTGCGAGCAATAACATTATAATACATACAGAACAGAATTACAATACACAGTACAGAAAGCGCTTTGTACATACAGTAGGCTATAGGCACCATTTATTGAAGTTGAATCGCTGTGTGAATCCTAAAATTGTCAATAACCCTCAGTCTTATTGAGAGAATTCTTCCCAGTTTTTCGTCAGAAACAAACACCAATAATGCCTAATTAGTTCATAGGCCTTTAATAGGCTGCGCTGCCGTAATTACTATCCAATCTAGATTAGTAGTTTCCTTGTGAGTAGAGCCAATCTGAGGGCGAAATTAGGTCAAGATTATGGGGCGACACAGCTTCGTTATTTAAGTCTGTGTTGTGATCTAATGTAATGTGTCCATCAGTGTAACTCACTGAAAACACTGATGGGCAATAATAACAGGTATAGGCCTACAGAGCCTCCATGTTGGATGATTGTGGCCGCTAATTGTGTCAGGCTTTGTTCGTGCACAACACCCTGACGTGCGTTCACTTCTACACGACTGAGCCTAATATCCTTTTGTGTTTTCATACTAAAAATTGTCCATTTTTGCGTTTGTGTCTTAGCATGTCGAGGACCAAGGAATTCACATTCCCGACCAGACTGTAATTAAAAAAGGTAAGCAATTTCCTCCGAGATATCATGCATGTTTCTGCAAGCTGCACACCACTACGCTACACACACACACACACGCACACACACACGCACACACACACACACACACACACACACACACACACACACACACACACACACACACACACACACACGCACACGCACACGCACGCACACCATTCTGCTCGAGAGAACTCGATGCAATGCGGTAATGCCTGACTGATCCTAATACGCAGTAGCCTATTTTTCATTACATGGTTTCCAAGTGCATCAAACTGGCTGCACCTTTTTTTTTTTTCTCGATGATGGAATTTACTGTCAGCGTTTCAGAGCAGTGGAGAGATGAGTAGAGCTGGTGGGCTTTGTGGGCCTTGTTGTATTGATGGTCAAAGATATATAGGCCTAGACGATACTCGCACTTCAATGGTGGAAGCCAATAGCTGCAATCACGCTGCATGGTCAAATCTAAAATGGAAGTTGGTACCGCTGGATGGAGCATAGGCCTGCTCTGTGCGAGATGATAGTCTGTCTTTTATAGAGGGAGTGAAAACTCGGCGTGGAAAAACCAGGGGCTCTTTCTGAATATTTCAAAATGTAGCATTTCATATTTAGGGTATTTTAGTCACGGTTATTGGGCTATTGCTTCTGTATTTTTCTCCTTCTTTCTTCGAAATATATTTGCTATCAGAAATTCAGAATGATTTTTTTTATTGTTTAGGGTACAGCACGATGAGGCCTTTTCCACGGTCAGGTTTAAGAGCGTTTTGTCAGGTCAAATTAGATGCGCGCCAGATAGATCTTGAGAGATGCTCTGTCTGTCTTTCTTTCTTTCTTTCTTTCTTTCTTTCTTTCTTTCTTTCTTTCTTTCTTTTCCGTCCGCACATCAACATGATAATTGGCTTCTTATATTAGTAATCTCAAGAGTTCGTTTAACTCCTATTGTCTCTATTAGGCTCCCCTGAGCCATTAATGTCACAAGTGATCTATCCAAAGGCGCACAGTCCCCTTTGTCTCCGGTTACTGCACACCAAAACGGTGTAAAGCCCAGCGCCGAGCCCCCCCGATGTGAAATCACACACGGGCGACGGTGTTTTGCTGGATACTGAGGATATGTCAAAATAGGTAGACTTTACCATCTCCCGCGGTTGGTGCTGGTGCTTTGTGCACAGTGGATTCATAGCGTGGCGAGCGCCTTGGATAAAATGTAGGCTGCACGTTTGAGCGCTCAAATACTGGAGGTTTTGGTTTTCTGTTGTTGAGCCCTAAACATAAAAAAATAAGTGGTGTATTCTGGACAAAGACCAGACGAATGGAAATATTCAGCATTTGGTAAAGCTGTTATTGAACGAGAATTAGCCTATTACACCTAATTATGTGGCTACTTCTGCTACTATGGAATACAAACCTAGTGGCCATTATTATTATTATTATTATTGTTATTATTATTATTATTATTATTATTATTATTATTAGCCTATGTATTTCTTGTTGAAGTAGCTTTTGGTCTGTCCTTGTTGCTGAAAGTGTACACATGTGGTGCTGAACTCTAAATCCGGGGCCTAAATCCCCCCTTCTCATTTAGTTAAGGCTCTGCATTGCATGAAATTCACTGAGCACGGTCTCTCTCTCTTTCTCACCCCCTCCACCTCCTCTCTCCCTCCCTCCCTCCTCTCTCTCTCTCTCTACCCCACCATCCCGCTCTCTCTCCCTCCCTTGCTAGGTCCAGTGTCTTTATCCAAGAACAACAACGTCTCCGCCATCCCCATAAATAAGGACGGTCTTTTCGGAGGAGTGGTAAACCCCAACGAGGTGTTCTGCTCGGTTCCGGGTCGCCTGTCCCTCCTCAGCTCCACATCAAAGTACAAGGTCACGGTGGCGGAGGTGCAGAGACGCCTCTCGCCGCCCGAGTGCCTCAACGCCTCTCTGCTGGGCGGGGTGCTGAGGAGGTGAGCCTGAGCCTGACTGGATGGCTGCAAAATCTCCCTCTACCTCTGTCTCTGTACTCTTTCTCTCTCTCTGTGTGTCTGTATGTGTGCATCTCTCTCTCTCTCTCTCTCTCTCTCTCTCTCTCTCTCTCTCTCTCTCTCTCTCTCTCTCCCCCTCTCTCTCTCCTCTGTACCAAGAATAATTAAAATCGACCAACCATGACACCTAGCTCCTGCATTTAAAGCAGGAGGGGTCTGTTAAATTCCATATTAACTTCTCTAGCGCACTGGATCTCTCTCTCTCTCTCTCTCTCTCTCTCTCTCTCTCTCTCTCTCTCTCTCTCTCTCTCTCTCTCTCTCTCTCTCTCTCTCTCTCTCAAATTAATGTAGGCCTAGTCTGTTTCAACCCCAGCTCTATAGGCCCAGTGAAGGCATTACACATGAAAACATTGGTCTCCAGTGAACTGTCTATTGAAGTGCTGCAGCCAGTAATAGTGCTGCCTATTAAGTAGCGCTTTATTTATTCATTTTGTACAGTATTTGTCTGCTGGTAACCACGGGTTCAGTAGGCTGGCGCTCCTTTTGGTATTATTTATAGCTTCTATCAGGGATGTAACCCACCCAAACTCTATTTAGCCACCTTTTAATTTGTGGAATAGAGTTTACCACCCTTTTTAAGCTGGTGTAAATCTATATGAAATTAATTTTAGAGAATAAATCATAGTAGCACCAAATTGATATTATACAATTTGATATTATACAAAGACATGGTCCTAAAAATCAAACAAAACATAATTTATTTTTGACGAAATCATGTTGTTTATATTGGTGGTTGTTTGCCTGGAGACCATAGTTTACTCATGTTTTTATTTATCACTACATCACTAGTCAATATTATTATATATTTTGGATTAGGCTTCACATAGGCATATTTCCCTTAATGTCCATTTCAAGGGAAAATATGCCACTTCATGGCCCACTCAGACGAATTCCTACACATGAGCAATACTACAATGAATTTCTCCCTTTTCTTATTGTCACAGGGCCAAGTCTAAGAACGGAGGAAGGTCCTTAAGGGAGAAGTTGGATAAAATCGGCTTGAATCTACCTGCGGGCAGACGCAAGGCAGCGAACGTCACCTTGCTGACGTCACTAGTCGAAGGTAAGTCGGTGCCGTAAATCACGTTCTCACTCTCTTGCTCCCGCGATATCAGGTGCCTGCGAACGGGGTTTTTTCTTCTCTCTCTCTGTGTTGGAAATCAGCATATGCGCTCATCCGTGTAATTTGGACCGACTTTGCCTCGCAAGTAATAAAGCATGAAGGATATGTGTGTATGTGTGTGTGTGTGTGTGTGTGTATGTGTGTATAGAGAGAGAGAGAGAGAGAGAGAGAGAGAGAGAGAGAGAGAGAGAGAGAGAGAGAGAGAAAGAATGGTGCTGATAATTCTAGTGGCTTTGCAGCGTTGGCCTTCGCTTTCAGTAGCACACTTGCAGGTCCACGGCTGGCCTAGTTTATACACTCGATGAATTTGTGTTGAAGTCAAGTTAATTATTGAGTGCTGCTTGTTTATTGGGCAGTGTTGAGTTGTTTCACCTCATGGGTGAGATGTCGATTGATTTATTAACCCTGTATTGTTCCAAACATTATTGCAGCCTGAATATCACGGTATAGGCCTGCTTTTGTAATGGTAGCTTAATTCTTTCGTTAATAGCTTACCGTGCTGTGGTTTTCAGTGAGGATTTCTGTTGCATGCAAATGGCATGGCGCTGACCTATTGAGAGCTATATGTTTCGGGCCTATTAAAGAATAAATTAGTCAATTATGGTGCGGTGCAAAGATGCCTTTTTTCGCGACTGGATAAATCCATTTTGCTTGCAAAGTTGAACCTTATTATTCAGTGCAGTGGTATTTGGTGTGCCGTGGGTTTCAAAAGGTGAAAGCCTGCGATGGTTCATTGGTCCCTGTTAATCATTATTGCAGACGAGGACCGAATGCAATATTCATTGTGCTTCGTTGAAATTTGGTGCCGTATTGTAATGAGCCTGGAGAAATGTATGATTCTCGGTGATAAGGGAGCGGTGGGATGCGGGGACAGGGGGGAGGTGGTGGGATAGGAAGGCAGCCGGTTATTTAGTGAAGGGACACTGCGTTTTCTGAAGTGCTGTTATTGTTTATGATCCGCTCCATTTTATGGAAACGAGTTTACTGGACTTGAGCTTTGATGCTAATTGGCGCATGCGTTCTTCCGGAGCAGAGGCTTATGGGCAGGAAGCCCCGCAGTAAAAACCCAACTGGTTCAGGAAATTAAAACCAAAAGACTTGAAAAAATTCAACCAAAAAAAAGAAAGAAAAAAAAAAGAAGAGAGACGAGCTCAGACTCCGATGGAATGAAACCTGTAATTCTCATAGCTGAAGTATGTAAAGGGGGACCGAGATTTAGGTATAGCCCTTTAAAATTGCTTCCCCATGCCTCTGTGATCTGCTGGACTTTCAATAATGTGCAGGCATTGGTAATCAATGACATGGTGTTAAGCATGACGCTCCGTCTAATATTTCATATCCACTTATTGTCTCTCCCTCCATGTTGAGCCGTTCTCACGGTATGAAGGATGGGGCTCGACGTGTATTGACAACTCGTGGGCCCGTGTTTTATTATTATTTTTTATTATTATTGTTATTATATTATTATTATTATAAGGGTGTGTTGTTGGGAAGGTAGGCAGGTGCCATAGCCTTGCTGTCTGACTGGATAAATCAGAGTGGACCCTCTCTTCGGCTTAGATTAATCATGTGTTAAGCAGCGAGTGTTAACTGCTCTGTATTTGATGTCACCATATTTATTACGCAAACACATTCAACCCCATTTTTTCCCCTTTCTCAGGCGAAGCGGTACATCTTGCCAGGGATTTTGGTTATGTATGCGAGACTGAGTTTCCAGCCAAGGCAGTAGCTGAATATGTAAACCGTCAGCATTCCGACCCAAACGAACAAGTCCAAAGAAAAAACATGCTATTGGCAACGAAGTAAGTGCTATTATCACATTTCATTGTATCACACCAAATGGATCCGAGTCGGTGCCAATATAGGCTATGTGTTTATTGTGACAGTTTGCACGACACGCACGCAGAGGCACGCGCACACACACACACACACACACACACACACACACACACACACACACACACACACACACACACACACACGCACGCACGCACGCACAATTACATATTTTCAGCTTTATTAAAAATAATCTACTACAGTTGATAGACTTCACATGTAACCAACGTTGATGTTAAGTTCTTAAGTGCTTTTTAAACAAATAAGAGCAATTTTATCTGTCAGATGTGTGGCCATGGTATTTAGTTTGGCCAAACATTGGGTCTGCATTGCTTTATTTCCATCTCAATCCGCTAACACTATTGGTTAATATTAATTTACTTACTTACTTTTTTATCTGCCACACACTTGCACATGTTTTTTTGACATCTCTGCTAAATATGCATTTCATTCAAACCCTTCATTTCCCTTCTCTTACATAAGCGCTGATTCAAACACGTGCATGGATATATTATTAGATATGTTGCAGTGAAGCCTGCTGCTGTTGGTATGTCGACTAGGCCTCTGCCTCATCCACACGTAAAGCATTTTGTTTACCCTGTGATTTCACTGACACTGACACATTGCTGGGTCCCATCCAACGCCAACCTCCTTATTGTCTCGAAGATTGGTGTTGGTTATTTTTACTATGCGTTGCTGAAACATGGGAACTCCGGTGCAGAAACTTGCAAGGCATATAGAGGCGGAAAGGCCTGCGTTTAATATTGATGATGGACCCCTATAATCAAACAGCTGTCAGCTATAACCACCTATTAGAAGCTTTTTGAGTTTGATTGAGGCACAACTAGGGATGAAGTGGAGGGTAAACTACCTAAACTCACTTTACAAAGCTTTTTTATTCGCGGAATAGAGTTTATTCACCGTTTTAAGCTGATATAAATATTTATAACTCAAGTTCATCGAATGCATCATAGTAAGTAGGATCAAACTGATGTACTGTACGTTATATGAAGATATGGTATTTCAAAGGGGGGGAAAAAAGCATACATTCATGTTTATTTTTTCTGAAAGTATATATTTTTATTAGTGGATGTTTGCCTTTTGATGATCAGCGACTGGAGCTCATAGTTTACACTGCAAAAAAATGTCCACCTTACGTTATTAACGAGTCGTTTGTTCTCACATTCACTCTTAACATTTTATTTTTCTTAAAACAAGTGAAATATTGTGCCACTGGAGTGGGATAATTCCACTTGTTTCCAGTGTAGCTTCAGGACATTTTCCAGAAACAAGTGTTAATATCATGAAACAAGGCAGAATAAGAATAAGGCGAATCACTCACAATTCTTGAAAACAAGTTGATTTGCAAAAGGAAACATGGAGACATATCTCAACCCATTGGCTGATCATTTTTCACTTGTTTAAAAAAATTCTAATTTTAAAACCCAACAGGCCTGTGCAGGATTAACTGACTTGTTTAAGATGGACATGTTTGCAGTGTGCTTTCCACTTTATTTTGTACCACGACATGACTGGACACCAGCGTGCGTGCAGGGCTTTCCGGGGCTGTGGTTTTGGTCATTAACACGCCGCTGTCTTCGCCTCTGTTTTTAGGCAAATCTGCAAAGAGTTCACAGACCTGCTGTCCCAGGACCGCTCGCCGCTGGGAAACTCTCGACCGCAGCCTATTCTTGAACCGGGGATCCAGAGCTGTTTGACCCACTTCAGTCTAATCTCGCACGGTTTCGGGACCCCGGCCATGTGCGCGGCCATCACGGCCCTCCAGAACTATCTGACCGAGGCTATCAAAGCCATGGACAAAATGTACCTCAACAACAACCCCAACAGTCACTCAGACAGCGGCACTAAAGGCGGAGACAAAGACGAGAAGCACAGAAAGTGATTTTTTTTCTTCTCTCTCTCCATCCCACCTTCACCTGAGGGCCCAGACCCCCCCCATCCGCCCCCCACTACCACCCCCCCAACCCCCCACCCACCCCCCGACGCCCCGGCCCCCCCACCCATCCAATATAAATATTATAAATACCTTATAAATACTATTGATCAAGTTAAACGTGCCACTTCTTCCTGATCTTGCGCGGTTTTACATGTTTTTTTTTGTTGTTTTTACTACACCATCCCATTTTGGATTCACGGGGAAAAACGACGCAAGAATCTTCTTCTTCTACTTCTTCTTCTTCTTCCACCGCCATCACCACCACCACCCCAACCGTAAGAAATGTTATTATTAAAAAAAAGAAAAAAAAGAAAGAGAAAAAAGCTGCAGAGGAACAGCTCCAGGGAGAGGAAAAGGTGTCTTGCCTCAGCCAGAGGACTTTTTATGTACTCCCCTTATTTTTTATGAGCTGCAACGAACGGACTGAAATCCAGCGACCCCTCTATATCTCAATTTTACGATTGTGAACCGTATGACAAAAAAAGAAGCTAAAAAGAGGATGAATTCTTATCAGTATTGTGAATAATAAACTTGAAAAAAACAAAAAGAGAAAATCCACAGAGCTCCATGCCATGACTTCAGTTGTAGACTCTCTCTCTCACACACTCTTCTCCAAGCGACCAACTTGAACTTTTTGAATTTCAACACGATTCACGGTTATATAAGGGAATCAGTGTTCATGTATGTATATATTTATTTATGTGTAATTTAATGGGAATTGTAAATATGGTGCGTCTGTTGAAACTTCTTTTTTTATTTATCTGGTGCCTCCTGTTTTAGTGGGTTTGAATATTCGGTTAGTTCTTCATGTGATTTTATGGTTCTTAGAAAACAGAAGTTTGGGGTATTTTTATTTCTCTGGGATATTTCAATTCAGCCCTCTTGTAGCATGTTGAGGCGACATTGAAGCAAGTGAACAAATTTAATAGAAATAAACTTCCATTTCTCTCTCTATATATCATCCTTATTCAGTTTTTTTTTTATTTGAGACAGAGCATAAGTGAGACCCTGACGAGAACTGTTTTTTGTGTTTCTATTTTCTTGTTTTTATACAAGCTTTTATGTGTTGTGCCAATCAGAATACGTTTCACCTCTTGTTCTCTCCTTGAAGCACCATAAAAGCAATAAATGGAATATTGTCTTTTTTTAAATGTTCGAAGACATTCAAAAGAAAACATTTTTTGGGACCACCTGATATCTTGTTATGTCCGATAATGTCCAAAAATTGGAGGCGGTTTTAGCTGTATTGTATAGACATGTGCTGGCAATAGTTCCCATGCCTGTCAATGTATTATAGTCCTTTGTTGCCCAGAAAAAAAATAAATATTTGATACGCTTCATGTCGATTTTTATTCATATCTTTTAATTTTTTATTCACTGGTTGATTCGCCCGGGTGTTTTTTTTTTTGTCTTGGCAGTTTTTTTTTCTATTCAGTACGGTTACAGTAATTGAGTTTAAGTCTCCCCTGACGATTGCTCCTTGCAATAAGCAGCTGAACTCATTGTTTCCCTCAAGTATAATAAAAAAAAATCTTACTTTAAACTCCCTAGTTCAGAGCACAGGATCTTATGCAGGCCAAATGACACACAACAATGAATCTATTCGCGTTTGAAGTGTGCAAGCAGCGCCAGCCCTGCAGCTAGAGCCTTCTTTAAAATCACTGAGATGTATATAGACTATCGGCCTATAGTGTGTAATGTTTGGTTGTTATAGGCTATATTTGGCTCTCCCCCGTTTATTCTGTGCTGGAGCCTTACTCAAAGACATGCAGCAAATATTTGTTATGTTGTTTGCCTCCCTGTAATCAATGATCACACGTCGTTCAGCAACATGCTGGAATGCAATTTGAGAAAACCTTTTTTTTTTTTTTTTTTAACAAACTGTATTTCGTGATATAACCATACTTTCATATCGAATTTGTTTCTCCCCCTGTGTTTAGTCTGCTGTCTATGTGGCTGGGTGATTGAGTCTGTAAATGTGATTATCACGTTGGCTGTAATAGCAGATGTGATGCTGGCCTTAGCTGTAGTTTGCGTGCAGAGCTGCAGAGAGCAAGCCGTTGCATAACATTTGAATTGAGTTTGATTGTATATTGATGGCGTGGCACCTATATAGCTCGAAATCAATCTCGTCTGGAGCATGAATCAGTCTGTTGATATATGCATCTTGGTATTGTTTTCTGCTTTCCCTATTTCACTGTCTGGTAACCATGCAGTTTAAATATATTGTAACACTGGGAGATAGAGCGCTGGGCGACCCCCCCTTCCCCCTCACCCCCCCTCACCCCCTCCTCCTCCTCTCCCCCTAGTCTCTCTCCAATCTCCTCAGCAGCCATATTTATTATCTGCATGATTTTCGGGCCCTGGTTTAATTCTGAGGCAGTTGTTTTGCAAGAGGGTGAATGAAGCCTAACTGTACATGTCCTTGGCATAATTGCGATGCACAGTGCTGGAGCAGGTGAAGCGAGGCATTGTCTGTCAGGCCCTGTTTTTGTTGGCTCAGTCCTCAGATTGTGTGTGGGATCCTGTCCTCAGGCACAATAGCTCACTCATAAAGGGGAGAGACTACCCGGCTGCTCCTGCTATGGTGGATGTGAGGGGGGAATAGCATAAATAGTCACTTTAAGGGAAAACAATCGTATTAAAACAGCATTCATTGGTATTAGGGAGAAAGGAAGCCCCTCACGTGTGTCATTAATGCTAATGTTGTTTAATAATAAATGTATCGGGGTTTGGCTGAATGAAAACAGGTTTTTGAGTGCGAAACGAAAGCATTAGAAATAGTGGTATCTGTGACAATGGTGGATATCGAAAGCTTGTGCGTATTATGGGTGTAAGATGAGAGAGAGCATCGCAAGGCCTGTAATTGCGTCTTTCTGTGTAATGGAATTGGAGTGCTAAAGAAACTCCAAATCCCATTGTCTGTCGTTTGTTTACACTGATACTAGCCTATAATTTGCATACCTTTTTAATACAAAATTGTAATTTTACCCTAATTTGATCTTAAACAGGTAGAGCTGGTTTTGCATAATGCCTCTCAGCTAAAGTCATTTGCAAAAAACGAGGAGGTCTGAAATTTGAAGAGCCAGTCAGCAATACCCAACTGAATTTGGCTAATTCAATCCATAACTGCTGCTTGTCTCAACTAAACCAATTACAGCTGATTCCCGTATAGTAATTAATAAGTGCGCCTGTTGTTATCAAATATTCTGGAGAATAGGCGAAATAAAATAGATTCCGGGACTTGGAGCGATATATTCTGTGTCTGATTGAGCGTCTACAAGCAGCAGATGTTATGTGCTGGGATGTAGTGGAGGGTCAGCCACCTAAACTCAGGTTGCCCACCTAAGTAGCGCTTTATTTATTCATTTTGTACAGTATTTGTCTGCTGGTAACCACGGGTTCAGTAGGCTGGCGCTCCTTTGGTATTATTTATAGCTTCTATCAGGGATGTAACCCACCCAAACTCTGTTTAGCCACCTTTTAATTTGTGGAATAGAGTTTACGCGCCTTTTTAGGCTGATATAAATCTTTAAGACATAAATTGATAGCACAAATAATTGTAAGCAGCACCAAACTAATGTAATTTATATGTAGACAAAACGTCAATTAATGCCTTTCTGGAAATATAATTGTTTTTCTTATGTTGCTGTTTGTTTGCCTTATGTTGATCGCCGTCTGCAGGTCATAGCTAACCAGTTCATCACTAGTTATAGCCTCATCAATCCTGTGCACACGTGTCCTATACACTTCACACGCTAGCAGCCGTGTTGATGTGGTCAGAAAGTATTTAGTTGATGCTGCTGAGATCATTGCTTGGTGAATGGAGTGTCTGCATGGCCTAATTACCCCGTAGCACCATCACTACAACAGTCTGCACTGTAACGCTTGCAGGCAATACTTTGGAGTTGCTTGCCTGCATGGGAAGATATAGGGCAATAGCCTACGAGGCCCAGATTTGTTCACTGTACAGCGAGAAATATTACATTGCTATGACTGGAATTTGATTCAAGCCCAGCTGTCCTCTTGACATTTAAACAGAGGGAGCTGATGCTGATGGAGATTGAAATGATTGTGTATAGATGATCAGTTACTGCGTTGCACTGTGGGAAAAAAAAGATCTCCGCTTTTGCAAGGGATTAGTGTTCACAAAAATGCCGGAAAATGTTTGGCATATTGGTGGAGCTTTGTACTTCATGTTTTGATGTAGGGTTTTGATTCCTATGGGCTACACGTGTTGGTGTGATACAAATACTATGAGAGTAAATCCTGAATGATAGAAAACATATGGTCAGTGTATCGATACAGTTTCTGCAAACGTATTGTTAATTAGGCCTAGTTGTATCATATTTTTACTAAACGGCACATTTCAAACTGACGGCTTAATAAAAAGTGGCTTGGACAAGACGCGGGGTTCCTCTAAATGACATTTGATACGGTGATTGGCGCAATCGAATTATGTGACTTTAAAGTTTGCAATGAAGCGCAAAATGGCTAATTGTCCTCAAGTCTGACATCAGCCGTCATTTGGGGCTTTGGCCCCCCGCCTGCCGCTGACCCACTATGGGCCCCTTGCCCACTGTGCGAGCCGGGGCTCAGAAGCCAAGAGAGGTCAATGACTCCACCAAATCGCCCTTGATTACTTGAGACATTAGGTAATCGATTAGAAAACATTAACTGACTTTGAATAAACAAAGGGACTCCTGATAGGCGGAGGGGCTCGATAATTCGACCGCAATATGGCTCATTCACAAAAAATGAGAAATGAGAGGTATTTGATTAGTTTTTTAGTTGACATATGCATGGGAAACCACGTGCACGCGCGCACACTTATTCTCTCTCTCTCTCTCTCTCTCTCTCTCTCTCACACACACACACACACACGCACGCACGCACGCACACACACACACACCCACACACACACACACACACACACACACACGCACACGCGCGCGCACACACTTCTACATAGCCCTACTCAGCAATTTAGAATGACATGCAGCTACTCCGTAATGATCACAAATTTTTATATATACACCTAAATATATACACTATATATATTATATATGTAATGTAGACATTTAGAATAATCATAGGCTATAGGCCAAAGAAACGAATTTACTGAGGCTACTAATAAAATATGGGCACATGATGCTCAGATTAAATTATCCAATTTCACAATGTAAACAAATGTGGACGGGAATAACATGAAATCTGTGCCAACACAACTCGGGATATAAATGGGTCGGTAATAGCTAATGGTCAAAGTTGGTGTTGTAAAGTTGAAATAGGTTTAATGCATGTTTTATGGTTTCTCTTTGCCACTTTGAACCAGGCACCGCCATATAAATAATGTTTGTGTGCTGTGACAGCGCACATCAGAAATCATTGTTGTCCTCCAGTCACCTATCAAGCACTGAGGTCTGCCAATTTCATGGGCTTGTGTATCCCCAAATATATGAAAAAAGAGCGGATTAAAATTGTGTTAATGTTTCCCCTCTCGGTTAATGCAGTTTATATTCTAGTTTTAGTCATTCTCTCTCTCTCTCTCTGTCTCTCCCTGCATCCTCTGCAGTCAGCCAGGGGGGGAGTGTCGCCCCAGGCCAAACATATGCTTCTTTCCATTGCACTAATCCAAATGCAGCGTGGAGGAATAATTGCTCGAGTGGCCGTGGCTTCGCAGGGGCTTTGTCCCTCACTGGCTCCCGTCAGCCAGGCACACGCCATTTCAATCAACTCTCTCTCTCTCTCTCTCTCTCTCTCTCTCTCTCTCTCTCTCTCTCTCTCTCTCTATCAAACCCCAGACCTTTTATCAAACCAGACCCTCACGCTTCATAAGCAAAGCCGCATCCCTAAATTAAGGGGGTTTCAATTTCCACCCCTTTCTTTTATGTTGTGTTTATTTATGTTTTTCGTTTTTCTTTTATTTTGTCTGTGTGTGTGTGTGTGTGTGTGTGTGTGTGTGTGTGTGTGTGTGTGTGTGTGTGTGTGTGGTGTGTGCGACCAGTGTTGTTGCTGCTGTCAGGTCATCATATTTGGCATTGGAGTGTATATGTTCGTTAATATAGACAGATCACCAGGTTGGCAGGCATTATTGGCAATAGGGCTGCATGTGCAGTGATTACAGCTGAAAGTGACTTTTTGGTGACTTTTTGCCAGCGCCTCAAGACTATTTCAGACAGTATTTACAGTTTTGGAGCATTATTCGTTCGAGAAGGGAAAAAAATCCTCCTAGTCATCCAACCAGAAAGTTGACACGGTGGCTTATTACTTTCTTTGGTTTCTGTTGGACAATATTGACACTAATACATTGCTAGAAATTGACAGAAATGAAGTGGCAAATAACAAGGTCTGCAGAGTTACAACTGCTCTACTCAAACCCTAGGGCAGTATAGGGAGCCTAACATGCTCAGGGGTTTAGCCTGCTAATATGTTGTTGATTGTGTGAATAATAATAAATGACAATAATGACAATAATGACAATAATAATAATAATGGCAACAACAACAATAATAATAATAATAATAATAATAATAATGATAATAATAATAATAATAGCCTAATAATAATTTCTCGAGGATATATTCTAGAGGAATTAAAAATCAATTGCAAGCACTTGGACATAGACCTTAACTGTAGTTTAAGAACAGCAGGTGGATGTACAGCAGTTTCCAGCTTTTATATATCAGTTGAAATTGTTGGGTTCATTAGGAGAACAGGTGATTCGATAAGTGAACCATATTGTCTGTGTTCCTGTGATGAATTTACAACCGTACACAGCAACGGTTTCTCCTGCAAATGCGAAAAAGATAATGACAGTGCACATCATATGTTTTGTTACAGATAGTCTCTCACTCACACACACACACTAGTGCTTTAACCCCCCCACCCCTTTGCCTTATTTTCTGTGAATCAACGATGAAAAATCACTCTAGTAAAATGGACCATTTGCTAGGAAATCGCATATTTCCACGGATAAGGAATGGAATAAGAGAGAGAGAGAGAGAGAGAGAGAGAGAGAGAGAGAGAGAGAGAGAGAGAGAGAGAGAGAGAGGGGTATAGAGCCTGGTGGTGGTGGGGGGGAGCAGCAGAGAGCCGTGGATGTCTGACTGAATTAATAGACATGATAATTTCACACTATTTCATCTAGTGAGCTATCTGTTCCATCACAGCAAAATAAAAGGGTCACTGCGCAGCTGTGGCAAACCCCAAGCGTTATTATGAAGTTTGATGATAGAGCCCCCACCCTCCCTCCTCCCCCTCCCCCTCCCTTTCTTTTTTTTTTTTTTTTTTTTTGCTTTTCCCTGGTACTTTGCTCCAGGCCAGCAATAGCTCGGGGCCACGCCGG
This sequence comes from Centroberyx gerrardi, assembly GCF_048128805.1. Lineage (NCBI taxonomy): Eukaryota > Metazoa > Chordata > Actinopteri > Beryciformes > Berycidae > Centroberyx > Centroberyx gerrardi. The sequence goes on from NC_136018.1 coordinate 15,520,783, forward strand.
TGCCTCCCCATGATAAAGGACTTATACTCAGTCTGTGCGTAAAGAAAGCCGCAGCAGCTTCTCTCTCCCGACCCTAATCAACTCACTGGCTTGGTCCTATAACGATTGGTACCCCCCCCCCCCCCCCCCTCCAATCTCTCTATTTTCTCTTTATAATACTGCTAACTTTTGGGTTATTGCACATTTTGTTGAGCGTTTACTTACTTCACCAAACGCTCAACAACCAAACGCATTTTCTTTGGATATACTGCACTGTGCAAAACTGTAAAATAGCATGCAAAGGCCCTATAAGTCAATGATAATAATAATATCACTGGAAATCCTATAGTAATGCCATAGGAAATGAAAATGACATGAAATACGATAAGGTCACTATAGACTCACTGTTGAGTAGCCAACCACAAACACACTATAGCATTCTCTATCGGAATATTATAAGAATACTATAGCCTGCTATAGGAGATAAAAACACCATAAAGTACGATAAGGTCTCTCTAAACTCACTATAAGTCCGTATAGCAATATTATAGGAATATCATAGAAAATAAAAATACCATAAAGGACCATAATGTCACTATAAACTAAAACTAACTACTGAGTAGCTTACCACAAACTATACTATAAGTCTCTATAGAAATATTATAGGAATATTATAGTGATACCATAAGAGTTTTAAAAACACCACAAAGTGCGATAAGGTCACTCTAAACTCACTAAAGCACTATAAGTCCCTATAAGAATGTTATTGTTATTTATAGCGAACCCCCTTTTATTTTTTTCATAATGCTGCTTACTTTTGGATTATTCCACATTTTGTTGGATATGTATTTATTTATCCAGCCGCTGGATAAATGGATTTGAGGGGTGGGAAGGACTTTGTTTCTAAATTCATGTCGGCGGGTTGTGGACAGATTCTTCTCAGAAACAGGAAACAGGAATGAATTGAATTTAGTTTTTTGCGTGTTTTTTTCGTTCAGTAAAATATATGTTTCCCAAGCGGTGCACGGTTAAAATGTATTAACAAAGGGGACACCCAATGCGGACCGGTCTCCCCTTGAAGCGCCGGTGGTTGATAGGGACCTAAAAATCTACTGCTGGGTGATGGGGCCCATTCTGTCCGCACTGGCTTTGCTTCTGCCTCTAGGTCAGTCAGTTTTAGCTTCATCCAGCAAGGTAAAAACACTTATGCACCGACTACAATTTATCTTAAGATCCAAACAGGAGAGTGTACTGATGTCTGCTGCTATTTTTCCTCCAAATGCCACTATTTATTTTTTGGAAATGCCTATTTGCTGTTGGTGCTTTGGATATTGCAAGTAATTATTTTGATGAAAGGTAGACATATCGTGCGTCTCTGTGACTGCTGTATGCCAAAGATAAATGCCCACTTTACTCTAAATGGAGATTAAAGTAATATTGAACGCAACTGAAGGTTCCAAGTCATGCTGTGAGTGTGTGTGTGTGTGTGTGTGTGTGTGTGTGTGTGTGTGTGTGTGAAAGAGAGCGAGAGAGAGAGAGAGAGAGAGAGAGAGTGTGATGCCACCAAAGATATACTGTCCACAAAGTCTTCCATTCATCACTACCGCCATCTTCATCTTTGCCATCCTCCTCTTCCTCTTCCTCCTCCTACTTCTCCTCCTCCTCCTCCTCATCATCACCACAGAATAAGAGGTAAACAAACAAGTTAGAAGAAGAAAAAAAAACTAACCTGGTGGGAATTTTTCTCCTATAGAATTTACTTTTTCAACTGTGGACTTTAAACCCTGTCACATTTGATTTGTTTATTCTATGGCATTTCTGCTTTCATTAAGGCAGTATACAGTGAAGAGTGACAGGGAAGATGGAGGGGAGAGGGGGAATGAAATGTGACAAAGGTCATGAGTCAGATTCAAACTCACACTTCTTCAAGCACATGGTATGCACCCTAACCTGTCGAGCCAAGAGCAGACCCCATTTTTTGATTTTTTTGTGGTGTACAGTGATAAAAACAATTTTCCAAAGATGGAAACAACATCATTTAACCCTCGCATTCATGTATAAATGTCACTTGAGGGGTCAAATTTGTGGCCTTAGGTTCGACCAATATGGGTTTTTGAAGATGTTGATGATATTGTTGCTGATATTTTTGAACTGAAGCTGCTGATAATATAATCTGGAAACATTCAATATCAATATTAAGTGTTTCCCCCAGAATTGTATTCTTGGCAGTGTGGAAAAGCCACTGAAACATTTAGACCCATGGGAAACTACAGTTCTCCATTGAAACCCAGACTAATAAAATTGTTTTAGGTGGGTCTGCAGCTGCTTCTGCGAGGATGATCCACCCCATCTATTCAATGGTAGGGGAAACTTATTTACAATAAACAGTACTGAACAATTAAGTGAATAAATAAAAAGTGCAAAGAAAATAAAATCTCATTGAAGGTTTTATACAGACTGTCTTTTTTGCAGCTGTGGTCAGGGAGAAACCTCTATTATTATTGACAGCGGATGACATGATTGGCCGATAACCGCTATTTCATGAAGGGAAAATAGCCGTCCAACATATCAGGAAACCAATGGTCTGGCCCTGCCTTGGATTAGAGAGGAGTTTAGTGTTTTGCCAAAGACACATGGGACTGAATCCTTCTCCAGAACTCTGTCATCCTCTTTTTCCCTTTTCCTCACTGCACACTGTCTAAAATGCAGAAACGGACACTTCAGCAGTTCAACTCTATCCCCAAACTCACAACTATACTCTACTCTGATATAATTTACTACTGTCTCTCCTCTCTGCATCTCTTTCCACTGTGCTTTTGTTTTCACAGAGATTTAAAAAGTCCTGTGTTGTGGGACAAGACATATGATTAACCTTTTTCAGTGCCTGGAGAAGCAGAGCTATTGAGCTACTTTAGCTGATGTCAACAGTGACACAGTACTAAATTGGATGCAATGGGTGCATTTTTAACCCTAATCCTGAAATCACTTTCAAAATCAATGCAAACATAACAGTGATAATGAAGCCTTGTTTTTTCTCAGTAAAGAAAAAAATAGGCGATCTGACTTCATCATCTCTATTTTTTCTCTCGGGCAGATAACCAGTCAAACAAATTTAACAATGTCTCCGAAGCAAAGAGATAGTTCTTCTTCTTCTTTTTCTTCTTCTTCTTCTTTTCCTTCTTCTTCTTCTTTATTCATCTACATATATTGTTAAAACCCACTGTTAACTGACCTTATGATCTTGAAAATTTACTTACATGAAAGTTGCAATTGTTTATGACGGGGCATAAATGCAACCTTAAATTTCGCTGTCATTCTCAGTAGATCTCTGTGAACGGCTGATAATAACAAGTAATAACTTTACGATAAACGGCCACATTATTAGCTTAAAGGAGAGCCCTGTATGGGAGAGAGAGTTAGAGTGCTTGGTCTGACCTCTCGGAGCCTGTGAAGAAATGGTTTTGATCTTACCACAGGCTAAACACTGCCAACAGGACTTGACATTGCAGAACAATTTCCCAATTACCTTTTGACATGCATATTGACACAAACGCGCAAAACTGTAATTTTCTCTCTGAATTTGTTAGCTTGAGGGGCTCACTTTCATGCCAGTGGATTGTCAGATGTGCTGCTCCAGTCTCTCTCTCTCTCTCTCTCTCTCCCTCTTTTCCTCTCTTTCTTATATGTGACTGTCCAGAAAAAAAGGCTTCCCTACTGACAGCTGTGGCGAATGGAAAAGGCCATTTTCAAAATGGCTGAAAAAAGTGTCTATGTACGCTTTCATGGGAAATGAATCTGTGCTTTGTGGTTTCTCTCTGTTTTTTCTTTTTTCTTTTGCTAATTTTCATCTCTTGGTGAGGTTTGTATTTAAGTTGCCATGTATGTTTACAGTTTTCATATGGATCTGGTATACATATTTTTGAAAAGAACATTTCTAAAAGTTGAAAAGATTTGTTGTGTGGCTTTTCTTTATTCATGGTTCATGGTTTTTGCAGACTTCATGGATTTGAATCTGATCTGATCTGTGATCTTCAACAAACAAGTTTCATCTAATGCTATTGAACACTTGTGTGCCAAAAACCTCAACCTTTCCCGATAAACTTTGCAAACTTCACAAACATGTTGTCTCTCCATTGTCAATCTCAAGGTTCTTGCCAAACTCAACATGCCAGTTGACACTAAAATGCCATAATCACTGGGACGTTTTCTTGGGTTTGAGATGTCCAGGCAGCAAAGAGAGGAGAGAGGACTATGGCCGTGTCATCATGAGCTTGTCATCGCGCTAGGCTTGATTGGCACATGCTAGGCCAGATTACAGGAGCTGGTGTTGATGGAGGGTTACCCTCACACTCCCAGCCGCCTCCTGTCAGGAACCCCAGAAAAGTGGGTCAGACTTGGGCTTGGCTCTGCCCCGAGCCCCCCTGCCCCAGCTCCAGTCCCGATGCAAGTGCTTGCTGAAGATTAGGATCGAGCCCCGGGCCTCGGACGAGGGCCAGAGCCCAGGCAGCTACCCCAGCTTCATCTCTCAGCCCTCCCACAATGCTCATTTCCAATATCAGAATTCTATGGCAGCCATCTTAAAAAACCCAAAGCTGGAGTGAAATATCAGTCAGTGCAGACACATCTGCAGCCATCGCTGCCCAAATCACAGCACCTTAAACCAGTCATTGTTTCATCTTAAAATCACAAGGAATCTAAAACTGGCACGGATATTTTAAATTAACTGAAAATTAAAGTTAAAAAAAATGTTGTTAAAGTGATAATTCGCAAGATTCAAATTTTTCTTGTGATACTTTAAGTTGAGACAATAGCTTTTTTTATAGTGTAGGCCCTAGCATTTGCCCCTGCCCTTTACAAAAGGCTACAACACCCTCCCACCCACCTTGTTTCCAATCCTTCTTTAAAAAAGGCTTGTTTGGGCCTCATCAAATAGAGTGCAGAGAGTGCCAAGAAAGAAGGGAGACAAATGAACTGTAACAGAGGATGTGAATTAGATTTGAACCCACAATGTTCCAGGTTCATGGGATGTCTTGTAGCACATTGAGCCAACAGGACACCCCAGGTGCTTTATGATATGATACCTCATTGATCCCTGTAGGTAAATTCTCTTTTCACTTGTGCCCCTCCACAGGGAGGTCAGAGGTCAGGGTCAGATGCAGAGCAGCAGCCCTGCAGCAGGTAGGGATTCAGTGTCTTGCTCAAGAACACTTCAGCAGGGTGGATGTTTGCCAACACTGGGACTTGGCAAGTCATTTTCCAACAACTGATGGATATGGATGTTGGTGAAAGCCTGGATGCTGTACTGCATAGACTGCAGCACATACTCTTTAGTAACTGCTTCTTTATAGCCGGACAAAGTTGGGGGAGCCAAGGCCGCGGCCAGCCAACATGGATATATAACACGCATTGAAAAGTATATTTTTTGACACTATATGGCCAAACTGACAAGTCAAAAATAGAATAATTTGGTGGGGAAATTGAATAACATTTCACCTATGATTTCTAGCTGGCCTTATTAAGCCCAGAAGTGGAAACCATGTTGAATATGCTGTGGTGACAATGGTGGAGTCTGACATTATACAGATCCTCAACCTCAAATCATTCATAACTGCGTGGCTCCAAATAGCATTTTTTGCAATAGTTATAGAACAAGTTGTACTACTTTGAATATATCTTCTTTATTACCAAGAAAAACACAGTAAACCACCTGACTCTTGCCACCAAAGTCATAAAATTCTGAAACTGTTAGATGTGACCCGAATAAATGAAACATTTCCCTAACCGTAGTCCTAAAGAAGTTGCAAAACAGATGCAAATGAAAAAAATGTAAATGCAGCCTATGTGAATTCACTGTGGACACCCTCTTTATCTTCTGCCACGGCCTTGGTGCGCGCTTTCAAAGTGCAGCAACCCAAATGAGCTCCGTCTTCTTTCAGTCGTCGCCTAAATTAAAGCAGCCACAACTAAGGGTTGGGGATGAACGCCAAAGCTTTGCAGTGGCAGCACCGTGTTTAACACAAGTTCCATTAAAAAGAGCCCATTACTACTACTGAAGGAAACGGTGCCCGGGGCCTCTCTAAAGTGTTACGAAAACCTCATTGATAATTAAATGTTGGTTACCCCCGGTATGCATCGCTCCCGCACTTTGCTTACCAATCAAACCTCCACCCACCGCTGCTGCCACCACCATTTGCTCTCTCCTCAGTGTTTATCAAGGAATCATACAGCCCTCTAATAGGTGCCAATTAGAGCCAACGGGGGCTCCGGGGTTAATTATTCCCCAACACATTATTTGATTGAGCGTATTTAGAGCGGTACAGTGTTGGGGAAAAACGGGGTAACGGTAGATAACACCTTAGTCTTTGTTGATGTACACTTGCAGTCACACACACAGACACTGACAGACATGTGCGTGCTGATGTGTCTGTGCACACACACACACACACACACACACACATACAAAAACACTTCTAAATGCTGCTGCTCAGCATTTAGAATAATCTGGATAATCACAAACCATTAGGTCTTACTACAAAATCATGAGTTTTCTTAATTTGAAAATCAGAGTAATGCTCTGATGCTTAACTTCATGCTATATATTTTGTGTCTAGGAATATAGCCTAAAGAAGAAAAGGTCCCATGTACCATCCTAGCTTCGAAACCGTCGGCAATTGATTTGATTAAGACCCACACAGTTTTGCACATGGTATTCAAAGTCCACGCTTTGCATGCTCGCTCATAATGGCTTGTGTTGATCTGTTGAGGTAGCGTGAGAATACAGGCAGAGTGATGAAAGAGGTAAGTTGTTAATAATTTGTATTGTTGAATAATCTCACTCACACAAATAAGTAATGCCCCAAATGTAATAGATTTCACCGCTGAACCAAACAAACAAAAAAACAGCAACCACAGAAAAATCGTTATCTCCTTCGCAGGTTCTTTCAAGTGCAACATAGAGCATATCGCCATCAATAATACAATAATATGTGCAGAGAGAGAAACAAATGTAGATTCAAGGAGCTATCCTTGAACAGTAAACACTGGCAGGAGAAGAAAGTAAAGAAAAAGCAAGACAAAAAAAAGATTACACACAATGAACAGTAGGTATCTGATTTATGCCGGGCAAATAGATAATAATCATTATGCCCAAATAGTGCTTCCCCTCTGTCACACTGCAAAGAAGCAAAGACATAAAAGTAAGTTGAGAATGAAGCTTTTGACAGGTTGCTAATGGATCGCTGTAGGCCCATCTGTTTCACTGCAAATAGAGAAATGGCGGGGTTTTGATTTGGGTGTTGAAACTGTTACCACTGTCACTGTAAACAATAATTGTCAAACATATTTACCCCGCAATCGCTTTAGCAGATGTTCCGCTTTTTGTTTCAAGCGGCTTTTTTGTGTGTTGTATCTCCCCTCTGCAGACACACCACATGCCCCCACCACCACCACCACCACCACCACCACCGCTGCACCCCCAACTAGAATATTGAGCAGGTATTTGCGAAAGGTGCTCCAGGGCACGAGGGAGTGCGAGGGATGGGGCGGGGTGGGGTGGCGGAGAGAGAGAGAGAGAGAGAGAGGGGAGGAGAAGAGAGAGGGGAGGGTAGTGGGAGGAGGGAGAGTGAGAGAGAGAGAGAGAGAGAGAGGGAGCGGGAGGGAGGAAGAGATTATCTGGGCCCTTCATCAGTGGCTCCCCCCACCCCCCTCCTCCTCCTCCTCCTCCTCCTCCTGCCCATCGTGGAGCCCTGAGGGCCCGGGGAGGCGGCCCCGTGCCTCGCAGCCATGCAACCTCTTTATCACTCTAATCTGTTAATTGTAGGCGCTCAATTGGCACATGGTGGCTTTTTATTAGAGCCTCCCAACATTAACTAGACAGAGAATGCAGAAAAAGCTGGCGTGGCCCTTGTCTATTCTCTTTCTCTCCTTCTGTCTGCTGTTCGGAGTAGAAGCTACACTAGCATGCTCCATACTTAGCATTCTTCATTTGGCCGGAAATCAGTCATGATGTCCTCAAACTCTGCAGACTTTAGCCCCTTTAAAATATTATTTACAATGAAAACAATTAATTAATTAAGTAGAATACAATTTATTAAAAAAAGACAATACAATAATTAAAAAAATAATAATATTAAATAAAAATGAAGCTCAGACGCCATGGCATTCACAGAGCTACCATTCAGCAAAGTGTCTTATTATTCAAAATGAAAGACACAATCTATCTCTGTCTTTCTCTCTCTTCTCTTTTTGTCTTTAACCCCTTGATGTTCCTCCCACACAATGGAGGCTCGGCCCTTTAAAGGAGGAATGAACACAGAGATGACCCCTTACTGCAGGCAAGTGATCAGATCTGATCTCAGGTGTTCGACCCCCCCAATCCATCCTCCCCACCCCCCTCCTCCTCCTCCTCCTCCTCCTCCCGCTGTCTTTGTGCGGCTTGTTACAGTGAGCTGATCCCCTCATCCGACTGGTAGAAGGCCATAGGTCTCCCTCCTGTCCCGTCCAGGCTTGTCTGTGGCGACTGCTCTTTTTTTTTTTCTTTTTTCTTGCAATTTCTCTGGCTGTTCCTTTGTTCGTCAGACTTGTGGTTTGTATCAGTGAGACGGCTGAGAGATCCACTGGTCTATTTAGAAAATACAGAGGGGTGGGGGATTACTCAGTCCATTTATATACACACACACACACATGCGTGTGCGCATACACATACACAAAACATGCATGGAGATACGTATATACGCACACAAAATACTCAAACATAGGCACGCACGCACACACACACACACACACACACACACACACACACACACACACACACACACACACACACACACACACACCTCTCCAACGCTTTCTTTGGCCCTTCCTTGCCAAAACAGCTTGTGTTTGTTGTCAAAAGACTGATTAGGAAAAAGACCCCTCTCTGCTGGCTTTTCCAGGCTCTGACAAAAGGTCAACAGAAGCTAAGTTCTGATAAATTAGAGTGTTTTTGTATGCAAAGATTAATCTCAATATCAGCATTCCACCAAAAAGCGTCTGTTAAAAGGCTGTGACGAATATACAGTACAGTCAAATAATGCGTGCCACAAAAGAAGACAGCAACTTTATTATTCAAATTAGGGAAACATTTGAATGTAGATTATGTGAAGAGAACCAAATTACTTGCAAAGAAGCCGAAATTCAAAAGCGGATTTGCATGTTCTTGTGAGGTCACGGCTCTGAAGTTGGCTTTCCAATCTCAAAGGTAAGCGCGATGTGCCGAGCGATTGGCGCTGTGAAATGTTTGATGTCAAAGTAGCAAGAGGGCGGTTTTACTTTCGACAAAGTTTTACCTCCTGAGCTCCGCTGAGAAATGTGGGCCTGCAACTTGGTGACAGAACAATGGAGTGAGCGATTTATGGCTGGCTATTAACAACTCCTGCTTTCAGGCCCCCATACGGCAAACAGGTGTTTTACGAGTCCGCCCCCGCATTGACACAAGTCCTGCTGGTCCGCCACCTTTTCTTTCCGCCGACTTTCAGATTTGCCCTCCGCCACCCTCTCTAGTCCTGGCCAAGGGTTTAAGGAAGTAAACAACTCAATGGGTGACAGCTTCAAATCACATGGTGTGTACTTTCTTCCTGTTTTGATGCCTAACTAAAAACAGTTCTTTGAATGAATACTGGTTCCTTTGCTGCTGAATGATGACTATCTGCCTTGTTATGATCATTGACTAGGCCTCTTTTTATCGGTTGTACAACCGCAGTAGCAGAAGAATCAGTGCTGCAGGAACGTTATATAACTCAGGCGGAAACGGCATGACACTCTCAATTCCAAGAGCAGAAATTGATTTAAGTACAAACATGACATGTCAGTCTCACAACCTTCATCAGACTAGTTCTTCCACCCAACAAAGCCGTCCGATGTCCGGCTGCTTTTATCTCGTGTTATCATTCGTGTCAGATTTGCCAATTCCGTCGTGACAAACGAGGAAAAAAAAACATCATGATAACAAATTGGATTTGGACAGGCAGAGATTCAATTTGTGTAACTTGTTTAATTTTTGAGGCAGGAGAGAGTTTTGGATCCTGGGTCAATGGGGTCTTTGTGTGCGTTGGCTGCATGCGGAGCTCTGCATGTGGAGAAACAGTGTTAGGGGAATTGCTGGGAGAATAGATAGACACATTTTTGTGCAAGTGTGTATGTGTGAACCTTGAGTGTATGTGTACATGGAGTGTGTTCAGATGTGTGTTTGGATGTGCACGTGTCTAAGTGCGGTTTTGAAAGTGTTTGTGTTTGAATGCGTGCATCTCTGAGCGCCCATATTTGTGTTTGAGAGAAAGAGCTTATTAGGAGCTCTTAGCGGTCGCAAAACTTTTATCTTGATTCTGTGGCCTAGTCACAAGGACTCCATGCGGCAGACAACAGTGGGTATGATGCAGCATTAAATACACCATGAATCTGTCTATTTTGGGTCAATAGTGCCACAGTACAGCTGCAGAAGTGTCTGGGGACCCTGAACTCACCCCAATCAAACCCACTCACACTGCACAGTTAAGAGGATTGCCACTAATTTAAGGGAGACCATTTGATGTTCATTACAAGATTCAAGATACATTTATATTTTCGGCATTTAGCTGATGCTCGAGTGACTGAGTGCAACACTAGAATTAAGCCTAGATTAAAAGTAGCCAATAGTAAGGAGTGCAAGTATCAAAGGCACAGTGTGCTGACAATAGATAGAACAAATATTCCTGTCCCCAAATTGATCATGTTTGATAGAGAATTTCTATTTAAAGATATAAGAGGAAATAATAAGAGGGAATAGTAAGAGGGAATAGTAAGGAAAGGTAGAAGTTTTTATTAAAAGATAGAAGCATTTTTCTGTGGGAGACAGGGTGTGGAGAGGGAGGACAGGAAGGGTTTCTGGAAGGGATGACTTGACTTTTCAGGTTACGACAGAAGACAGGGAGTGTCTGCTGTCCTGCATGGGGTGGAACTAATCCAATTAACATTAAGGAGTGTAAGTGGGTCAATGAACACAAGGTGTGAGGCAATAGTCACTGAGCAAAACTCTTGAAGGGTTTCATTCAAAAATGCTATATATCTAACTTTTGAAAAGAAAAATGTTACCTAAAAGTACCACCTTGTAATTACTACCTCAATTACCTAGAGTTTTTCTGTAATGCTAGTGTTTTAAACAAAGGTCTGAAGACCGCTATATACCTATATACCACAATGCTTTACTTTTACACCAGTCACCACTAAAGATTTCCTGTTTTCCAGGAAGTAAAAGTAATGAGATTTTAATATAAAAATACAATAAAATAAAAAAAATTTTGTCGTTTTTTTTTTTGGTAGGCTATAAATTGTCAAATAGGTGTATGGTATAAATATTTAGAATAAGCTAAAAAGGCAAAAAAGTAATTCATTTCAGTGTGACTTTAAGAGTAGGGACCTATGCTACTTCATGTATGAACTAGTGTGAACTAACTCTGAGCCACCTGCACAACCCACAGAGAAAAAAAAACACCTTTGTTTCTATGTGCCTCCTGAAGGAGAAAAATATTTATATGCTGTAGTCAGGTACAGTGGAAACAAAAGTAAAAGTCCCCCTTCCCTACATTAATGCGGTAGGATTTTCCAGATAATTCCTCTTGCAGCAGCAGAAACAATACAGCAGCAGAACAGCAAGCGTGTACAAGGTGGGACTTCTACAATGGCTATTTATGTATGTGACAGACTTAAAATAACTGAGTATGGCGAAGCATTAGTCCTTTCCTGTTCTGCTGACAGCTTTGTCATTGCCGGTCAAACTTTGCAGTGGGCTAAACATGCCACGCTCCACACCGCACTCCAGTTAAATAGCTTTTATTGGGTGACTTTTCGCCAGGCTAAATGGGGATACATTTTATTCTTACTGTTTGGGGAGAGCCTGAGGTGTGTAAGGCCAACATAAGCGGAAGGGCTTTGCAACTTAAAGGAGCCCTTACCTTCCGGCACTGTTTTATTACAACTACTGTTTACATCTCCCATACATCCTAAGTATTTCCATTATTAAGTTTGGACAAATCATTTGCCTGGGGTTCAAGGTAGTATGCCATTGAAACGTAATCCTACTGTTGATCTTATTACTGCCAAACCAAACAAGCAGAAATCAATTTCAGCAGGAAAGGTAAAGGAAGAAAAAAAAAGAGGAGGAAATTAGATCAAAACGATAGGGGTTGGCGGTTGCGGCTGTGGGTGCAGGGGAGCGGTGGGGTTTGGAAGTATATATGGCAAGAGTGTGTGTTCACTGCCCAAACAAGTCGACAAATAGCAAGCGGTAATTTTTGAGGCATTAAAATATGGTACCTCTCGACACACAGCCCCCCCCCCCCCCCCCCCCCCCTTGCCCCGGAGGTGAAATGAGACACCTTGGATTACTGTTTTTCATATTCATTGCGCACCCCGCTTTGTTTTAAAGACTCACTCCACACCGTGAGAAAGTACGTCCCAGCTCCTCTGGTACTAACAACGCCTCAAGTCTGATCAACTCAACTGACAGCTTATGGGTTTTTTATACACCACTATTTCACGTCATCGATTGACTTAATAGACTTTTAATGAAAATACAGGCGCTAACACTCTAGACTGGGCTCTTGGCTCTCTCACCTGCAAAGTAGCAACTATACTGTACTAAAGTACTGCGGTGTGGTGTGAGCCCATAGAAGTATGCACACTATTCAACACATTTACACAGCTACATGTTAGAATAATATTTTTCTGTTTTGTCAGTTGGTATGTAACACAGTTGAAGTTATGGCATAGATTTATTACTCATTGCTGGCAATATATGGACACTGTAGTACTGTACAGCTGGACAAACATTTCATGAAAATTTCCTTTGCTAATTAATGACAAATTTGCTGTTTTCTGAACCAGGATGCTGTGAATAAAACTCAAAGAAATGACACAAGAAACAATTTTTACTGATTCTGATTGCTAAATCAGAATCAGAAAACACTTTATTCGTCAATACAATAAAAAAAAAAGTGATTTTCCTTGGTGTTGATGGTGCAGTTACACAGCTCACATTACATTACATGTTCATATAACTACACACATGGTACCAGGACAGACAGGACCTCACAAACAGTGCAAAGGACAGTGCAGGACATAAAACACAAAAAATACAATACAAACAACACAATCAACGTCTATATATTCAATTATAGTCAGAGTTAGTAGCATGGGAGCGCAACTATTGATACCCTGAACAAAATCAAGTACAGTACTGTGTCCCATGGTCACTGGCACATTATTCTGTCCCAGCAGCGGCCGGTCCCAGGAGCACTTGCACCCCTGGAGAACAGAGTGAGAGAGGGATGTGATAAATTAGCCCTTGGAGGAAATGCAAAGCAGAGGTTCTGGCAGCGGGCCACATGGAACCCCCATAAAACAGCAACATACTCCGTCTACCTCTCTCTCTCTCTCCCTGTTTCTCTCTCTCTCTACCTCTTATATATTCCCTCCTTCCTTTTGGGTGGCACAGGAGAAGAGAGGAAAGCAGGAGGACGCGTTAATAGGGTTAATGCCAGATGAGTGATGTCATGGAAAAGTTGCTGGTGTTTCGCACCTTTGCACCCCGCCCCCCGACCCTTCCCACCCACGTACCTCAACGTCGTCTACCTCCTTGTTTGTCTACGCAGGGGGTGACAGTTTACAAATACACAGACACATGCACACACGCGCACACACACACACACACACACACACACACACACACACAGACACCATAAGGATTTCCATGTGTTTCAATCTCAATATAAGTTAATCAACCTCACATTTCAAACAGAGTAGACAGTATGTACAGCACCAGAATCTTTATTTACGTGTGTGAGCGCCTGTGAGTGTGTGTGTGTGCCTGGGTTTATGTTTGTGTATGTGTGTGCAATCTTTGGCAATGAATATTGTTATGAATATGATCTGGCTATACTGAACGTGAACAGACAAGTCTATGTGAAAACTCCATGGTGAACTCACTAACTCACTACTAAGCTTATTACACTAAATATTAAAAAACAAACTAGGCCATTTGTATTCTTCTTTCACATGGTTAAACCCATGTTGCAGAGCTGGTTTCTAACACATGGCATATTCCTTAAAGATCATACATATTTCAAATATGTTAATACGGTGCAGAATATATGCAGTGAGAGGTTACAAAACGCACATTAGAAAGCCATGAATTAATCTCATGAAAAATGCAAACCTGTCTAATTATTCGTGGGGACAATCATCAATTGCAAAACAGCTTCTTGCATTCAAAGAGAAAGAACAAATAGTCAGAGGGAAATGCTCACTCCACTTCTGCATTAGCATTTTTGTGTTAAGCATTGCGATGTTTTCAGCACCAGTCAGTCATGCAAGCTGATCTAAACCAACCAGAATTCCCAACGACTTTCGCCCTCTTACATCATGTTGCAGAGACAGTAATGAGTGAAGAAGCTCTTTCTCTCTGTATGCAAATCCTTGGGAATGTGCAGAGGCCCTTAATGTTACACACAGTTGATTTTCCAGCTTTGCTACTCTAAATAGCTTTGTGAGTGGGGCGAGGAGCGGCGACACTGGACATGCGCACACACAATGCTGAGCATGCGTGCATACACACACGCATGCACACACACGCATGCACACAAACACACACGCACATACAGGCGCGCACATACAGTACACTCACACACACAAGCAAAAACACACTCGAGTGCACTATGGCATGCAGTTACATTCTCTCTCTCTCTCTCTCACACACACACACACACACACACACGCACACACACAGACATACACACACACAGGTAAATTATATTTTCATTAAAATAGCAGCTTAGAATGCTAGAGAGCTGACAAAAATAAACAGGTGACACAAAAAATGCCAGTTAGATAGATTCAGAATAGAGAAAGCAAAAGTTATATTCAACCCCGCACTAATGATTGAAATGCTTTTCAAAGGATTAACCTCAAACAATTCAGAATTGATATGGAAATGAATTGTGTCAATCAAATGTATCTATTAAATAGTGATGCTCTATGGCTGTCGCATCACTAATTGCCTGTTATCTTTGCAATGATAAGGTACGTCTTTGATAACACACTTTGTTCTATATGTGCTCTGCTGTGGAATTGTCAAGGCAGTCAACCTGTCTGTTGGAATCCGTCACTCAAAGTGGTCACTAAAGATAATGGCATGTCAAAATATATATGCTCCTGGAACAAAAAACAAAAAACTTCCCTTGTATTCGCACCAAACAAAATAATAGAGCACGACTGCACCTTTAATTTATGACAACACACAAGTTTGAGGCATACAAGCCTAATACTCTACTACAACAACAGCTAAATAAAACATAGCACAGGCTTGTCAAGCTAATGTAACTCTCTATGCTCAAGTCAAAACATATTTATCTTAAAACTTTAAAGAACAGCTGCATTTCATCAAACAGGAGCTTGGCCTTAAAAACAGCGCTCTCACCACTCCTTTACTGCTCACAAATCTAAGAGAAGACAGCATATCTTTGATGCCAGACAACCCAAACGGCGAACATAATACTGTCTGCAAAGTGTGAATATTTGTATCTTTTTTTTTCCTTCTTCCTCTTCTCTTTTTTTGCTGCCTGCCCTGCTGTCTGCCTGTGTTGTTTTGAAGCGGTGAATAGATTTAAAAGATGCAGGATGACAAGACAAAGAGCCGGGGAATAGCCCCCGGGCGCTTGTGCTTTAAGTCATGCCATTTCCTTGCATGGCAGGCAGCCCTAAATAAGTTACTTATAAGCATTTATTGATGCACAAGTGTGGCATCTGTTCCTAGGCTGCAGTTCTGGATGTAATTAGCTCAGAACCTTACGCACTTCAATCAAGCGACACATTTAGAGATACAGCCCCCTCCTCACCCCCCACCCCTCACCCCTCCCCTTCTATGTTTCTTCCTCTCTCAATCTCTCTCTCTCTCTCTCTCTCTCTCTCACTTGGCTGTTTTACTCATTCACACTGCGTGGAATCCTCCATGCACAGTAATTACTCCACGATAACCTCCATCATCATTATCGTTATCCTCACCAACATTCGCCCAACGTTGAGGGGATCGATTAACTGTAAAGCCAGTGAGGTATTGCAGCGCGGGGACTCGGTTTGATGACATCATCAACAATAAAGTGACACCAGACAATCAAACGAGCACATGAAATCAGCCGTCGGTTCAGGCGTGAGCTGTTTCACAGAGCCAGATTTGAAACGACCCCTGAAATGCTTTTAATAGGGTTTGTTTCACTGTATGTGGATTGCTTTGTTGCCTTGTGTGCACACACACACAAACACACCGTGGTGTGTGTTTGTCTCTGTGTGTCCGTGTGCATGTACTTAGGCACGGCGCAAAGAGGAATTAAATTTGATTAATTTCAGACGGATTTTGAAAATATAAACTATTCATTTTGTTACATAGAGCACAAGAGAAGGTTTAAACCTAGCCCTGGGGTAGAGCCTTTGTGTTGAGTCTCCTTTGATATTACTGAGGGCTTTTTTATTGAGCGCTTGACATGATAGATAAACCATACAGTGGATTGAATGGCCTTCCTCTGCAGCACCCAGTAAATGCCATTTGCCATTAACAATGCTGCAGTGGGGTACATAAACCATTAATATAACCTTTACGACCATGCGGCCTAACTGAGCATGTCTCCCATACACAGCTCCTCTTCTGATGGACGTGCTAGCTGAGGCCTCCTCGCAATACCACTAAAAGAAGAATTTAATTGCACCAAACAGATGAGATGACAGACATTAGCTTTTTAAAGGCCGTCGTAAAATGGAGAGTAGATGAAAAACATAAGGACTGGTACACCTATCCCTAGCAAACTCAGCCAATAAAAACTGTACCTTGCCGTGAAGAAAAAAACAGGGCTTGTTGTTCCTATAGTTTGACAAAACCAGCAACCAGTATCAGGGAGACTATGAGAGACCTGCTGTGTGGGCTTAACTGAGGGGACAAGATGAGTGCCTCTTCCAGGCCAGGGGTGTGGAGAGGGTGGGGAGTGACAGGCGATCAGTCAGAAGATGAGTGGGCCCAGTATAGAACCCTGTGGGGTGCCACAGACCCTCGGACACTCCAACAGGGCCTGGCCATAGATCATCACTGGGGGCCTATCGGGGCAGGGTTGTGACTAAAGCAGGCATGTGTGGAACAATGGTCCATAGTCTGGCCGACGTGCTTAAGCAGCTGGGCGTCAGTGCCCTTAATAGAAGGGGTAGACTCCCTCTATATGGTCCACAATACATTGTCTGTTTCCCCCCTTGGACAGAAAAGGTGGTTTTCTGAGAGGGGCCGGACCCGCTATCATGTGGTGGCTTTTTTCCCCTCAGCAAGCGGCCTCCATCAGCTGAATGGACTTTGTGGCTGACATGGTCTATATGTTTGTGTGTGGAGGGAAGGGGGAGGCTACAGAGGAAGAAAGCAGCCCATTGAGTCACATAGCAAGGGGGGAACACACACAGCATATCACAAGGGAGCATCTGGGTAGGAGGAATGTGTACATGATGTCAAATGATAGTCCAAAGATAGGCCTCCCTTCATAAAAACTGGAGAGGGTGATAAAGGGCAGCCCCGACAAGAAGAGTCAAGAGGAAGAGAATCTTGTTTGTGTTGCTTTGTCAGAGAGTTTTCTTAACGGGGCTCATTGGCGATGCAGCGCTAGATTGGGGAGGTCCTGTCATCTCGTGACACATGAGTAGGAATGTTTCCATGGCCGAGTAAACTGTCTGACTCAAATCCTGCTTTTCACTGCGTGGTTGACTAGACAGACAGACAACACAATAGGTCCTTCCCCTCCCATCTCCTCCACCACCCATACTAAGTACGCCTGTCTGGTAAATTAAAAAGTTTGCACGCATGCAAGAGAGCACGCATGCAAATCCACCTTGATCCATCCTCTGAAGACACACTTACCGTCATCGTAGGCCAAGGCATGTTCAGGCACATGGGAGCCATTAAGAATCCTGCAAACACCTGCTATAATGCTCTGCAGCAGGACTGGCGCATCAAATCACCACCTGCCCATGCGCATGTATCAGTGAAGATGATGCCCTTATTTAATGGATGTTTTGTTTAATGGATCACATGCACGTTTACTTTATTAGGCAGCAGGGTGGCAGTGTTAGTGGAGAGATTACCTTTTAACCTGCAGCACAAGATTCAAGCCACTGTGTCCACAAGCATCGAAGTGTCCTCCCAGCTTTTGGGGTGCTATTCTGTAGCTGACCCTGCACTCTGACTTCCCTGTGGAGGGGGCAAGCAAAAAGAGAATTAATACATTATATGGAGGGTGGAGATGCTTGTTATTGCTACTGGCCCATATAAACTTTGCAACTCCAAAAATACAGCTTTTTAGGAACAACACCTTTCTGCTCAGATTGATGTTCATATATTTGGATATTATGGGTGTTTTTTTAGTTACGTCACGCAACAGCAACATCACACAAAGATATATTGAATGATAGATTCATTCATCACTTTTATACAGACATTTTGGCTACGACACCATTATTCAGTGTACAATAAACAATAATTGTATCACACATCTAGCCAAAACACAGGTGGCCATAAATGATCGCAAGATTGACTTTTGAAACTAATCTAAGAAACTAAGAAACCTTAGCTGTGGGGTTACAGTAAGCCTGGGCACACAAGCACAAATACAAACACACACATTTCTCTTAAATGCAGTCCCTCTCTTCGCTCTCCCTGCACTCTCACTGTGGTTATACAACTTGATTGGCCTCATGAGACGCACCCGGAATCCATATAGGACAGGAATCAGTCCCTACCAGAACCACAGGGAGTTTGGTCAGATTGCACTATGGTTGTCATGCTGCTGTCTCTTCTATAAAACCAAGTAAAGGTGGCTATACACATGTAACAAAGCCCTTTGAGCATTACATAAAATGTTGAGATTATTAACATTTTCTAAACTATTTTATCAGGGAATCAGAACTCACTTAGGAATGGCTTTACGGCAGGATCATGGAGGTAGCTACCATAGCACTGAAAGCTATGATGCCCAAACTCTTTAAATAAATGGCTCTGGTTCCAGCCACCCAGCCACAGAGCTTCATACAGACCAGGGGAAACGGGGAATGAAGGATCAAGCAGCCATTTATCATGCACTTGTCAGATCCCGACCTCCTTACAATTAGCAGGCAGATGTCTGTATGAAGGCTGTTCGCCATCCCAGCACTCATATGCATTCTGTGGCTGTGCATTCAGACTCAGCCAGGACCACAAATCACTATGTATATAGACACATACACACACACACACACACACACACACACACACACACACACACACACACACACACACACACACACCTATATGCACACACGCAAACGCACATAAACATACACACACACACACACACACACACACACACACAGACACACAACGAGTATGTCAGTGGGGACAGAGCCTGGGTAAAGTAGAGTGAAGGGTGGTTGTGGGCAAGTCAGGGGGGAACACTCACCTCAGCTCTGAAACCCCTGGCTGGCTGACCTATCCACCTCGCTCTCTTTCAGTCTTACTTCCAGTCCTCTCTCTCTCTCTCTCTCTCTCTCTCTCTGTCCCTTGGGGTCTGGTGGACTGGGCTGGTCCCGAGGGGGTCCTCCATTCAGCTGCCTGACTATTACCTGTGGACTGAGCTGTCACAGCTAGCTACCTGCACAGGGGAGATACAGCACACACACACACACACACACACACACACACACACACAGCCTGGTTGTGACACCTGAGGGAGCTATGTGGCGGGGGGAGAAAGAGACTACCAGGGGACCCAGCAGCTCTGGGGAAAGAGAGCATGCCATCAGTCAAGAGCTCGCCATGTGCTGCTGTGACATGAGCAAGATAGATATATGGGTAGCAAACAAACAATGTCTTAACGTGATGATACATGTGCAAATATTTTTGGCATATTTTGGACACATTTTGCTGGCAATAAGCAATGAGTAGCCTGTGAGCCACAAGAGTAATGCTAGCAATAGGCAAAGACGGCTATTCATAAATAATTTAGACAATTGGATGAGAATAAATTGATAAAACTACATCAATCTCTATGGTCAACTCTTTAAATTCCTTCATTCTTATGAATGTTGAAATAACATTTGACAAAAGAACATAGGCCAATATTGACAGGCAGCTTAGCTGTTCACACTAAGTAAGTTTAAGTTAGCAGTGACTGAGCAGATCACTATAAATAGATACATTCATGGTAATGATGAAGTGAACTTATCTAAGTAAAAAGTTTGGAGTTGACTGATGACACCACATTGTTCTGTGGTTTTTGGGGAGAGGTTATGGTCACCTGACCCATTTTCTTGTGTCTCCTGGCAAAATTTGCCGATGATAAAAACCTGTGTACATTGCTTCCAACATGCAAGGACGCTTGCATAAATGATAAATGATACATAACTAAAGGACCCATGGATATATAGGGCCTGTAACATCCTGGGGCCTGAGAATAGTTACAGTGATCCTGCTATGAGTTAGAAATGACCGCAACAATCTAACATACTCTCACTCAGTATACAGCACGAAGCTAGTGAGCTGCCATGATATTCACAGAAAAGTTATCACAGAATAGCATTTGGTAGCACAGTGTTAGCATCAAATCCTGCAGGGTTGAAGGTCACAGAATGGCTAATTCTGCAGCTCAGGTGTATCTCCCTTTAAAAGGGGAAGAAAGAAGTTTGGTTGAGGAAGTTGGATGGTTTGAATTCTACTTTGTAGCCATTAAGGCCTTCTGCACCTTCATGCAGAGGTGATTTATGGGTGTCACTGCTCTGCTGTCTCTCCTGTGTGGCTCCATTGTAACCTTCTATCCCTAGCACCCCCTTTGCCCCTCTCTGAAACTGCCATCATCTGTCCTCTTCAACCCTCAGTCACACATGTAAAGTGTTAGCTAACACAGAGTCACAAGAGCTGAGGCTATTTTTTCCAAAAATTTGCATAACCATATAGCATATCTGAGTAGGATTATTTCTTAGTATATTATCATTGAATGATTTTTTATGATAACCATTGGTACCACATTTTTAAGAGCCTGTGAATGGCTGCCTTTTGGTATATTTTATTTTTTCTTGCCCACTATATTTGATCCTTTACTTACCAGTCTACTTGGTGTTTTGTTTGGAATCAAGCGTAAGAACTCTCATATTGGATCAAATGAAAGCATGGCACAAATCACTGGGGCTTCTGTAATGAAGACAGTCACCTTTTTACAAGGATTAGAATGTTTCATCATGCCTAAATTCATTGCACAATAATTACATCAAAATCCTACGCTTAGCATTGGCGAGTAAATAAAGGGTTTTGAATAAGAGTTTTGAAAACAAAGAACTATTTCTTCAGCAAATTTTGGGAAATGAGCCACAGGTCGGTCTTGAAACAATCTACCTACCCTAACCCCAACCTATCCATCACCATCAATCTTCCACACCTCACCACCCCCTCTTCCGTTGCACCACATTGCGAGGGACAATGAACCAACTGCTTGGCAGTTAATTCAATGAAGCTAGGTCCTTGTTAGCATTTGTGCCTGCACCCAGCACCCTTGCATTTTCACTCCCTTACCCCCTCTGGTTATACCAACCCTCTCTCCCCTGCATAGTCTGACCACGAGGGCTCTGCTAGGATTTCTGCCCTCCCCTGAAAAGATGTGACACAGGGCACATGAGGACTGTAAGGTCATAAGAAAGCCCTAGTGAATCATTATCTTGGTTTGTGCCAGCCAGGTCTAACTCATTATCTACGTCAGTAAGTTGCCCTCAAGACAGAATCTCTTTTATTCTAAATACATCAGTAGAAATTTGTCAGCTAGGTTTTCAAATAAACGATTATTGCATTTTATTACTTGATGTAACCATGTTGGACTTGTTGGCCCTGGCCCTGCTAAGCTCCACTTGGCCCGGCTGTGGCAAAGTGGCAGTTGCAGCCCTTTGTCCCTGCTTGTTACGCCCCTGTTAGGCCGGCTTTTGCTACCCAGGGAAGTCAGACGTCCTAGGGCCACTGTAACTTTATTAAGCACAATGCCAACCCTATGTAGGGCCCAAGACAGGGCAGGAGGGAGGTGAGGGGGACAAAGCAGACCATTGTGGGTGAGGTTGGAGGACTGGTGTGGAGAACCACATGCTCCTTTCCCACACTTATCAATTGGAGCCAGCATCCGAAAATAACAGCTGATGGCTAAAAACAGCAAGAGACAGCAGAAAGGGGGAATTAACAGTTTTGATAGAGATGGTGAGCTACTGTTAGAGTGTTTATATCCTATTATTACTCAGCAGGATGTATACTAATATTTACACCATTCTGAACTGACATCAACATTTCATCTATAAATTATCCTACATCCAAAATGCTACAAATTTCGATAGCATGATGAAGAAGCTCCTTCATAGGACACAGATTCTTCTAATTGTACAAAGGTGTTCATTTTCCCAACTGTTTCAACTGTTGTGAAATCAGACTGTTTACTCCACATTGCCATTTTGTTTGAGCAAGGTAGTTAGAGTTTTTATGTTTTGAAAACTTTTTGTGTATGTTTTGGACATAGATGGTTTGTTCTTGCAATGAATCTTGGGGCTTCCCACTCGTTCTCATCAGCCAGTCCACCATCCAGTGCATCCTTGAAATTAGCATTTGGCAAAAATATGAAAACTTTATCCATTCTCCATCCTTGCAGTCAAATGTTTCTTTAACATACTACACTGAAAATGGCATGCTTGTTTGAGTACAAATGGAAAAAATACTAATGGCACAACAGGAGTATTAAACTGCCCATAGTGACGGTAAAATGATCATGAGAAACAATAACAACATAATGCTAGATACATAAATTTGGGCATCAATATGGTTTGAATATATCATCTTAAAGTAGTCGGCTGGTATTTTTATGCATATATGTATTTCCACAGTACAGTTGGCACAGAAAGAAGTTGTGGTTGGAAGTGAACAGTGCCTCCTCCCTGAGCCGAAAGGTTGTACCCTGGCGCAAAGCACTGACCAGCGGGGTCTCTAGACAGTGGAGGAGAGAGAGACGCAGAAAACAATCTTCTGCTTGTTTCTGTTTTACCTCTTCTGACACGGCCTGACCCCTCCATCGATCTCCACTGCACAGAATGGGCTTCCTCCTGAAGAGCAGACCATTGTTTGTGTGTCTGTGTGTGTGTGTGTGTGTGTGTGTGTGTGTGTGTGTGAGCGTGTGTGTGTGTATGTCCTCTTTCCTAACAACATATTTTGTTCGAAACAACATGCCCAGAACTCTCCAGGACAACTCTCCAAGGTGTTTTCCAGAAAGGCTGATTCTGATGTTTATAAAATGCTGCTACAGTATGTAAGTTGTACTTATGTACTGCTATACTTTTTTTTCACTTTAATACTGTATCATTAGATCAGTCATTTGCATATTGTCCATATATTTCAGAAAAATTAGACATGAAGACAGTCAAAAATATAGATGTATTTATTATAAATATAGTTGTTATGTTGTAATGTTAAATATAGTATGTTTGTGGTTTTTTTGTGTTATTTTCAGCAACATGTATCCATTTACACACACAGAGAGCAGTGTTTTTGTTTATGCTTGTCTACATCAATGACAGAAAGCAAGCTGAATCATCTCTTTACCACACACACACACACACACACACACACACACGCTCGCATGCACACAAACACTGCCCACTCGACTTATCTTACACTGCTTGTTTAGAAGTAAATACAAATACAGTACAATACAATGAGTAAACCAGGACCCTTGCCAAAAAAAGACAAAAAATAGAAATAAAATTTAGAAAGAGAGAGGAGAAAGGGGAGTCGGTTCGGGCCTAGAAAGTGACTTGAGATAAAAATAACTAGTCACACGGCAGAGGACAGATCTGGGCACTGCTTCCCCTGCCCCAGGGCCCGGCCTGCCCAGCCGCCACAGAGGGAGAGGGGGAGGGCAAAAGAAAGGAGGGATGAAGGGGTGACGGCCAAAAATGAGAGAGGGATCAGGGGAATGAATGGATGAGGGGAAGGATAGAGCGAACGGGGGAGAAGGAGACGGTTAAGGGGCAAAGATCTGTAAAAAATGTGCAGAGGGAAGGAGGGATCGAGGTAGAGAGGGAGGGAGAGGAGGGATGAAGTGGGTGATGGAAAGAGGGAAAGATAAGGGATGAGAAGAAAGAAAGAAAGAAAGAAAGAAAGAAAGAACTTGTGTTTGATGTATGAGCTCTGGCTTACTATTGTGAGTTCCCCTGAATCCGCTGCAGGCAAAACAAAAATCTTTTGTGATTAATTGGAAAAAAGTGGACTATTATGAATTGACTGCACAAAAGCCAGTGCATGCGATATTATAAATAGTAAATGAGCGCCACACAATGCCATGCAAATAGCTGGCAAGGGTGTGAAATCACAAAGAAGAGGCGTTCAGAGCTCTTTCCTCGTACTGTATATTCAACTGACTCAGTGCATCACTTCTGGGTCTTCCCCTATGTTTCCTATTTCAGGAGGGGTTTTCTTCCCTTGTTCACTGATAACACTCCTAATTTGGTGGAATGGAATGGGACAAGCCTGAAGTGAAAAATGCTAGCCACTAACTGGCAAAATGGTAAAATCTACAGCCCTGTTTTCATTTAACTCCAGTGTAGCACATAGGTGTAACACTTATTGGAATACTTTATGTATAAAGGGCAACAGTTTATTGACCTGTCTAAAAAAAGAAAATCCCATCCAAATATCCTCTGTGACACAATCAGCATAACTCACAGCACAGTTTCTGGCAGCTGTCTTGGTGAATTGTGGTACTGTTAATGGTATTGTAAACCTTGTGAAGCCAGACACTGGCAGCAACAGGCTGTATTGTCAGGACATCCCACCAAGGTGACTTGATGAATAGTCCATACGTTGTATTCACCTCCAGTACCGAGGGGGATCTTGTTTTAAAGTCCATGGCTAACAAACAGCTGGAGCGAAACATCTTCAGTCCCGCCTTCCAACGACATAAAAACTTTATTTTTCTCTCTGTCAATGTGCGACTGACTGACGACAGCGTGTTTCCATCCCGGCACCATATGCCCTCCATGCTGCTTAACAACCTCGTCAGTGGAGTCTGCAAAGGACCGTAAAAAATAGGCGACCGCGGATAACGCCTGATGGCCATTCTTGGCATCAGGAGGGGGGTCCCCTCCTCCTACAGCAAGGCTAATTAACCGACAGGCTTATCTAATGATACCCGTATCTCTCTCTTTCTCTCTCTCTCTCTGTCTATCTCTCTCTCTCTCTCTCTCAGCCTAGGCCCCCCTTAGACGCCTCTCCCTGCACGCTGACATTGTTTTCTATTATTATTCAGGCACTGATGCCTGGGTAAGTAGTAAAAAGCCTGTTGACCATTCAGTGGCCAGTGGAGAAGAGAGCTGTGGCTGTGGATAATTAAAAGTTCCCCAGGTCTCGGGCCCTCGGGGGTTAAAGGGAGGGGAGGGGTTGGGGGTTTGGAACAGGGGCCCTCAATACTAGTGATGTACAGGCCGCTTTTTTTGGAGCTGCGCCAGCACAACGGATGTGAGAGGCAATCTGATTACACCAGGCCCAATATCATGGAGATAAATCTACCCAAACCTGACAAACCCTGCAAAATTCTGTTTACTTTATGTTTACGTTGTGGATGTTTAAAACAATATAATCCACAATATTTTCATATAAATAAATGTTTTCCTACTCTCTATTGTCAGTTGATATAACACAATAGTGATTCAACCTAAAGCCAGTTAGTGAAAGGTTTCAAATTTTCTACATTTGCTTCTACTAAACACCCGGTGTCTGGTAGGTCTTCCTGGGAAAAATCCTCTAGTGCACAGGAAGTGATGCGTTTTATGTTTCCGGCATGAGCAACAGTTTGTTTAGAATTAATAGAAGAAGAACTGGGTAGTTATCATGAGCAGTGATAGCCGCCATGGCTGAACAGACAAAGAAAAGAGCACCACCTACAGAAACTCAAACTTCATTCAAGACGTCACAGTACTGGACACACTGTTTGATTGACAGGTGATCTCTGGGAAGTGCAGTGCAGAAATACCACAGCAATGAGCGCCGAGCAATAAAATAGAAAAAACAACACAGATCTCATGGATTACCAATTGATATGAACGTATTTGCACCTGAAACCCTCCCTATTCTGTGGGTTTTGAGCCAATTCGCATATCACTTATGTGTTCACAGCCTGACTGTTGATCTGGCAATGACTCTATTATGAAAATTAAATATTTTTGCTTTGAACCTGTTCCTCCATGCAAAGCACATTGCCCTCTTTGGCAAAGAGCTTTGTATTTTGACTACTCATTGATTTTCTACTCCTGTTACAGTTTTATATTCGCATATTTTATTTCCACCAGCATCTTGTGTAAAATCATTTCTCCTCTCTTTTCTGCTATGGTCTATGTTTTGAACAAATCCCGAATACACAGCATCCCCCACCCACCCCCAACACACACACATACACACACACATCTACACTTACGCACACACACACACACACACACACACACACACTCTCTCCCAGTCATGTAGAAGCAAGGACTGTGGCCACAGAGCCCCTCTTCTCCCGGCCACCGATCGATCAGCTGATTAACCCTCATTACTGATTGGCTCTGAGCTGATTGCACCCCACCGTCAAGAAATCACCTCTAGCCCCGAGGCTTGTGTTTGTGTGCATGTGTGTGTGCGAGTGTATGTGTGTGTGTGATGGGCCCTGTCACAGCTCACTCGATTACTGGGGGGTGAGGAGGGGAATAGAGGGGGAGGGTTGACCATCAAAGCACACACACACATACACACACACTATCAAGGGTCAAAGAGGGGAAAAGAGGGGGCCAGAAATCATATTGCAGGAGGGAGATTTTTTTTTAACAATCCCTATTGGCCGGCCACTCGTCTGCCCTCCCTCCCTCCCTCCCTCCTTCCTTCCCGCCCTCCTCCTTCCCCTCCTCCTTTTTTTGGTGGCAGATTTAAGCTGGGTCAAGCAGAAACGCTAGCCCAGTTTCCGCTGCTATGGCCGATAAGGCATTGTACCTTGGCTCAGTAAACAATGGGATGCCATCTGTCCATTAGTGGGAACACAGGGTGAGGAGAGAGAGAGAGAGAGAGAGAGAGAGAGAGAGAGAGAGAGAGAGAAAGAGAGAGAGAGAGAGAGAAAGAGAGAGAGAGAAAGAGAGAAAGGACCCATTAGTGGGTCCAGTGTGATGGCAATTTGAACCACATGAAGGGAAGAGAAGGATGTAGTCTCCTCAGCTAGGGGTCAGACAAGTTGGAGTAGTATGAGGGTCATAAGAACGAGGAACCTGGGGCCTCGTCTGTAAAAACGTTCTTTGCCTTTAGCCTTGATTCCACCATATGATAATGTGGAAGAATATGATAGCAATAATAATTAAAATTTTATCTATGGAATTCATACCTTTGCTAATGATAGAAATTGGTGTCAGCTTTTGATTTATCCCACTTTTGATAAGGGGGATCAATGTAATGTAACTGATTTTGTCCTCAAGATCCAATTTTCATAAATCAAAAGTTCAGCATGGATTTGGTCGTAAAATTTGTGCGCAAGAACCTTTTTATAAATGAGGCCCCTGGACATTGTGGGCCAGCAGCTTAATAACTAAAGGAGTAAACACAGAGGAAGCCTGAGGCGAGGCATGTGTGCCTCCGGCAATGACCCCAAAAAGACCGCTCCAGAAGCACCATTGAATCACAACTGAAGTATCCCCTAAGGGCCAATCATATCTCTAAACAATATTTAAATGGGAAATCAAAGTAGAGGATCTTGCATCACAATAATACCAGTCGCATCAAAATAAGTCTCACAGTAGTCTAATGAAAGAAACTACCACCACAATTCTTTTACAACTGATTTGTCCTTATATGGGACCAATATATGGGACTAATTGGGACTAACTGTGAATATTTCTGGGCTATTAAATTAATTGAGTTCAAAGTTCAAGTTCAAGTAATTGAGCTCAAAACATAGAGTCACCTTGACACTTTATTCATCAGCTGCTATAATACAACTCATAATGGAAACGTCCCACTTGTGACATGCATTTGTGTACAGGTAAAGGTGTGTCCTTATGTGACACTTATATAACTTCTGCTTATATAGACTTCAGTTCAATGGATAAATTATTTCCATTCAACTCATGTTCATTTGGCTTGTACACTTAAGATGGCTGCCAGAGAATGTTTTGGTAATGGTGTTGCAGGAATCTGTCACAGCGAAGGCGTCATTGCACCGAACACCCCAGCAGCAGCGCAGCGGTGTTGAACATTTCACCTTTGTGAGTCTTTTTGTTGCCTTAGTTTTTTAATTGGGAATACTTCAACAGCAGACAAAATAATACAGCTGGTAGGTTCATACAAAACACACACAACTACGATGTTCTCGTCAAAAATCTTCTGTTGTTTCCCTAGAATAATGTGCGGACCCGTATTAATCTTCCTGCGACCCATGTTTGGGTCCACACAATTTGTGAAAAAACACAGATCTTGCTTGCTAAGATACTATCTGTCTTTCTTTTCCCTTTCTCTGTCTCCCTCTGTCTGTATCCATCGTCTGAATTTGGTTCCCTCTCTCTGTCTTCTATTCTCTATCTACATCTCTCTCTGTGTAACTGTATATCTCTCTTTTCTCTCTCTCTCTCACACACACACACACACACACACACATACCCTGGGAACTACGAGAAGTGTTGGCATCGCAGCTCTTCATCAGAGTAGCGGAGTAACGGGTAGAAATGTCTGCTCTTTAGACGACACCACATGCTGTAGCCCTGGCACTCTAGGGACGCAGTGGAAATGCTGCAAAAGAACTGATCTGAATCATAAACGGTGTGTGTGTGTGTGTGTCTGTGTGAGAGAGAGATAGAGTGTGTAAGTAAGAGATAGTGTGTAAGTAGGTATTCATGCATGCACATCTTTGCGTGTCTCTATGTGTTAGAGTGTGTTTATGTGAGCGTACGCACTTGCGCATGGGCATTTGTGCACATATATGTGTGTGCGCGCACGTTTGCCAGTATACGTGTGTGCATGTGTGTGTTTGTGCATGTGCATACGTGTTTGAGTGTGCCTCTGACTGACTGTGGGGGGCCTTGCACACATCTCAGTTCCATCCCTTAGGCAAAGAAGTTCTTCCAGAGTGTTTTCACCAAACAATCTATTTCTCACTTAGGTTGTAACTCTCCCAAAAAAGTGCTGTTTTCCACTGCTAAAAATTGACAGAGTGTAGTGCTTGCTGGGATCATAGCACACCTTGACGGGGCGGCGGTTGTGAGTGTGTACAACTGTATGAATGTGAAGCAGTGTGGTGCTGAAAAGGAGCAGTACATACCCAGCTAACCTTCCTTGGATAAATAAAGGTTTTAAAAAAAAGTGAAGCTGGGACCCAAATAAGCCGGTGCTCAACATAAACTCACATATTGCTGTTGTTGGATGAAAACCGCACACCTCATCTTATTTTCACCTTGACCTCCATATATTTTAGAAATTATATAATGGCTTTTCAACAGGTTTCAGGTGCCTAGAGGTCGCAAAACATACTCAACACATAAATAACCATGTCAAATTTCAATTCAAGTAAGAAAAACACTGTAATTGGAGTTATAAGGTTCCTACACAAGAGAAGCACTTAACGACATGTTCTGTTGTGAAATAGAAATGGACTAATTTGTAGCAATAATCAAAATGGAGTGGATGTAGAATGGACTTGGTGCTGTTTTTGTAGGCACCGCAGGTATCATGTGCACCTTTTTTTTCCAACTGTTAAAACAGCACAGGCTCATGCCAGTTACTCATGCGGGACGAGAGAGAGAGTCATAGAGAGAGAGAGCGAGAGAGAGAGAGAGAGAGAGAAAAGCTAGGAAGAGAGAGCAGTGGGAGGGACCAGGAGAGAAATGTGTGTTGGAAAGAAAGAAAGAAAGACTGACAGAGAAAAGGAGAGAGAGACAGAGAGCCCGAGGGAGGACAACAAACCCGAGGGGGGTGAGGGGGTGAAGGAGGGGGAGGGGGGAGTACCTGCTGCAAAACTTCAAAGTCCAAACTGTCACCTACATTATTTGACCTTTCACCCCTCCGCTATCATCAGACCCCCCCCTCAAACCCCAACATCATATTATTATATTATCACAGTGTGCCACCCAAAATATTTCTGTCTGCCATGAAGCGCTGTGCTGGATGTGTGAACCGTGTTCAGGTGCGAAGAATGAAGCTATATTCCTACTTTCTGAGGAAAATTAAAGTGTGTCAAAGAGTTTGGGCAGGAGAGGAAGAGGAGAGGAAGAGGAGAGGAGAGGAAGGTCGGCCGAGAATTTGGGATCGGAAGGTGTGCCCAACCCCTCCTGAGATTTGCATTGGTTTATCTCTCTCTCTCTCTCTCTCTCTCTCTCTCTCTCTCTCTGTCTCTCTCTTTTGCTCTATTTTCTTTCTCCCTCTCTCTCAATCTCTCTCTATCTTCTGGTGACGGTCGTAGAGAGAAGATGCCTTAAAATGATTAGAGTTAAATAAACGGTGGTGGGGCCCCAGGGCCCGGAGGCAGAGCCGATGTGAAATCAGATGCTATCAGCCAGGTGAGCCGGGCCACACCACAGCAACAACAACATGAATAACCGCCATGCACGCCACTCAATTATCAGGATTTACATACATTTCTTCTTCAAACCGGGACCGGGACCGGGCACCAGCCAGCCCAGAAAGCACGAGAAAAATGTGAGGAAGAAGCTTGAAGTTCAGCTCCTCCCTCAGATAAAAAAAAAAGAAAAAAGAAAAAATGACTGCAAAATGTCATTGCTTAGAATCTAACCTCCTGCCCAACACACACACATACACACACACACACACACACACACACACACACACACACCCTCACATGCACATAAAATACACAACTCCCGTGTCGCTATCAGCCCTGATCTGATCAGGTTTTAGGGCGGCTTATCAGCGCAAACAATATGCGGGCAGATTATCATAATTGAAAACGATCAATCCGCTGCGAAGCTCTATTTTTCTCGTGCTCGGTGTGCCGCCGAGATATTCCAAGATCGCTGATAAAGAGGCAACAAAAGCCACGCAGGCTGGCGGGCTGCAGAGCCATTTATACGTCTGGGTGCCTTAGCATACAGTGAAGGCAATAGAATTTTTTTTCCCACGCTGACTGCAAGCAGGTGAATTTTGACACTGAGGATAGGGAGGAACGGCAACACAAATTCACAGATAGATTAATTCAAATAAACACACTTACAGTACATT
The DNA here is from genome assembly GCF_048128805.1 of Centroberyx gerrardi. NCBI lineage: Eukaryota > Metazoa > Chordata > Actinopteri > Beryciformes > Berycidae > Centroberyx > Centroberyx gerrardi. The sequence continues at coordinate 15,552,086 of NC_136018.1, forward strand.
TCAAAGCTGCCAAAACCATACATGTACAGCACACACACACACACAAACATAAGCAGCCTCAAAAGTGGGCAAATCACATGCAAAAAAGATAAGCCTGGTTCTGTTTATGTTTTTGTTCAGAATGTGTTTATCACACTTTTTGTGGTTAGGTAACCAGCGATGATGTCTGAGGTCATGCCTGAGTTGTCATCTATCATCCGTGTGTGTGTGTGTCTGTGTGTGTGTGTGTGTGTGTGTGTGTGTGTGTGCATGTGTGTGTGTGTGTGTCTGAGGTCATGCCTGGATGGCTATCTATCTGTTTGTGTTACAGTGCCTTGGGGAAGCTACTGAAATCTGATAAGCCAAGCTGGAGCGTAAATACCTGGCTACTTTAACATCACTGCAAAAGGACACACCTTGTGGTGCGTGTGTGTGTGTGTGTGTGTTCATATGTGTAAATGCCTGTGTGACTGACACTTTGTGCATACCTTAGTGCATGCATGCTGTGTGTGTGCAGCCTTTCTTCTTTTACTTTGGAGTTTTGGGTGATACTCATCAGCAACCGGACTCCCCCCCCTCCCCCCACCCCCCACCTACACACACACACACACACACACACACACACACACATGCACACACACACGCACACACACACGCACACACACACACTCCCTCTCACACAGGACACCTGTCACAAACAGTGTGTCCCTTTCCCATGATATCCCATGATGCCCCCTAGACCGGGCGACTGCACTCCGCCTCGCTTCTCATTGTATTGCTACAACTGTCAACTGACAATCACATCTGACTCTCTCTCTGAACGAATCCTTATTAACCCATCCCCCCTTCCCCGCCCCCCAAAACACACACACACTCACACACACACACACACACACACACATGCACACAACCCCCCTCTCCAACCCAAGACGGCAGGTCAAAAAACAGTTTAGAGCAGTTGAAAAAAGTAGTGCTGCTGTTGTGTGAAAAGCTTTCCTAACTTCAGTCTTGGTGTTTTTCTTTCCTTTTTGTGGCTTTGGAAGTTTACATGTTTTACAACCTATTGTATGCTTTCAAGAATACAATCTGCAATCTGCATGCACACATCAGCAGTTTGGCTCGGTGAGCAGGGAGATCGCCCTTTAACCGGAGGACCCAGGTTCAAGCCCCTGTGTCGGTAAGCATCCATCCTGCTGAAGTGTCCTTGAGCAAGACCCTGAATCCCTACCAGCTCCAGGAGTGCTGCTCTCTAACTGACCCTGACCTCTGACCTCCCTGTGGAGGAGGAGAAGAAAAAATAGAATTTCCCTCTGGGGATCAATAAATCATCTCACATATGATGCATTCACACGGTATACATAAATGTGTTGGTGTATTTGTTTAGAAAAAAAACAAAATATAATCCATGATAAGGTTTTATAACACCTCATGTTTTAGGAATGGCAGGAAAGGCTTATGGTTTACAGAAACAAAATGCAGCAGAGGGTCACTGTCTGGTTTGAATCCGCTGCCCAGCTGGTTAAATGTTGGTGGTAGTGAATGAGAAGTGTTCACTTATCCCTCCACAACAGCTCTCTCTGCCCTTGTGTGAGACTCTTCACCTCCAAACTGCTCCGGCAGAGCTGCTCAGTGGTGAACGGGCCACGACTGGTTGTACTGGGCAGCTCCCAGGTGGGAGTTGGTGTGCAGCCTTTCCCTAGGCTATTGCTATAAAAGAATGTGTTATTAGTCAACTTCACAGCTTAAAAACGAATTTGAAAAAATAACACATTTATTGTTGACAGTGCAAAGGAATCTGGTGTTGCATTCTCTGCTATAGATGTGTTTGAAAATGTCCGTGTGCAGGCTATTTGTGCAGACTTGCAAGTGTGTGTGTGTGCATCCGTGTGTCTATGTGTACATGCATGCACAGGCATACACGAGCACATGAAAGTGTATGTCTAGGTTTGTGTGTATGTGTGTCCCTGAGAGTACTGAATGTGTGTGAGGGTGTGTGTGTGTGTGTCCGGAAAGCAAAATCCAGTGCCTTTTGTTTCTCCCCTGCTAAGTGTCTAAATCCAGGGGAGCAGGCTGGGGCAGGCTCTTAAGAAGCAGACCTTTCTCATCCAATCATCATTGGTGGCTTTGATGTGTGACCCCTGCTCCTCGCAATGGAAGGGGAGAAATTAACGGCTAAATGAGCTAAAAGGGCCTTGCTGCGTATCACACGGAACCACACACACGTAAGGACACACACACGCAAACTCATCCACTTGCATGCATATGCACGCGTGCATTCACGTATACACCCACACACAAACACATACAGGCACATGCTCACGCTCTCAAATGTGCACATATGTAAGTAATCACACATGTATACACACACACACACACACACACACACAAACACAGATGGCTCTGCCCCACTCACTCTCTGCATACTCTTAAAGGATAATTCCTGTTGATAGTCAGATGGTTCTTCGGCCTGAGAGTTGCCTGGGTTGTTAACTTTTTTTAATCATACACATAAACATCAGCAACATTTAGACACTGCTAATGGAAGCCATAGGGGGATGAGACACGTTGCATAACTTCTGCTCAAATCACCTTAAATCTATTTAAATGAATAGTAACTCTTGGTTTTATGCGAAACAAGGATGATGTTGGGGCAAAAAAACTTAAATATGTTGTAATTGCCCCTTTGACTCCTAGTCTTTTAGAATCAACACTGACTAAAACTTTCTCATGTTGCGATGGCTCTTTCACCCAAACCATGCATTCCAGTTTTACCTGGCTCTCTCTGACCCCTCTCAGGTCAAAGAGCCACATCACTATTGCATGAAAAAACACAGGAATTATCCTTTAAACCTCCTGCAAGACTCTTTCAAAGCTGCAGTCATCAGAATCTATCCGACAACTAAACTCTTCTATTCTTCTCTAAGACATGTAGATGCAGAGTGGGTTTGGAGACATTAAAGCAGCGCTGAGGAGGAGGATTTGGGTGGGACATCTCTCTCTCTCTCTCTCTCTCTCTCTCTCTCTTCCTCTCTCTCTCCCCTACCTGAGCGAGGCGGATGAGACCGGAGCATTAAAGCGGCACTTGAGCGTGCGATGATGCTGATCCGTTCAGAATGTGAACCTGTGACCTCAACCTGCCCCTCTCACGCCCAAAAACCAGCATCCTCCCCTTTAAGCCTATCCCATGACACATTCACACACTAAAGCCATGCTATAATCTACCTTGGCGCTGCCTTAGACAATGGTGATGACTAAGAGTGTGTGCACCTTCTTCTTCTTTCCCTCCAATTTATTTATACTGAAGTAAAAACCGAGACAATCAGTCGTTGCAGTAATTTATTTTTTCAGTTTACAGTCTCCACAACTCGTCCTGGACCGAAATTGCGTGCGTGCCAAGTGTGACTCTCCATGCCGTTGCAAGCTGTGTCTTTGTATCAGCATTAACTGAGGATTTAGGAAAGAAAATGGGGGATGCCAGGGCACTTGATCTGTTACAGAAACACATGTGGATAGTCCATGTGGCGAAGAGACACCGCTGACTTTTGTTTACATCTCTACAGATGCGGAGGGGAACAATGGGAATCTATTAAAACCGCATTGTCGATACATGCAAATGTCTGGCATGAATCGGGGAGGAGATTTTCAATACTTACCTCGTGTTTGTTTTTTCCTTCTTTTTTTTTTTAAATGATTCCCGTGTCTGGCCGCACATAAAGTACTGGAACTACTTTGCTGTTGAAAACCTTAACTGCACGGTACTATTTAAGGGCATTTAGTGGTTTGTGGCAACTGACTCTAAATTGCAAAAACATTTGCACGGCAATACTCCCTTGCCTCGGAAAGTAGTTTCTAGATCAGGGTTTTATTGTGTTTGTTGATGACTGCCGTCTTTTTATGTGTTTTGCTCCATTGCTTCACTCCTTGGCCATTTTGGAGGAAAAAAACACAAAGAGAAAAAAAAACAAAAAACATTCCACTTGTTAATTCGCTGATCTCACCAACAATCGATTGAGATGCGTTTGTCACTGTTACGGCGGATTGAATGGCCCAAAAAAGAACATGGAGGCAGTAAAAGCAAGGAGAGTTTAATCTGAAGTTGTGAATGACAATATTGATTTGCCTTTTCTTTTTTGACAGGGCTGGATGGCGATTCCGAATCGAAGTTAATGGGGACTATAACTGTCACAACATGCTGTTTTTCAGGTCTCTCTCTCTCTACCGCTCTCGTTCTCTGTCTTTAACTCTTCCAAATCTTTCTCTCTGTCTGCCTTTTCCTCTGTCTGCAGTGTGATATAGTTCTGATAGCACATTTATTTCTGTCAAGAGGGACAGTGGATATAAGCTACCAGAGTCAGGGAATTGTAAACGTCTCAATTAATACTGTGTATTGCCAGTGCCAGTTTTACTTAAAGAGGAATGTTTTGGAACAGCTTCTTGTCTTTTCTTCTCAGCTGTCAGATCTGGTATCCAGTTGATTGAGAGACATTCATTCTTTGTTGTAATATGCCTATCAAATTCTATTTTAGAGATTAGCTTATAGTGTACATGGCAGTAGTAATGGAAGACAGATGCAGGATTGATGAACGTCTATGAAATCATCCTTGCTTACTTACTGTACACTTGCTGCCTTGTCTTACTGTAGAGCCAATGCACATCTAGCACTGCAATCAATAAACATCAAACCTAATAGAAATCAAAGCTAATAGACATCGAACTCCATTCTTATTCACACAAGTGTCTAAGCACAGCAGAGCCGACTGCAGCCTGCACCAGGAGGCTCATCTCTGTGAGTGAGGGTGGAGGTATTTGCCTTTAGAGGGCCTTGTGGACACATTAAGGCCTATTTGCATGTCCATAACACCAACCGAGAACCCCAGCTCTGCACTTAGGCTCAGTGGAGCCATAGGTTTAAATATTGCAGGGAAGCAGAACATTGAACACCGCCTGACTCTTTTGCAGAACAAGTAATGAGTCCCCACGATGTGGCTTGTTCTGGATGATTTAAAGGAAAATAGTAACACCGGCTACATGCGGGTTCTTTGTCATTCTCGCCTTGTTACGAATTAATGCCTCTGATAGCGGTTCAGCATCTTTTCTTGTGTTGATGTATTTTACAGCCATATTGTGATGATTTGTCATTGCCGTGGGTCGTCATTCGGTGAAGAAAAATGTCCCCAAGACGCCTTGAAAAGTCATATTTGACAAGAACGTCACGTTAACCTGTGATGTGCTTAACTGAGCTGAGGCAGTGGAGGAATCTCTGTCTCTTGCTCTTACCATTATGCAAAACTACGACCTTTCTTGACCATTCGCTGGACCCCTCCCCTTATCGCTTTTTTAGAAAAAATGTTACCTTTTTTTTTCCCTTTTGTCCCAGCCGCCACAATTAAGGGCCATGGCTCTGAATAACAAAACAGGGGCCCCTCCTTGCAAGGTAGCCTTAGGTTGTGTTTACACTCTAGGACATCAAAGGCATTGCTGAACTTTTCCAAGCCCCTCCTGCTCAGGTAGTAATCCTAAAGCATAATCTCTTTAAAAACTGTAAAACCCATTAGAGTGACACCACCTAAATCCTCAGAGAGAGAGAGGGAGAGAGAGAGAGATAGAGAGAGTGAAAAAGTGAACTTTGCGGGCCTCTAAAAAGCGGAAAAAAAAAAAAGCAGATCAAGTGGATTTATAAACTTCACAAGGAAGAGGAAAGATTGCATGTTTACTTTGAAAATTTCCTGGGATATATTTGCAATAATTGGCTCGATGGATGGTTGCTTCCCAAGCAAACATGTTATAGGTGGTTTAAACAACATGATGTATGTTTAAAGAAGAGATGTAATGGTGTTAATTTGGCCTAACTGACTCTAAAACAACAGCCGAGTCAGTAAAACAAACAAATCTCTTCGGCTATACCCTGCCCTTAGGGGGATTCAAAACATAATTCAAACTCAAATAAATATTCTAAAACGTTTGCCACCATCTTACGAATTTGGGTTTGAAGTGGTTGCCTGCACTACTTTTATTCTAATTAGTTAAGTGTTTATCTAACTTGCAACATTCAAATAACCTGTTTTCTCAATAGCTGCGCTGACTGACATGGCTGAATAGTTCCTGTGGTGTCCATAACATTGCCCGAGGAGAGAGGGAGAGAGAGAGGGAGAGAGAGAGAGAGAGAGAGAGAGAAAGAGAGAAAGAGAGGGAAAAAAAATTCATTGTGGTTATACACTCGCCGATTGCATTTACATGTTGGCTTGGCCTCGGGTCATGGGCAGATTATGGGCCGAAGAGGTCAACAATTTGCACATGGTGGTGTGGAGGTGACACCCGCCCCCTCCCTACTTGTCTTTCTCCTCCCTCCGTCCCTCCCTCTCTCTCTCTCTCCCTCCCTGTCTTTCTATGCCTCTCTCTCCCCTCTTCTTTCCCTTCTCCCTCATTCCTCCTTCGCTCACTCCTTCCTGCCTTTCTTTCTGTTTTTTTTTCCCTTCCTCCCTATCTCTCTGTTTTCCTTTTTTCTCTCTTTTTCCCTCACTCTCACACACACATGCCTCTTCACCTTTACTGCACATTCTCTAACTCTCTCTTACACAGACACAGACACAAACACACACACCCACACACACGCACACACACACACCCTCCAATCATCCACTCCACATGCAGCGCCCAACTTTCTAAAAGCCATAAATCCCGGGGTGAAGAAATATTCCATTTCTACGGCCCCTTGCTGTGTACCTTCCCCTGGCCCAGGCTCTGCCAAGGCATATCGCAATCAATTCCATAAGTTAAACCGGGGTGTAAGGTGTTGTATGAAGGTCAGACAGCCCACTTTGAGTGCCATCTGAGCGTGAAGCACTTACCTTCTGCCCCGTGTCCAAACCAGCCACCTAGCAGAACCTTAATATCACCACCTTCCAGCGCCATAACCCTCTCCTAGGGTTCAACCGATACGCCTCTTTGAGCACCATGAAGTCACCCATAGCTGATATTTTGCCCAGATATTCAATATCTTTAAAGTTGACCCTTTTCATGCCAAGCAATTACAAGGATTCCGCGTAGCAAAGCCTCTGAAATAGTATTTAGACCATCATTTGACACTAAAACTCTCATTGAAACCCAGGCTAATGAAATTGTTTTAGGGTTAGCAGTTCCTTAAGGCGGGATGACCCACCCCACTTATTCAATTGTAGGAGAGACTCTGGATACATTACTGCCTTTAGAGGAGGGAATGGTGAATAATTAAATGAAGAGATAAAATGGGCAAAGATAATAAAATTTCAATGCGGGTTTTACTGTTTTTATGTAGCTGTGGTCAGGGAGGAACATTGGACGACACTGACTGGCCGATATCTGATATTTTATAAAAGGCCTGATATATAAAAACATGTTGGTCTAATTCTACTCTCTACTATGTTTTTATGTCTGTCTGTTTGATTATCTCTCCTCTCTCTCTGTATATCTCTTCTTTCTCCCATTCGTTCTCTCTGTCTACCTGCCTGTCTGCTCCTCCGTCTCTCTCTTTCCCTCTCGATCTCCTGGCCTTGTCGCCCTGCGAAGAGCGCGCGGGGGCCGGGAGACGAGCGCTGTTTACCTCCGTGTTCCTGATTAAACCGGGGCCACGGAGAAAGCGAAGGAGAGGGAGAGTATTTTATTTAATGAGCGTGACGCACGCAAAGGTGTTCTCGTAAATCATCACATGGTTTACAAACTCAATAAGTAAGGGCTTCCTGCCGCAGCCAGGCAGGCCAGCGCACACCTAAATTATTAACGAAGCCGGGGGCCCCCAGAGGCACAACTTTGATGATGTTATAAACAGGGGAGAGGACAAGGTGCCTTCTCAGCAAAAGATTATAGGACCTCCCACCTCCCCCCCCGAATCCCCAACCCCCACACGCTCACTCCTAATTACCCACCTCCAATGGCGAGATGGAGAGAGATAGAGATGAGGGGGGCATCTAAATAAACTTGACACATTCCCTTCCCTCATATTACACTGTAACCTGATTGAGAGGAGACATGCAACGCACATAATAGTTGGTGCTTGCAATGTACTTACAACTGGACAACGCAAGTCAAAGTTTTTATGCTCATATTAAAAGAATAAGAAATTGTATCTGCTATTTTCTTACAGATAGTCTGTGTATGTATTTGTAAATCATGAATATGCTAATGGTGAATGTGTTTTGTGCAAATCGCAGTCTGCTCGGGCACCCGAGATGATCGCACCAAGTTTCTCTGCCAGAATTTTTTTCCCCCTCATAGGATAAATTTGTCTCTGGGCAATACTCCATTTTTAAATCCAAATTCATCAAGCTTTGATAATAGCTGATGCAGCGTTTCCGCGGGTTAGGTCGGGGAAAATGGTGGAAGAGGATAGGGAGAGGAGAGGAGAAGTGTAGGTGTAGATAGGGAAAGAGAACCTGTCGGTCAGGAAATAAGCTGACCAAGTTGAGGTAATGAAATATTGTTAAAGACGCTGGCATACTTTCATATGTAGAGGAGAGACAGTGGTAGAAATGGAGAGAGAGAGAAAGATGGAAGTAGAGGGACAGAGAATGAGGGAAGAGATAGAAATATAGAAAGAGAGAAACAGAGAGAGAACATAAAAATCACAAGATTCACAAAAAAAAATGATATTTACCTTGTGGGAAAAAAGCTCAACTCAATCGCTAAATTCATTCAACAAGCAAAATCTACTTCTGTTTTTCAGCGGCTTCAAGAAAATCTGATGCACACTTTGCTGTCCAAACTGAGGCAGTTTTTTTGGGGGAAGTTTCAGACACCACATGCAATGCATTGAAGGACAAAAGCAATCTGTATGTGTGCAAATGGATAAAAGGATAGTCTGAATCCATTAGTTTCTAGCATTCTCCTCCTAAATAAGGCTACCATCTTCGCAGGCCCAGTTGCACTGCGCTGTTAGTAAACTCAAACGCGAGCGGCAAAGTCTCTGGTGAGAACGAGATAAAGAAGTATGATTTCCCCAGTGCAAATATGCTCCAAATTAAAAATCAAAAACGGGTCCCCAGTGTCATCGCTCTAAATCTGATAGCAAGTCAAATGAATTTGTCATTAAGCGGATCGAATGACTGTAGCGATTTCAATATGGGAGTGTCTGCCGTAATAAGGTCCCTCATAATGCCCGTGTTTGTCTTTGTAATGATCTATTTTTATGTCGTTTCTGCTCTATTAGATAGCAGGCAGTGGAGAGTGACAGGAAAGATAGTAAAGAAGAGGGGATAACGTGCTACAGTTGTGAGTCACATGTGAACACGCAACATCACAAATACATACAGCAGCATACACAGTAGCCACCATGATGCCTTTGAAATTAAGTTTTCTCTCAAAAGGCCGAAGCTGTTTTCTTTTTCTGTATAATCTGTGTACAGATGGTTATCGCTCTCTCCAACAAGTTTATGACCATTCTCTGTGCACTGTCGAAAGGCATTCTGGGAAATGTAGGAAATCACTAATCGATGAGGCAAGATGAGGAAAAGTGGATATACCAAAAAAGTAAAGTACACTTCTTCATCGCAAAATAAGTCCTGGGATGTATCGAACATCACAGACTGATGATATGTAACAGTGTATCAGAGGGTGTAATTTACATTTAAGGCAGCAAAGCACACAATAAAAAGGAATATCAGTTTTCAGTGTACTTAAATTAAATTAAGTATTGAAGCGCTGAATATTAAAATACTCATCTAACTGTAGCACAGCAGACCCACAAAAGCAGTATGATTTTCAGAAGAAAAATCGGGTAATAAATTTGCAGATGTTTGTGTTAATGTTAAAGTCACACTGAAATGAAAAATGACTTTTTCACCTATTTAGCTTATTCTGTCATACCATTCACCTATTTGACACAAAAATGACAAAAAATATATTTTCTTGTATTTTTATATCAAAATGTCTTATATCAAAATTACTTTTACTTACTGAAAATTTTGAGTGGTGACTTCATCATGAACCAGGAAGTATAAATAAAACGGACTTTCTCTCCCTAACTGATTTCCCATTGGTTTACATTTCTGAATGATCTCTGTGTTATGTCCCGCCCCAACATCCTGTTTCAACAGGAAATGCATCACATCAAGGAAGCAAGATGTTCTCAAAATGCCGTTTCATTGTGACTTTAGTGACCCACATTCTCTCTCTCTCTCTCTCTCTCTCTTTATGTTCCTCTCTTTCAGTGTCTCTTTTCATACAAGCACGAAATGGCGAGTGTTAGGATGATAAAAAGTGAAAACAGAAACAACACGTGTGCACACACAGACAGACACACACATAAAGTGAACAAACATGAGATGCCTTATGCCAAGATTACACAGACACACATATGCTGGAATCATACAAAACAGAAACAGTCTTCCTCGCTCTCCCACATGCGGAGACTGCCGGCATGCTCCGAAAACGTAGACAATGGACGGCGCCGGTTCTCCGTTCACCGCCGGTTTGAGCGCACGCCGTTGCCATTTCGCCCTTCATCTGTGGGAGTCTGGGGGAGCGGTCGTCGCTCGCGCCGCTGACACAGGGCCATCTGTGAGGGGATTCAACCACGCACCGAGCCTCAGAAACGCACAGAGCGTGCTTTCATACGTTTCCCATCACAGTCGAGCAGAAAATCGAGAAAATCGTGTCAAAGGGAGGGAAGCTTCCCACCCCCCTGGTCCTGAACCGTGGCCGGGGAGGGGAGGGGAGGGGAGGGGAGGGGAGGGGAGGGGAGGGGAGTCATGGTCATACATGCGGCCTGATCGCTGTGTCGCTCTGGAACGCCAAAAAAATATACAGACGCCCCAAGGGGCTTTGGTGGCATACACACTCTCTGTCTTTCTATTCTCCCCTCTCCTCTCCTCCCGCTCCTTTCTTCTTGAAAATAAGCATGGCTCTTGCATAATGGCATCAGATCAGATGACTGTCGGCGAAGTAAACATCTCCCTCTCTCTTGTCGTTTGCATGTCGCCTCTCTTTCTTTCCTTTTTTGTACTTTTCTTATTTGCTCTGGCAAGCCGAAACTGTGTAACTCCATCCCCTTCTCTGGTTATTTGAATTGTAATGGATTGAGGGAGTTTTGTGTGTGTGTGCGTGTTTTTGTGTGCGCATATGAATTTGTGTTTGCACCTTTGTGTGTGTGTGTAATCCAAGAAGAGGCTTCATTTTCTGCCTCATAGAATAAAATATTGTACTTTCATCACCACAGGTAACAATGACAAATGAGAGATACTGGGGTAAAGGTTCAAAAAATTCACATTAGAGAAAATATGATTGACCCCCAGAAATGTATCCCTGCTGTATTCTCAACTCAACACACACAATCCCACTACAATAAGTCATCTGTTGGATTGCAAAATGCGGCCGATGACACAGACGCCAAAGTATGCACTCTGACAAGGAAGTGATGTCATCGCTGCCTACTAAAACTGTATCTGTTCAAATCAAATTAGATCCACGGCGTCCTGGCACATTCAATTACCCGAAATCCCCCCGCCCGAAATACCACCAAAGACGCGGCCGAGATTTGACATCTGCAAGGATAAATGGAGTGCTAACAAAGTCTCTCACACTGAGGGGAATAGAGCAGCAGACAATTAGCAGCAGTTGACTTCCTGTCTGAACGCAGCGGCTGTCTGGGTCTGAACTAACTGTGCAGCCATGATACATGCCATGGATGTGATGATACAACTTTTGGAGGTAAACAGTTGTGTAATATTGACATCAACATGGACAGGGATCGGCAAACAAGCCAAAATCATCATCATGTTCTATAGGGAACAAAGATAAAATGAAAGAATTCTGTTGATCATATATTGTTGGGGGAAATTACTCATCTGCATCTCCTCATACTTTTGCCTGTGTATCATGGCCTGTACATGAAAGTGACAATGCCATTCACCTTGAATGGCCTATTTAGAGGGAACAGAACAACACACCACATTTTCACATCATGACATAAAAACAAGGTTGCTAATGTGAAAATGCTTGGTATTTTTACTGGGCCGTTTACAATGGAATAACTTATTGCAAGCAATTACCTGCTGTTTGGTAACACAGTAATCGCATATTTTCTCTATGTACATTCCAATCCCTTTAATTGCTGAGGCTGAATCATATATGGAGGTTATGAGGCCCTGTGCAGTGCCAATACAGGAGATAAAACCTGCAACACTCTGACTGCTGGGCATTCATCCTCACCATCTTAACAACAAGGAAGTTGCACAGGTGGCTTGGTTATGGCTACAGTGAATACAGAAATATCTTCAGCTGTTGTAGTTCAATCTATTCTGTCTAAAACTTCCCAAATCCACAAGTACGCTAATGACAGACCAGTCAAAACCCTTCCTCCAATATCTGTATAGGTTGATGTATTGATCAGGTGTTGTCACTGTGCCTGACTTGACAGTCGCAGCAATGACTGTGTATCTTGGACAGGGTGAGGTGGGGGGCTCCACCACAGCTATAATTAGCTAGCCGTCCAGGAGAAAAGTTAATATTTCTAAGGTTGAGGTGAAGCTTATTGGTTTCCTGGACAGGTTGTAATGGATAACCCATTGAGGCCGGCACACATGCAAACAGAAGCACACAGACGCAAACACACACAGACGCAAACACACACACACATACATACACTCCCCGGGAGGCCTACAGTCAGACAGACAGTGACGCACAAATCTATCCCCATTCCCTATGTGACAGACCAGTCTGGCTGGCTGTGCAGCTGCCTGATCAATAGTCATCAGTGACCTCTTCCACTTGGCCATCACTTAAGCCAAAACTGTGATACACAAATTCAGCAGTGCACCCTTCCACACCTTTTAAATGTGTGTGTGTGTGTGTGCGTGCGTGTGTGTGTGTGTGCGGTGTTAACAAGAATATGTAAGTGCATGTTGTGAATGTGCATATGTGTATTTTGTGCAATATACATCACAATTTTTATATATGTTTCAATAAATGTGTGTGTTTGGGGGTGTGGATATTTCTGTATGTGTGTTTCTGTGTTTATCAGGTAATTGTGTTAATGAAAGAGTGTGTGTGTGTGTGTGTGTGTGTGTGTGTGTGTGTGAGAGTGTGTGTGCGTGTCCACCTTGGACTCTATATTGCTAAATATGCATTTTTCCGACAAAACTAACAGGGTGTCAAAATACAGTAATCAATTGTTTTCTTGGGTCAGTGATCAATTGTCACATATGCCAATCAAAATCTAATTATTCATATTCTACAGTTGCAGCACTGTTCAATCAACCAGAGGTTCAATTTATATTTCCAATTGTAGTTTTTTCAGGCCATCCTACCTATGTAAGGGAAATGTTGAGGTAAGAGAGACAGGAAGGATGGTCTGTTTTTCAAAAAATTATCCCCAACATTATTTTACTGCAATACTTCTGTTCCCAGTGGTTCTCAACATTTTTGGCTTGTGACCCCTTAAAACGAAGTGATACCTATTCATGAACCCGCATCACAAGCTGCATATGGTGGTGAACAGTTCAACCAAAGAGTGATCTACAATTTTCAGGTTGTTTCATTTGTTTATCAGAGGAGAACTAGAGGCTTTAAACTATTCAATATTTCACAAGAAAAATGCAAAAAGATAGGTGCAAAAAACAGAAAAAAAATAGATATGATAATAAATTTGTATAGTGGACATATGTTTTTTCCTATTCCATAAATCACCTTGCGACCCCCAAAATTATCTTGTGACCCCATGGGGGGTCCCGACCTCCACGTTGAGAGCCACTGCCCTAGACCATTATGTCAGCCATGCTCAGTTTGTTGCAGATGGTAATCCTCAAATCTGTTGAATACATTTTTGTCAATCTACTCCCTAAAATGTTAATGTATAATTGCCTTTGTATTAACATAAACTCATACATTGCTGTTTGTCTAATCAAATATTTGTTTGTATTGGTTCTGATTTGATCATCTTACACCTTTCGTTGTCCACCTCTATGCAAACAATTTCTTATTTCCCAATCGTTTTTAGAATTCACAGTAAAACACCTAGTTGGTCTTTGCCAAGGCAAAATGCAGCAGGGACCCGGAAAGCTGGCAGCGCCACCACAACAACAACAAACAAATGTTTGCTGATAAATAAACCATATTCAATCAAAGGATAAATGCTAATGAAAAGAGAACCTGCAATCACACGAGCTGAACGTGTGAGCGCTGGCACACAGACTGAGAGAGAGAGAGAGAGAGAGAGAGAGAGAGAGAGAGAGAGGTGTTAATTGCTGTGCTAATTAGGTCCTGATTGCATTGCTCTTGTTTTGCACTTGCAGGTGATTAAAATTTCAACAGAGCACATTATTTGGCACTGTTAACAGGTGCCAAGCTCAGAACACAACACAAACACACAGACACAACAACACACACAGACACAGACATAGAAATACATATAAAGACACACACACACACACACAGCCACAAGAATGTCCACACAAACACGCAGACTCACACACACACACACACACACACACTGGTGTAAAGGGTCATTAGGAAGCTCTCTGCTCTCCCTCCCTGTCTCTGTCTCTTAGCAGCCAACTCTAAACCTGCTCAGTATCAAGGGTTTTCCATTCTGACTGCCAGTGAATCTCAACCCGCCGAGGCTTTGTTCAAAATTAACTGATGCTCCTCTGATGCGATCTCCAGCCTTGTAAACCATAAGGCAATGATACAGTACGGGGCAATGGAGATGGACTGTCTTCAATGGGGATATATTTTGGCAAATTGGACAAACTTATAGCAGACAAACATCGATTCCAAGGAATAAAAGCACAATGCTGGTCACAAACTGTTGTCAATTTTGCCAACATTTGTGACCAACAATATATTTCCATTTTGTTCTTTATAACCCACTGTGTAATCCACATTGATTTTGTCCCATTTGCCAATCCCCATCAAAGCTATAGGCCATATTGCCTATCTACATTGCCCTTTAGGGAATTTGCTCATGTATAATAGCCTTTAGATATTTCTCCATTGAATTTGAATGGATCTGAAGCTGGATTTAAAGAAAGAAAACCCAAGCTGGTCCAAATCTGATGTTTTAATCATTGATTTTTACATGGAAAAAGCCTCTATGTCATGTACAGTGGTGGCCCCCAAACATACATATGTCATAACATACATCTATCCCCCATTAGCACTGCAGCCTATTCTTCTTCAAATGGTGTAAAAATCTGATTTTCCCACATAAAATTGTTGAGTTGCCTGGCAGGAAACTGGGCTCTCCTGTGCACTATCACCATGGGTAACAGGAGGTAAATGATCAGCGACTGGCTGGCTGGCTGGCTGGCTGACTGGCTGGCTGGCTGGTTGACAAGTCTGGGGAGGAACTGCTGTTGGGACTACCGTTAGTGAAATGACAGCGAGCGGAGAGCGTGTGATGTATTCTGCTCCACAACAGTTGAGCGGCTGTCCCTATTGAGGCAGCGGACCCTGTGTGTGTGTGTGTGTGTGTGTGTGTGTGTGTCCCTATATTGACGTGGGGCCTGGGAAAATCTGCATCTGTTACATGAGTGGGATTGTAGGGAGATCTGAGCTGTCAGAGTGACAGGCTAGTGTCTCCCTCTTCTCAGTGTGGTGGCAGATACAACCAGAGCCTGCAGGGAACGCACTGGTTGATCGTACATATGGTGTCTTTTTAATAAGACCCTATCTATCTATCTATCTATCTATCTATCTATCTATCTATCTATCTAGACAAGCGGATAGACAGACAAACATGCGTAAATATATACATACAGACAGACAGATGGACAGACAGAAAGACCAAAGGCCAAAGAGACAGAGAGACACACAGTGAAAGCAGAGAGACAGACAAGCAGATAGGTGGACAGACAGACAGACAGACAGATAGTTCTGACTTCATGAATGACATTTGTTTGTTCTGAAGGACTCGGCCCCAAGGAGCGACCTTCATCATCGGTGACAGAGGAGTTACTCACACAGGAAACCTACCAGGAGGCATGAATCCTTGAACTTCAGGAACGTTGTGTTTTAGTCATCATATATCAATGTATGCAACGTCCCCCATAACTGAATCACACAAATTAAACAAACTATGTCAGAGCTCCTTTAATAGGAAAGCTCTGCGGGTTCTGACAAAGTGTGATTAATGCTGTTGTGAATATTGATCATGACATAAACTGATATATTACAAAAACACTCAACTTCCAGACAACATGGAACTGGACCGGGAACATAATGTTCATGGATACAGGCTACTGAGAAAGTTAAAATAATGTATGTGCAGTGAATCAATCCTAATTACTCATTATATGCCTTCTTTGGGAGGTTTGGTAAGGAAGATACACAGCATTCCAGCATTTACATGATTGTACTGTACAAAGGAAGTTATTATATATCACAAAACGTGAAAGAATTTCCCCGTCAAGAGATCTCCTTGCCCTTTTAGCAGTTATTTTTCTTGATCAGAGACTTGTGAATATATTTCAGAAAAACAAAATCTGCCCTTGTGCTTTAGCTGACGGGAAAAATGGGCAAATTGTTACGGTTCCTCATTCAAACTAATGCATGCTTTTAGCCACAAACTTGCTCATTAGCTTGAGGCTAGCAATAACCTTTGGTTTCCATGAGGAATGCTAGCAATGGCCACAAGCTGTTTTTGGATACCTGAAGGACTGATGGAGAAACTTTTCCCCCATAAGGTGGCGAGCACTCGGTACGCTGCAGGTCTAACTTTGGCTACCACCCAACCCCCCACATTCACATCAGTCCAGACCTACATACATCCACATTGTTGTTGTTTCCATCCCATATGGAAATAAAAATGTGTTTTTTACTGCAATGCCAAATCCAGCCCCTGCCATAAACCACCAACAGTCCCAGTCCCATACATTATGCCTATGCCTGGATGGGTCACCAAAGCCCCAGACCACAAAGTCTTGACTTTGCTACAGCTGAGTTGGAGGGTGTAAGCTCTGGTAGGTACAGCAGAAACCCTTCCATCCCTACACCAAGATGAGTGATCCCTAACTCTCTCTCTCTCTCACACACACACACACACACACACACACACACACACACACACACACACACTGCCGGGGGTCCTAACCAGCTGCTCTGTCTTCCAGAGAGGCCACAGCTCTGGACCGGGACACCTGTCACTCTCCCACGACCTAGAGAGAGAGAGAAAGAGAGAGAGAGAGAAACACAGAGTCAGTATTCCACAATGACCCGATGACACCAGCATGTGTGTGCGTGTGTGTGTGCGTGTTTGTGTGTGTGTTTGTGTATGTGTGTGTGTGTGTGTGTGTGTGTGTGTGCATGCACTGGTCCAGGTCTTAAGTCAGTGGCAGTCATCCCAGTCACTGATGACCTGGATACAGACACAGATAGCAGCTTGACTATGACTAGGGATAGGGAGATGGGGGGGATTGAGATGTTTTTGTTTTTTTCCAATTGTAGCCATTAGCCATTAAATAAAAAAAAACATTGTTTAGAATTATAATTTATATAGACCCGTTCTTGAATTGTAATCTACTGACATTGAATTAGAACAAAGAAAAACTCATCTCAAAAGTCTTAATTGCTAGATGGATGTGGGATATAAGGAAGTAATTTCTGCATTTCTATACAGTGGTAACCAGTGTGTGTGTGTGTGTGTGTGCATGCGCACGCACTGGTCCAGGTCTTAAGTCAGTGGCAGTCATGGTGACATGGATACAGACACAGAATGTAATTTAGATCATTTAGATAATAATTTTTAGATCATTTATGCCATGTACAGTGGTAGTCATCGTAGAAGCCACATATCATGCATCTGCACATTTTATTGATCTTGCATGTGCATACAGTATATTCTCAAATGCTGTAAAATGAAGGTGTATTGGAAAAAAAATATTTTGTTGTTAAAGCAAAAATCGTTTGTTGCTGAACTGACTGGGTACCAAACCATTTACTGTGCTGTCTGAGGGCTGAAAAGGGCAGGAATTGTTTTTTTTCCAAGCAACTTCTCTCAGATTTTGAGCCACATGGCAGCAGAAATTTGTCTGAGCTTTTGCAACAAGTATTGTTAATATTTGACAGCTAAATGTGAGTTTTACATGTGCTTTACTGTATAAGGCCTACACCTAAAATTTAGATGGTCAAATACATTGATGATTGCATCTTTAAAATAAAACTATTTTATAACAGGTTGTACAAGTGTAATTTAAAGGGCATGCTGCAGCTGTTTCTTTTCTGAAAATCTATTTTATTGATCATAAATAATATGAATATTCTTGTGCCCAGAGATAGTGGCCACGGGATTAAATCCCACCACAACGTTCTCTCCCTCTTTACTTTCAAACTGTCTGAATAACAAAAAAAAAATAAAAATACTGAAAGCGAGTGGACTACCCACATGCCTTTAAAAAAAAAAAAAAGACCATTCCTGTGTTCTACAAAGCAACATGTGGGCAGATAAAAAAAATGTTTGTTACCAAATGAAAACACTGTGATGTGGAAAGTTCCTACTCCTGCATGGTCATTAAATGTCTGCGCATTCTTTTCTCAAAGAAGTGGAAGAAGCAACAAGAAATAGCTGCCCTCTTTTTGCCCCAGAAACTTTTAACTGCTGATAAAGATCAATGGCACTGCTGATGATATAAATTCTGAGCTGCTAGATTGTATTGATCTGGCTCTAATGCTTTTGGCTCTCAGGATGGCAGATGGAGACTTCAAGAAAAAAAAAATACTGAAAAAAGATTAATGCTGTACTCATCTATAGCTTTGGTAAAGAATTCTTCAAGCCAAATATATATAGCCCCAGGAACTATGGGTGCCGAGGGTGTCTGACTCTTATTTAAAAATAAAAAAAATAAAAATCAGAAAACCAGATCTTTTAAAATTCTATTATTTTCATGACAGACATTATAAGAGATTTTGTGTGTGACTACTGGTAGATTTTTAGATTAATTGAATGTGTGGAACTTGAAATAAATCTTTATGCCTAAAAACACCTCCTGCAACCATGGTGGAGGTGTGACAAAAACACAAAGAAGAAGAAGAAGAAGAAGAAGAAGAAGAAGACAAAGTGGAAGAGAAGAAGGTGGCAAAAATGTCCGCCCTAAAATACCACCTGATGGGAGCTGTGCAATGAAATGAAAGACTGATGCCAAAATCAAGTCCTAGATTACCTCAAGAATTGATTAGATGTTTATATGGAATACCTTCTGAATTTAGTCTGTTCTATTTTTTACCAGACATTTCCTCCCCAAACTGCTGCAGCTTGCTGTTTACGACGGTGCCCACGGCTGCTCATACAACCAACTGAGGTGAGTTGAGGGCATTCTGGTCCTCCCTGTTGTTTTGTGTTGGTGTTATGACGTACTCACCATGTTGACGTCCATTTAGATGAATTAAGTAAAAGTTTAAAGGAAAAATCCACCCTAAAATACTTAAACACTAGTTGAAAACAGCTATTGGTGATGTACCTTGCATTCCTGGGTGGTGAATTTGACAGCAGAAAAGCTATTTCCTCAGACTTCTTGGGCGTTGTTCTGAGATATCCAGTAGACCTTTGGTTCTGAGTCATCACTTCCATTGGCTTACTTTTGCAGATGTACATTAACACTCTCATAAAAATGCCTGGGTAAACAGTAAATTGTGGTATTTTTTTCTGAATGGTTGCACCATTGCTCTGTGGAAGAGCCTGGTCTTCCTCCACTTCAGAGTTGGTTTTTGTACCAAACAGGATTTGGATAAGGATCTTAAAGATGCATAGGTTCCAATACATTAGAATGACTTGTGCACTTTGGGGGATGCTGGTAACTGTGTAGAACAGGCTAGCTGCCTCAACTATCTTAGGCAAGGTGTATACGCACATTGACAATGTGCTGTTGGTTCATTTTTTATTGGCTATTATTATTCATTATTTCATTGGCTGCCTGATTTTCACAGTGAACAACATTATTTTCTTGGGCTCCTGCTGCTGATATGTTTCAAATTGTAATATTAGCATTATCGGACTAGTTTCTCCTACCATTACTTCCCTTGTGCCTCAAGTAAATCAAGTCATGCTTAGCCTACTTATTTTAAGAAAAAAAATGATGTGATGAATTAACAACAATCATACCTCATTCTCATTCTCTCTCTCTCACTCCTCACATACACAACCACAAGCTAGTGTCATAAAACGAAGTACACATGTAGCAGGGTAGTGTGTGTGTTCCTGTCTGCCTGTGTGTAGCTCTAGCCCTGGCACATCAATGTGACAGTGACAAATTCTCCTCTGTCTTCCTCCACCACCTGGCCCCTCCCTGGTGTGTCCTCCTCCTCCCTCCAACCCTCCTGCGCTGGACGCTCAGGTAGACCGGCCCGGGTTAAAGGTCAATATGTGGGACAAAACCAAAATGTGTTGGGAGGGGCGTTATAGCAAGGAGGGGTTGTGGCCATTAGTTATGTCTCTAAGTGCCCCTCGTTGATGCCACAGGGCTGCTAGGAGCTGAACACACACACACACACACACACACACACACACACACACACACACATGAGAGAGAGCGGGAAAAGGAACAGGGAATGCCTGGGCTCGTTTCCTTCTGGCCCCTTTACAAACTAGCACTAGTATTAAACACCCTGCGGTGTCGCACCAATTTCCTTCCCCCCCTCCACTCTGACCCTTCTTCTTCTTTCCCTCCACTCATGTGTCAATATTGGTAGAGTTGCAATTTTGAATTAGTAGGTAATGGGAACCTATCACCGGCTAAAATGGCACACTATAGCACTGTCTAATTATGACTCCTTGGCAGAGTATGGGGCTTTTAGCTGCAATCGGATAAGTTAATTGGCAGCGATTATCCAACCATTTACTCACAATGCAGATGTAGAAACTGTAGAGCGGGGCCTACACCTGGCTACGCTCAAGAGCTGAGGATGTTGACTCCTCAGCACGCACACACACACACCTGAAACACACCTGACAAGCCGACGCTGAGGTAATCACCGCCCCCGCCCCCACCTTTCCCTCTCCCCTCTCCTATTCGACTTCTAAAACTCATCCAGTCATTATCCAGCATTTGATATTCACTCTCACCCATTCGATGTAACAGGTTGAGTTTCTCCTAATTGGGGCTGGATAATACGGGGGCGATTTACGAGCGCTTTCTCCCCCCGTGTCACCGCCGCTGCAGCGCGGCTTCTGGTTTCATCCCGCCAGTGATTTTTTGAAGGTATCATTTCTCTTGACTGGAAAAGGCCCCCGTTGAGTTGTCAGGCTCATTGCTCAAGGTGCGCGCTGGGTTTCAGGAGGGCCCGTGCTGACACATTCATAAATATGACACCTTGTTTTGTCCTCCTGGCGTCTTTTTGGTTGGCGATGGCCTTTGAATTGGAAGCAGGTAAGCTAATAGGGCTGCGTCTGATGCATGGGAACCGTGGGCTTTGGGAGAAGGCAGGGTGGCCCCGGGCGACACATGACAGGCAGATAATGACTGTATAGCTGTCAAGTCAAGGATACCTGTCTGCCGGTAAATACAGATTTGCCTTTTTGACATCATTTTTCCACCTCCTGGAAGATCAACTGAATGCAGCTTTCTCTCTAGCTATCAGACACATGCACACACACACATACACACACAAGTACACGCACATGCACATACGTACATACACACGAGCAAACGCACATATACATGCTGACACACACACACACACACACAAATGCACACAGGAACAGGAACAAAGGCGCTCTAAATGTATGCGCTTATAATTGTGATTTTCTGCACCGTCCAACGTTCCCACGTAATGCTGTGTGTTTGGGAATGCATGGAGCGAGTTAATATGATTCTATTGTAGTCAGGCATGAAAGATAGAGAGAATGTGTGTGTGTGTTTGCGTGTGTGTGTGTGTGTGTGTGTGTCTGTATGTATGTGTGTGTGTCCATGCATGCAGTGTGTGTGACTCTGGCAGGCCGGCTGAGGCCTGTGTTTTGCGCGTCGCCCCGGGGAATGCAGGTGAAAGCAATCTTGGTCCGTGAAAGCCGACGAGATGCGCCTTTCTGCACCCTGAGAGCTGGCGAGCTGATTTCTTTTTGATAGGCTCAAGCCCTGACACCAGCTCCCCCTCCCCCCCACCCCCCTACCCCCCTCACCCCCGTCTACCCAACCCCCACATCACCATCAAGCCAGGCCACGGCGCTGGTCGTTCACATCTTCAGCCCCCCGCTAGTCATTAGCCAGTTGTACTGTATCCATTCACAGAGACACACATTCACACATATTCACATGCACAAACAGTTCGCGGATATGTGCAGCCGGACTATTTCTCCCTCTCCCACACAACCCCTCTGTATGTGTGGACTGTACACTTTTACACACACTCTCTTTCTCTCACACAAACACACACACACACACACACAAAAACATAATCTCCTTCACTCCCTCTGTCCCTCTCTCTCTAGCTGCCCAGAAGCCAGAGCAGCCAAACCGCTCGGTGTGCGGCTGGGATGACGAAACACAGCCAAAATATGCCTCATTTGTTTACTATTCAGTTACATTCACTGTATGCAGAATGATTAGCAACAAATCACGTTTGGTTTTAATCGAGAGGTATTTGTGGCTTGTGTGTATGCAGGGATGGAGTGTGCATTAGGCCTAATCTCATAATAGACCAATTGTCTTATTTCTCTATGGATCCAGCGCTCGCTGTAATACAAAACAAAAGTGACTACAGTGAGCAGTGGGCAGCTGTCCATAAGAATGTGAATGGAACTTATTAGGCCGGGTTTGTTATTATCTTCCAGTATTTATGGCTGAGAATTAATTCTGATCCATTTAGTGCTTAGTGAACAACTGTAAGCGGAGCTCGGGGTAAGCGATTATCGTGATAATCAAGCCGGGGTTCTCATGTCCATATGTGTGGTCTGTGGATACTTGAGTCCAGGCATATACTATGGTACTGCACATTGAAAGTGGCATTTTCTATGTTGGGAATCAAGTGTACCCGGTATCTATTGTGTGCAGTGTGTGTCGGTTGAAGTGTGCTGTTGTGTAGCCCTTGGGTAAAGCTCATACATACCTATGAAGCCCCTCCCTAGTGCACACAGACAGGCACACATATACACATAGGCATTTATGGACAGACAGAAAGACACACGAGCACTCACACACACACACACACACACACACACACACACACATGCACACACACACACACACACCACGTCCCTAGGGCTGAAGAACACTGACACTTATGACAGTTTATTATACAGTGACACGGCCAGTGAGCGGGGCTAAACAGATTAGAATCTGTCTGAATGCTGCCAGTATTCACACAGCTGCTAAAGACCCGCTCTGCAATCCAAAACCAAACAATAAAGGATAGCCCCACCACAAAAATAAAAATAGTTTGAATTTGTGTTTTTTCATTTAATACTTGATTTTAAGAGCTCTAGATACAGGAATTAATTATATGAAAGGTCATTTTGCATTGTGCTGGGCAAAGAAAGATACAAAAAACTTCATCCTCAAATCCAACTAACAAAGCATCCACATCTATTACCCATAATGCATATTTTATAGGCAATTAGAGCGCACAGCAAAGTGGTGTTGATGGTGGCACAGATCAGCATGCTGCCTGACTGCTTGTTAAGGTACACGGAGGCACCATGTACCATAATGCATAATATTTAGTGATGGAAATGGCTAGAAATCTAGAAAGTGATATATTCACTACTAAAATCCTGATTGGGGCTTTAATGCAGTTTATACAGAGAGATACCCCCACGCCCTTCTTTCTCACAGCCATAGCCAGCCAGTCAGTCAGTCAGCCTGCCAGCCAGTCACCCAATATCAGCCTGTAGCCGGCCCGCTAGCTAAAATGGAAATGTGTGTTAGCGCCAGCAGTTGGAGACTGTTGGGGGACTTAGCCTTCACACTGTTGAGATAAAGTAGCGGGCCTAAGCCTCGCCTGGTGAAATGACACATCCCCCCCACCTTCCTTTTCCTGTACAATCGCCATAATATTGTGTTCCTATGCTGGGCCTGTAACCTTTGATTAAATTAGTCCAGTATTGCCTGGGTCCTTTTCTAAACTGTAGGCACTGGAGAGCTACTTAACGGACCCTGTCCCTCGGAGGGGAGAAACTGCTTGAGCTTACAAGTGTACGGCCACAGAAATATCAAACCCCTCTCACTCAAACCTCTCTCTCTCTCTCTATTCCTCCCTCTTTCTCTCTTTCTCCTCTCTCTCTCTCTCTTTCCACCCTCTCTCCCTGTCTCTCCGTGTGTGTGTGTGTGTGCGAGTGCGAGTGTAAGTCGATCCATCACGCCCTGTCACTCTCCAGGTGAGGCGCGTATTATAAGATGTCAAAGAAAGAGCAGCAAAATGACATTTTGTTGTTGTTATTTTTCAAATCTATGAACTATTGGCGGCGCAGGCTGAATGACAGCATAAATGAACTATCAGAATTGCATTATGTTCAAGGAAGTGGGGATTAATGTGGGGAGAAGCCAAAAGAGACATGGCATGGGTCAAACGTCAATCAGCTGTGGGTTCAGTTAAGTGAAACGGCAGTTCTGGTCCACGCTTACAGTATTCTGTTATTTACAGCAGCAGCAAACTTTTCCTCTGGGGTCCCATTTTTACAAAAGACAAAACTGATTTTACAGGCTATTGTACAGGTTACATTAAAGGTGCTATGTGAAGCATTTTTAAACATCAATATATCATTGTCAAATTAATTGTGACACCTTGGTATAATTACTGTAAACAAATGAAACCATGGTTGAGACAATTGGTAGCTTCTATTTCACACCAGTGGTATTGTTATTGCTGGTGTCTCTCAAAAGTAAGACCACATTCCCATAAACCCTGTAATTTCCTGTCGCAAACAGGATGTTGCTGCTTGTCCCCCGCCCTCCCTCCCTGTTGGTGCTCCAGGTGCGTTTGTTTTGAACAGCAGGAAGCATAACAGCCGATAAATGATAGGGATTTTTCCACTGGCCTTTCACTCCTTCCACCATCTGCCACTGCAAGAAACTTCAGCTCCGTTCGCACTGGAAGAACAGCGCCCTCTTCCTGTTTTGTGCCCTGTAGCGCACAATTTAAAATCTAGCGTAGAGGCTGGTAGAGTATGCCAATTTCTTAGTGATGGTCTCATTTGTTTACGATAATTATACTAATGTCTCAAAATTAATGTGGTAATTATTTATTGATGTAAAAATGTGGTCCGAATTTATTGATGTTAAAATGCTACACATACTACCTTTACTCTGTTTTTAACCTACTAGCCTCCTGGCCTGGAGTATACTTCATTCAGGGACTATAGATACCAACTTTGCCAGAAGCATTACCATTTCACCAGATACCATTTCACCACAAACACCAGTTCTCATCTCAACGTTGGTACTTTCATGGTTTTAAAATACCATTGTGGTTTTGTGATCCTCTTTTCCGACCGTATACAGTTTCATTCAAAACATAGTTCATGTGAATAGACCTCCGTCTCAAGAAATGGTTCACATCGTTGTCAAACTGACAAATCCCACATTCATGAATTGAAAACCAATACTGACACATACAATCAAATATCCTGAGTACACCTGCTTGCAGTTATCCTCCACTGACTGACTTAAGCTTCTTCCTTACCGACTAATAAAGAAACTTCTTAAGATCTGTCATTGTGGTTATCTTCTCAGAGTTATCTTGCTGCATAGTCCCATCCGGGGGCCAGTTGATACAGGCAGGAATCACTTCTCAAAAAAGCTTCTGAATGACTATGCTATGTGAAAAGTGTGTGTGTGTGTGTGTGTGTAAAATATATTTGCGTGTCTCTGTGCTTAGGTGTGTGTTTGTGGGTGTCCTCTTCTGTCTGTGTGTGTTAATTAAGAATGGTGTGTGAAATCTAAAACTCTAACAGGATAAGCAAATAAATGACTGCCAGCCAGTACTGTTGTCTCCAATTGAAATGAATCACCCTCTCTTAACTGTGGCGGCATATGGCTAATAATAACACATGGCTGTGAGTGGTGAGAGGATTCACTCACTTCAAGCGTGAGATAGGGAGGAAACACACTGAGGTGAATTACAAGTCATTCAGTTCTGGTGAAACTGCTTTGCAGGATATCTGGTGGAGCGTTTCATTCCAAAATGAGATCTCCGCCATCTGAAAATCGTGACACCTAGTCTTGCAAAATGATTGATAGCACAAAAGTCTTCGGTTGACATATTCAAAGATAATGGATTTACAGACTGCATACTCTAGATTTTATATTGAATGATGGACTTAAAGTAATTTTTTTTTTTTTTTTTTTTAGAAAATGACAGAAACCTTGTTTTTTTTATAGCTCGGGCCTTACCAAACCATTGATAATGCATTCTAAAACATCAAACATACATGGAGCATTAATGGGGAAGATTAACCGTTTTTTATCCAATAACTACATGGACACTTTTTGGAGATATAGCATTTCTACAGAACACAGACCATATGTAGCCCTCCACTGTTACCCATGGCACAACTCCAGTTAGGGCCTAGTGCCGGCTCTTGCCAAGGCAGGTGTGTGTGTGTGTGTGTGGACACTAGGGACCTGGTAGAGTGAGATGGAGCACCACCCGCCTACAGATCCCTAATGGGAGGTCTAATGGCACCTGGGTCCACACACACACACGCACACACACACACACACACACACACACAGTTCCCATGTCATATTTCATGTCAGTGGGCATTTGATTGGAGACACATGTGATACTACAACATGACAAGGTGGAGCGGCCTTTTTCTGCAAGGTGACATCATAGTACACAAGGGGATCTGTGTGTGTGTGTGTGTGTGTGTGTGTGTGTGTGCGCGCGCGTGTGTGCATCTGTGTCTGTTTCCATGCCCACACTTTTCACACATGTCAACACACAAAAGCCACATGGGAGGCCATTGAGAGCTGCAGCAGCTGTGGAATATGTTATTCAAATGGTGTGTGACTGTGCGTGTGTGTGTGTGTTTGTCACTGCATTAATATGTGTGTGTGTGTGTGTGTGTGTGTGTGTGTGTGATCATCTCTGCTTGTAGGAATAAACGGCATTGATGCGTCTCTGTGGGGAGCTTATAGTGAAGCACTTACCTCTCTGTACTTACTGTAGCGTAGCAATGAGTGAGTCAGTTCGCCTCTCTACATGGACTCACAGTATTAGTGCAGGACAGAAAGGATGAGACGGACTCAGATAGTTGTTTAAAATAATGTTCATGGCAGAGGAGGCAGAGGAGAGAGATGGGAAAAGTGGGGGTGGGGAGGATGACCCCTGACATTTGTTGTGAACTGGATTTGAACACACAGTAGGTTGCTCCTTAATCCACTGAGCTGCATGGATACTAAAAGATGTAAAGTCAGATTTGTTGAATGGAATTTGTATTCCATACCAAAAAGCAGCATTTCGCAACAAAAGTGTGTCACAATACATTTATGTCAAGTGGAATTTTCATGTATTTTTTAATGTAAAATTAGTGTTTGGTGGATAAATCAATAAGGGTCACTCTCAGCACACTGGCCAGTAACATTTTGAAACGATGACTTCCTCTGTTATATTTAGTCTTTGCCTGCCAAACTTTGTCCCTGCTGGCCACCGTACGCTCTGACCACGAGTCAATCACATTACGCTCACTTTACACAAACCGCTGGCATCTAAACTTCTGCAAACTCTCCTCCTGCTCCTCCACTGTCTGAATGGCTAACTCACCTAACGTTAATATTTAACATTATTTGCATCACTTTGTGATGAATTGCAAACTCGATCCATTGTATAAGTGAGTGAGGAAGTTTCGAATCAAATCTGCTTGTGTCTCTTTATTGAATGTTTCACACAGGACCTGACTCGAGACAGGAACTAGCATTGAATGAAAAATGAAAAATGTATATGAATTATTTTGGACAGTAGAAAATGTATCTTGGCAGCTAATTTTTTTTTTTAGTTTACCAGTCCTTGGCAGGTGAGCTAAATTAATTTTGGACACTGATCTGTAGAGCTACAGTAATCCATCACAGATTCTCCTTAATTCCACTTGTTTGTATTGCCACAAGTCCTGACTAAATATAGAGAAAGCAAAGATAGTCTTAAATCACTTGGATGTAACCCTTGTTTCAGGCCTTGCTTTGCCTCTTGTATGTGTGTTTCAGGCTTTAGTTTGCACCATCCTGGTTTGCTTCTTGCTGTAGTGGGCTGTGTGTGTGTGTGTGTGCGGGTGCCCGCCCCTCAGTATGTGTGTGTGTGTGTGTGTGTGTGTGTGTGTGTGTGTGTGTGTGTGTGTGCATGGTTGGCTCCCTAGCCTGTGTCTAGCCTTTGCGGCACGGGCCAGGGCTCTGCGGCTGCCCCGGGGCCACCATTGTCCCCGGTCTCCACAGCCCAGTGGCCACAGATGTTCCCCGTTTGATACCGTGCTCCCCACACATACTCCCCACTCCCCTGGATGTGTGGGTGGCCAAGCGGGGCGCCCTGTTGCGCGCCACGCTCGCACGCCATTGGTCGCCCGGCGCCCGCACGTGACACCGAAAGGGGGAAGCCACCGCGTCTACAGTTTTAATCCCGCCACCATGCATAATGGAACAGAAGTAGCCCCAAGTGGAGAAGGAAGCTTTGCACGAGGAGGTGTTCATAAAAGGATCATGGGAAAAGGGGGTGCGAGAGGATAGAAGGAGAGGAGAAGCACACTGAGATGTTGTTCAAAGCACCTCGAGGACAAGAAAAAGAAAAGACTTTTGGAAGACAACTCGCATCTCTTCCCAGTTGCGTCTCTGTGTTGTGTGTGTGTGTGCTTTTGCATTGCATGTAATGCATGAGGAAGGATTGATCTGGTGGCTCACTGCGACAAACAGGCCGTTCAAATCAACGACAGATGCACTGTTGAACGTCAAGAGACCTTGGCATCGCAGCTGAAGAAAAACCGGTGCTAGCAGGGGAAACACTGTCACGCTTGCTTTCTAAGCACAAATATGAGACACATGCACGTAGAATTGTTTGCCTCGTCCTCTGTAACCCTCATCTAAAGATCAGTGAGCTTTCACTGTTCAGGGTACGAGCTCAGATAAGAACTGTCACAGCTTATTTTTTACATTTATTTTTCCAGGGAAGACTTGCCAAGCATATATGCTCTTTTTCAGCAATGCCCTGTTTCCTAGTCATTCGGTTGCATGCATACACCCGCAGTATTCAACTGTTGGCCACAGAGTAGCGACACTGGAGCAGTCGAGGGTTAAACGCTTGCCGTTAAGAGAGTGGTGAGCGTTATTAATTTCCCGTAAACCACATTTTCCCTGCCAATCCGTGGATTCGAACTGGCAACTTTCTGGTCAGCCAGCCCACAACCT
Source organism: Centroberyx gerrardi (assembly GCF_048128805.1). Lineage (NCBI taxonomy): Eukaryota > Metazoa > Chordata > Actinopteri > Beryciformes > Berycidae > Centroberyx > Centroberyx gerrardi. The sequence goes on from NC_136018.1 coordinate 15,581,347, forward strand.
CGATAAACCAACTATGATCGCAGTAGCAACATTTGAGATTCTGTTTTCCTGCTCCCTAAACAAAATGGAGATAAGCTGTAAGATAAGGGTCTGAGGGTCGTATATGTGTTTGTGTAAGTTTCTGATGTATGTGTGAGTTTGGCTTTATCTCTGTAGAGATCTCTCTCTGATCTTCCTGTTTGCTCCCAAACTGAACTATTTGTCTTCCAGTGTCAGTTTTCCCTCAAACGATTGACATACCTTGTTTGCCGATGTATCATGAAAGGATTTAATAAGCTGCTGCTCCTCCTGGCACGCAATGAGCCCATCACTGGTCAATTCCTTGTATGAATCTGACTGACATAAAACATGCTATACCAGTTTGGTTATGTATGATTGTCCATTAAGCTGTCACTTCAAAATTAAAATGCATACCAGAGTGAACGCAGAAATAGAATGGAAATCTCTGACAGAAAGCTCCCATGCTGCCATCGGACATACTTCAAATGGTTTGAAATGTGCCATTATCCACACAGACGACTGATGTGTGGTAGCATGTTTAGAAGTGTAGCAGTTTATGGGTTTATCTTTAAGTCCCTCTTTATGGCAGCATGGTGTCAAAAAATGCCGGGAAACTCGTGAAGTCGATAAGGTGACAGGTGACAAAAGATGAATGGTTCCACCTTACATAATACATATGTGATTTTTCTTTTTTTAGCTGATTTATTGTCATTGTGTCAGAGGGAGAGTGAGTGAGGAGGAGAGAGAGACGGTCTTTTGAGAACAAGAGTTTGTGATCTGAAAAAGAAAACCTAAAAAAGCCAGAAAGAGGAACATAGACAGAAACGCAGAACGAGCGAGGTAGAGAGAAAGGAAGCCGCCATTTTCTCCTGCTCCGAGACACAGCCCAGTCTTAATCAAAATCCCACACAGGAAGAACACTTGAGTAACTTAATCAAAGATCAGCCTGCTCGGTATTAATAATAGAGCACAGTGCTGAAATGGAGTTTTACTTATTCAAGACTGCACTTATTTCCCTCATATACCTTTAGAGTATATTAGGCTCTGGGTGTGGCAGGAGAGTGAATTGTGGCTGATAGAGCTGGTAGACGCCTCACCTGAGCTGCGTGCACCTTCCTAACACTCCGCTCCACTACACTAACTGGACTGTACGCTTGAGCATGCAGCATAAAAAAAATTTCAACATGCTACATTCAACAGTTTCAAAGGCAGATGTGCGTCCGGCCACATCTAGCGTCTCGTTGTTGATTTTGGGATTGATTGACATCATGATGCACAGGGGTTGTGGGTAGTTTTTTTTTTTTTTTTTTGACTCAATCTACCTAATGAAAGAGCAGGTGTGCCTAATATTTTCATCACAATTTTCTAAAATTGGACTTGCATTTACAGACTGGAATTATTATGACTTACCAATATATAGGTACATTGGACATTAATAATTAAGATTATTTTTATTATACTACAAAGGATTGGGACTGCAAACTTAAAGTCAAAATGAAATGAAAAATGTCTTTTTAACCTTGCTAGCTAAATTTCCATGTCATAATATACACCTATTTAGCAATAAATGCCAAAATGTAATTTTTTTTTGTTTTCTTGTATATTTTTATCAAAATCCTATTACTTTTACTTCCTGGGAAACAATGTATCTTTAGTTGTTACCTCATTGTGTACCAGTGGGCATAAATAGAAATTCCAACCAATCACCATCACAGATTTTTTAACACTCCCACCACTCTGCCCCTCCCATCAAATATAACTGACTTTTTCTCACTAACTGATATTGGTTTACACTTTTGAATGATCCCTCCCTGTGTTATGTCCCGCCCCAATATCCTGTTTCAGCAGGAAATCCATCACATTAAGGAAGCAAGATGCTCTCAAAGTGTACACATTTTTTTGTGATTTTAAGTTGCCATTTTCTGTTGTCTCATCTAAAGTGACAATGTAATTCATACTCAAAAGTTGAATGAGTTGAAAGTGCAGATTTTCAACCCAAAAAAAGGCCAAAAAGGTGAGAAGTCTATTTTGGCCTCCATGCTAAAACATGACAGCAGCAAAGCAGACCAATTTGTGTTTACTCTACCATTACTACAGTTTTGACTGCAGGTAATCAGCTGGTAGGTGGGTCCTCTAGCAGCTTGTCTGCTGAAAGACAAGACCAGTATGAAGTGTGAGGTGTGTGGAAGGGGGAACCAGCCCATACTACAGGCTACAAAACAGCCTTCACTATGATCTATGGGGCTTGTCCCTCACAAGTTTCAGCACAGCAGCCGGGTAAAAGCAGTTGGTTTCACACACTAACAAATGCATAACTCATGCTATTGGATTGTCTGTATATGTCAAAATCCCCCCCCCCCACCCCACCCCTTCCCCCCTCCCTCCCTCCTCCCACCTCTCAACCGCTCCCAGAAGTACAGAGAAGAACCTCAGAACCTCACACCTGCCTTCCCTAGGGCGACGTGGTTTGGGAAAATATCTATGGGGTAGACTTGACTGTTTCTCTCTCTCTCTCTCTGTCTGTGTCTGGGAGTTAGGCAGCGGCTGATCGCTCTCAAGCCTCCCCCCGGTCCGCTGCAGTGGAGGTGGCTGTCGTTGGAATGCGACTGGGGCGGTCAACCCCGGCGCGGTGGAAACTGCCGGGTTTTTGACAATCTCACAACTAATCTTCCCGTCCAATAGTCTGACGCAAAGTACGCGGATGTTCAAAATAACAGACTTGCCCTCCAAATTGTCGCTATTTTTAATAGGCTGACCTACATCTTGTCTGGGTCAAATAGAAACCCTTTGTATATATAGCTCGCTGTTTCAAATCAAAGCAGGGTTTTCTTGAGTGTTTTTAAAGATGAAGCAATCTTTCACACATGGCTTTAAGATATGTAGTAGTGCTTATTTTAGATCATAATTCTGCATTTTCCTTGAAGGTGAGAGGTTTTTTTGGGTTTTTTTTTTTTCATGAATGCCTTGCCAAGAACTTGAAGTTGTGAACATGATAAAAAAAAAAAGAAAAAAAAAGGCTTTACCTCTTAAGGCCTTTAATTCCTCTGAGACAAAAGGCAGTAAAGAGGAATTTAGTGGAAATCAAATATCGTCGGCGTTGAAGGCTTTTCCTGTCTAAAGCCATGTCTGGTCATGTCACTTCAGGACTAAGATCTAGCAACCCAAAGACAAAACACGCAGGCGTTACATAGGATTATTGAAGAAAACCTGAGCAGACAATGGCCCGTACTGATACAGCGGGACAGAGATTCGTGTAGCGACAGCAACAATGGACATGTGTGGTGTGGAGATAGGCAGGCGTCAGCTAATTAGCTCAGTGGGAACAGTCTATTGTCTGGGGTGCGGGACAACTGCACTTCAATGGCACCTCACTTGTAGATTGGTACGCTGCAGATTGGGTTCGATGTGGCTGGGCTATTGTTAAGCTAAATGCTATTAACTTTTAAGCCGAGCGACACATAAAAGTGAAGCTGGTGTAAATTACAATTCCCCTGCACATAATCCACTTGCTGATGGAAGACATTACAGCGGCCTTGTGTCTTGACAACAGATTACGGCGGCGGCTTTACCCTACCCCGCTCGCAAACAGGAGAAGCCACGGGATTTCTGTTTTTATCCGCCCCATCCCTTCTTCGTCTTCTTTCTTTCCCTCCCTCCCTCGCTCCCTCCTCATTCTGTCCTCTCCTTCTCCCATTGATCTCGCGGTGGTATTCAGTATCTGCCAATGGTGCATGCCTGCAGGGGGGCCACCAAATCCATTATCAGGTAGGACAACAGTTTCCACAGTGTTTCACTCACACTGCATATATGGAGGGAGGGAAGGAGGGATGGAGGAAAGAGAGAGAGAGAGAGAGAGGAGAGAGAGAGAGGGAGGTGGGGGGCTGAGGCCTGAAGTACCTTTTTAAAACAGATTATGAACCAATGGAGACACAAATTAAACAAAGCAAGCAGCAAACAGTTAAACACAGATGAGTGCATGTTACAGCACAGATGTGCCATAGTGTGCTAATGTATTAAAGTGACCTTGCTTGCCCCCAAATGGCCGACAACATATTTAATATGTTTTATATGTATTGCAAGGGATCAGTGGTTATTAGGATTTACATGCATCCTCTACATCCACTGCATTAGAGTCAACATTTTCACTACAATATCAGACTTAATTACATGTGTGGTATGTAGTAATGTATTACCAAGACATGCCTGCACAAAAATTTGTCACTGTGCCCCTCAAGTCAAGTTACCTGAGGGGCACTTGATTTATTTGGACACTTTAACAGCCTCAAAAACCTGAAATATCACTTGCATGACTATGCACATAAGATCAGGTGAAGAACAAAACATGTAAAGTGTGTTTCATGTTTTTTCAGCATTCAAGTATTCAGCATTCAACAACTAGGTCTCATCAGAAGGCATCAGATGGTTCATGTTTGGAGAGGCTTTGACAGCTTAGAGTGCACCAGGATGAAGCCAGGGAAATCATACAAACAGTACCTAGCTAATTAGCTCTATGCTGTCCTCAGAGCTCATAACGAGGTGTGTGTGTTTGTGTGTGTGTGTGTGTGTGTGTGTGTGCAGGGCCATGACAGAAGCTGTATCCCCCATTTGACAAAACATCCTGCAGAGGTGCACTTAATTTGACAGGTACAATAAATGGAAAAAATGTGAGTGCATGTGCATGTGTCCAAAAAGTATTAGGTAAATATCTCTTAGTGTTTGTTTTAACCGGCTTAGACAATCAGTTGGATTGTATTTGCCACATAGGGCGCCATACTGAGCATCAAAAAGTGTAGACAATCACCAGAATACATCTGAGAATCAAGTGTGCTTGCAGTAAACCCCACCTATAGCATTCCAAGAATGTTAAAACAATTCTAAGTGAAGAGTATTTGCAAATACTAGTTAACTCATGTCTGGTGTGTGTGTGTGTGTGTGTGTGTGTGTGTCAGAAAGACAAGCCAGGTCTGTGCTAATCTCATAAACATCTGTTTGTTTTGCCCAGACAGAAAGCTGCATCATATTCTGATGCTGTGGTTTTGGTGTGGCGATGGGTTGTGCTTGTTGGGACTGGCTGGACAGGGAATACTGGCAGCACCAAAACAACACTGGCCACAGGCATCATTTACTGGTTTACACACACACACACACACACACACACACACACACACACACACACACACACGCACTGTGGACTAACCAGGGGGGCAATGCAGCAGTAGTGATGGCCAGTGCAGAGTGCCAGTGTGTGCCAGTCTGAGCGTGAGTGTGTCTAATGCCCGCCTAATGCCGTCTACCCCCAGGTCCACTGTGCTTGGCTGCCTGCCACTCTCTCATTACTTACTATGCTTCTTTAAAAGCCTTTCAAGGAAAAGGACAGGGGCATAGAGCAAGATAACAAAGACACAGAGGGGAAGACAGAGACACGGGGACACTCGTCTCCTCAGTACAGATATGAGACAGGTAGAATGATATGAGTAACTTTTGAGGCAACGGAGATAGGCAATGTTGCCTTTGGTAGTGAATGCAGATAAACAATGTGGTAAGGAAATGTGAATAACATCGATGTGGACTTTAAAGAATAAAACTTGGTCAGAGATGCTGGCCAAATTGTAAATTTATATTGCTTCAAAATAAGCCAAACTGTGAATCAGACATTTGAAAAACTATGAGAAGCACTTTATCTCTATTTCGTTTATCTTAAGAGCTGATGTATCTACTTTGGGACACGTTTTCAAGTGTCTTAGCAGTTAAATCAAACGCTCCACAAGTAGTTCAAATATTTGACTTTTTTTCCCCTTCATCTGCTACAAATGGGAGCAGTAGTTCCAAGCATGTGGCCTAACCTGCATTTTATCACCTCTGACCCCTGAATTGCCAACCTTTGACCTTTTCATCCACTCACCACCCCCACCCACCCACCCCACCCACTCTGTCTCTCATATAGCCATCCTCACACCACATCCCCACCACAGCAAGGTATTACAGAAGCTTTCAGCAATCCTTTCCTCTTGCTATGTAGTTCTCTCTCGTTTTGCTCAAAGCTGCTGGTAGGTTTGGGTTACTGATCATGTGTGTGTGTGTGTGTGTGTGTGCACGCACATCTACATGAATGTGTGTGTGTGTGTGCAGATGCGCACCACCCAAGGCCTTCGGGGCCCGTGGCTTAGCGACATTGTGCTGGAGGCTCTCTCTTTTGAAACCTGACGCCCGGAGCAGAAGCTTACAGATAGTTGGGTTGGGTCGGCCTGGGGGCGTATTGCAGGCTGCAGCGGGGTGAACCAACCAGTCGGGCCTGTATGGCTTGTTGTTATGTTGTGTTGTGTTTTGCTATGTAAGGGCCTGGCTGCTTGGCTCCTAAACCTCCCTCTCATCGCTTTGCTGGAGGAACACACACACACAAAACACACATACACATACATGTACGTACACACATGCATATGCACAGGAATATATCCAGACACACACACACATAAAGATGGCATATCCCTTGGCCCGCATCTGGCCCGGTGTTAACAAGGCGTGTCCAGGAGCACACCTATCAAAGTGTGTCATCTACGACACCCAAGGCCTTTTTGAATGCCTCTCTCTCCTCCCTCTCTTCCTCTGGTTTTGTTCTCTCGAGGAATCCAGAATAAATATGCCCTCTACACAATTTCAAACGTGTTGTCATCACATTCACCCCCCAGATATGCATTTCAAGCAAAGAACCACAGGCATTTTTTTTAGGAGATGCCAAAACATAAATGCTGCGCTTCAGGTGATGGAATAAGACGGATATTTTGAGCAGTGAGATCCTCAGTGGAATTTCAACACTTGACTCATTCATTCTTTTCCTTTTTTCTCTCATTTGAGTGTGTGTGTGTTATCAAGGATTCGGTTCCAAGTCGCCTAAAAACACAGGCCATCCACAAAGAGAAGAGTTTTTGTTTGGAAGCGACAGGCTAATTTAAGCGTGATAAACATTGTTGGGGGAAAAGTGGAGCAGAGCAAATGCATTCTCTGTTAGACTAAAGGTCAGATTCACACTTGTCACTCTGTGGGATTTGTTTAGAGAACTCTAAAGAGCAGGAATCAGACAGTGCCAATATGACCTTCAGCATCTGAGAGCAGGAAAAACTAAAGACACCTATAAAACTTCATAGGGAAAGATATCCATATTACATAGGTTTTTAAGGGGTGTGTGTGTGTGTGTGTGTGTGTGTATGTGTGTGGGCATAATGTCATGAGTATGTGGTATGCATCATAGCCCACTAGTAGGTCATTGTTGCATCTAAAGAGTAGGGAAAAACACAAATAAAAGCAAAATATGTTGTTTATAAATATTTCGTCATTGCATATTTCTTTCTTTTTTATTATATTTTTTTGTTTTTCAAATTGTATTTCTGCCCTTTATTGCAAGAGACACATTGACTGGTCATTTTTTTTTTAGCCAAATCAGAAAAACAAACCTGATCTAACAAACTGTCACAGCTCCACTCAAGATGTGGACACTGCATGTTAAGATAGGGAGAATTATGAAGAATCTGAAAAAAAAAAAATGGAATGATATCAAAATTCATTCACAATCATTATACTAAGATCCTCGGGCATAAGTCATGTCTCGAAGATAAAATACTGGAGCGGTATATTTAAAGGTTAATGGCCATGGGTGTTCATGTGCATGCGCGCAAATGTGTGTGTGTGTGTGTGTGTGTGTGTGTGTATGAATTGAAGTGAATATGTGCGAGTGTCTGCTCACATGTGCACATATCAGGCAGGACAGATGAGGATGACAGATGTGTGTGTATTCGTGCATGGGTGTGTGTAGCGGGGAGGAGGGGGGGGGTGGTATCCATGTGTGCGTGATGGAAGAATGTCGAACAGACATGGGACCACAGTGACGGCTCTTTGAGTTTCATCCTTCTCCCCATCACTGCCTTCATCCCCCCCCCCCCCCCCCCCCCAGTTTCCTAAAGGCACAAACTCTGCCAGTTGTCACCTTAGAGTATTGCAGGGCCTGCTGAAGCACTCCACTCCTCGGGAGGAGAATGTCAGCCCAGGCTCGGGGCAGTTTTGACAAACAGAGTATATATTGATACATGATAAAGTATGCTAGAAATCACCCGACTGCTGAGGGCTACTATAGTTTTAATATCATCATTTGAATTAACAAGCATTCTGTGGAGAAATAATGAGCTTTCATTATTCAGAACATCATCCTTACCCCGGCGGAGACTCGCAGGGCTATTAGTGCTTGAGAACTTAATGAAAAGAAGATAAAGAAGGTTTGAGATAAAAGTTTGAATGGCCACACTCGGTAACCAGAGTTAAAATTTAATGCGGCCCCAGTGGATGACGGATGAGCTTCTTATCTGGGGCCCGGGGAATGGGTAGACAGGGGATCCGCTTTGGAAGGTGCCATTCTGGGGGAGGTGAAGGATGTATGTGCCCCCCCCCTCCCCATTTCCCCCTTACTCTGACAGGACTGGTGTGGTGTGCCAACCAGGGTGGACCCCCCCACCCCAGCATATAGAGTGACATGTCCTCCACATTGAGACGGCATGGCACTGCTAGACCACCAAAAACACTGTCATACTTTTGTTTCCATACATTCTGTATATCAAATGGTAAATGCCAATGGGATATCCCATTTAATTAGCTTGGATTTGATTGCAAACTTACTATGACTCTGCCCAAAGTTAAGTATTACAAGTCTGTTCCACTCAAGCAAAGGCTACAGTGTATTACATAATTAATGATTAGTTATCAAGAAAGAAAAGCTAATTGAAGCCCACCGGTGTTGTTATTTTAACTAAAGCCAGGCCAGCAAAGGTCAGAAAAAATGTTAAATCTTTTAAAAATGTTCTCACCACTATTTCCATTTTGTTCCAAATGCACATGCTCACATTAGCATATCCAAAAAATGACTCACTGTATGATCGAATCTCTTCACTAAACCAAACTCTGTGGTGATGCCTTTTCTCCACAACAAATAGTGTGTGTTTCATTCCCTCAGTGCGCTTTGGCTGCAGTGTATTACATAACTGACATAACTGACATACACTGAGTTGTCAGGAGACAGAATATCATTTTTTTTACCTGAAGCCAAGCTAACAAAGGTGATCAATAATGGTGCAGTCTCTAAAATTACAAATTCATGACTAATACCTGGTGGATGCTCTGTACTAGAGTTAGGGAAGCATACATGCAAACACAGTCATGTAAATACACAATACACATTTAAAAAGACAGTGGTGCGCGCGCACACACACACACAAGAAAAAAAACAAAACAGCAGCAGCATCCACTCCTGGAGTCCCCTCCGCTTGATGCTGTGTTTGTCCCAAGGGCCTTAAGGGAAGTATGTTTGCTTGCTGAACCATTGTGAAGTCTCCAACAGACATGTCTAGCTTGCTGCTGCGCTGGGCTGTGCTGTTCTCTGCTGGAGGAGATCTCTGTGAATGGGAGGGGAATGCATTGATTTGATGAATGAGTGCATATTTGTGGGAGTACTGGTGGCCAATGTGCAGTCTGGTGCGAGGAGTTATTTTTGTGGCTCGAACTTGACAACAAAGCCTTTAGCTCTAAGCGCAGACTGCAAAAATCACAGTTCAGTGAAAGGCTAGCGCAGATGTGATTCCCTCCACATTGTCTTTATCTTGAGGATAAACGTCTCTTAGTGTGGCATTTCTAACATTTTGGCACGTGTTAAACATTAGCATTGCACGAGGCACCAAACTATAAACTCTGGTTAAATACAATGATTTTCATGTAAGTTAGCTTTTGAGTTTATGTGATCATAAAGTTGACTCAGCAATATTACATCATCGGCATAAGCATAACAAAAACAAGCAAAACACATGGTAAGTGGTATATTTTGCTATTAAATTAATGGATTAATCTGTAACACTGAAGCTGAACTAGTTATTTTAAGCCTTAAAATGCTTGAAAATACATCATACCAGGAGCTGAAAGTGAAAGCAATGTCTAACCAAGGCCCAAAGTTTGGATTTTACAGCATCTTCCCTTAAGCTCAGGTGACTGAACCCAAAGTATTTCAGCCTGTGTTTCCATTTCGCAATGTGTTGCACCTTGTCCCATTCCCATACATCAAGGACACATACATGTGCTGCCAATGTGCATTTCAGTTTATAAAACTCTTAAGTTGGCCTATATAATCTTTTTAAAATAACCAATTAATACTTCTACTAGGACAATAAAGTTTGACATCAAACCCAGGTGTTTTATGGAAAAAAGTAAATATCATTTGAATGCATTTAACTCTGCAACTTTTACTATTCGTAGCCGCGGCGTGTTTCACACTTCAAAGAAAGTGCTTAATTTTTTAAGTTCCTATAAAGGTTCCTTATCCATAATGGCAACTCCATTTATGGCGGCCATATAACCATAATTAAACACACCCATGTGTCGGCTGCTACAAGCTCTTAACACGGAACAGCGACAATACGACCTGGTAAAAGAGAGGTGAGGGGGAAGCGGGAGCCGGAGACCTCTCTAGGGTTTCATGAGTTCGCTGGAATTCTGGGTTTCCCTGAAACACTGAGCGCTGAGAGCATTTAAAGGAGAATACCAATTAATTTAAGAATCCACATGTTATTCCTATGGTTTTTGGCTTCCCTAAACATTGGAGCGCTAAGAGCATTTAAAGGAGAATAATAATCAATTTATAAGTCCACATGTTATTCCCATGGTTTTTGGTTTCCCTAAACACTAGAGCACTGAGAGCACTTAAAGGGGAATACCAATTAATTCAAGAATCCACATGTTATTTGATGGTTTTTGGTTTCCCTAAACACTGTGGAGTGCATGTTATTGCCGTGGTTTTTTTGTTTCCCAAATACACTGGAGCAAGAAGAGAAATTAAAGGGGAATCTAACTTCTTTATCAATTTTTGAATTTACTTGCTATATTGTAGTGACGTGGATAGTGCAAGTAATATTTGTGATAATGAAGAGTTTTTAGAAACCAGAAAACGGAGAATCTAATGTGTGATGTCATACTGATCTAGCCAATGACTGTTCCACTGGCGATGAATTTTGGATTGACTCTGCATACTTATATGACATGCTGTATGTCAAACTTTCACTGCCAGTGACACTTAAGTATATGGTATTGCTATTTGTTTCAAACTAGAAAATACGTATTAAATCTGCTGTTTCAGTCAATGATTTCCTACGTTTCCTAGAATGACTTTTGACAACCACAAGAGCAAGGGCCTGAACTTGTTGCATTCAGCTGTGGGTTGGGTAGGTGGGTAGGTGGAGAGAGCGACAGTGATAGTGGAGCGAGAGTTTTTGCAGTTGGAAAAAAATGAGAGATGCGACCCTTACTCAAAATGCAACATGTCTTACAATATGGTCTACTGAGGGTACTGTCGGTGGAGATATTGGTCTCTATGCCTCTACCATGGATTTCTCCCTGTATGATTGTTGAATGTCGATAGAAAATGGTAAGTCTGATTTTCTCCTAACAAACTCTATTGTAGCTGCACTGGGAATATCTGGACATGAGGTTGTCTACATTTGACCAATTATCCATGGGAATAAGAACAATTCACCACCAAACAACAAAAAGGGCCCAGAAATGCAAAGTACATCACCAATAGCTTTTAATAATGTGTAAAACAAGTGTTTTAGGGTGGATTTTTTCCTCTAATTTAGCTTACTCCCATTATTCATCAGTTCATTTTATTCCTTTCGATGCTGGAGCATTAAAAAGCCTCCTGCTATAAAAACACTCTAATAGGGGTTAAATGTGACACAAGATAGCAGGCTTGTATTAAACATGTATTTAGTAATCTAAAGGAATTTATAGGGGGCGCAATACTGCTAAGTTTACAGATTATTTCAGCCTCTTTAATTCAGTTGTATTGCATCATTTTTATGGGACGGGGCAGGGATAGCTGGAGGGAAAGGCTGGGGGATGGAGGGAAGCGTGATATAAGTCCTGTGCAAGTATTCACATGCCCAGAAAGCAGGAGAGCATCATAAAAAATGGCTCACTAATCATTTCAATACTGCACTCAGGCAGGCAGGAAGATGGCTTCACACACACACACACACACACGCACATACATACAAACAACAGGTGATATGCAAGCAATCTGAAGAGACAGAGTGTGAGAAACAAAAAGAGGAGCAAGACGGAGGGAAGCAAAAGAGCAAGAAAGAGAATAAGTTGGACAGATTGTGATATTACCCACCAGAGAGAGAGAGAGAGAGAGAGAGAGAGAGAGAGAGAAACAAGGAGAATGTGAGAGAGATGAAGCGATGTAACAGAATTGCACATCAGAAAGCGCGGAGAGGCAGGTAGTGTGTTTTTTTACAAGGTGAGCGCGTCTCAGACGAGAGAGACACCTCATTTAGATAACCGGAGTAGTGAGCCACTGTCATCTCAAGGGGAATCTTGCTCCTAATTTCCCCAGGAATCACAAACAGCTGTTGTTTAAACTAGATCACATCACCGTCACATGGCTGCGGGCCCCGGAGTAGCAGCGCCGCCGCTACTCCCGATTGTCACCACCCGATAGCCATTTTTAACGCTGATCCCTTTCAGGTACTTTAATGTTCTCGCCGTTCTCGTGAGACAGCGGGGGGAGGAGAGTGAAACCCGAGAATCAGACATTAGGTATTTCTTTAATAAGCTCCGACCTGAGCCCGTAAAGCGCAGGTAAGCCCGCCGTCCAAGTCCTGCTAATAAAGATGGGATCTGTTTTGTAGTCTCTATCCTTCCCTCTTCCTTCCCGGCCCAGGATGTACGGGCCCCGTCTCTCTCTCTCCTTTCTTTCCCAGGATCCCACGCTCGTGCCATGTGTTGATGCTGATCACAAACATATGGTTTGATTTGAGCGCGGCCAGACGGCGAGCAGACATAACAGCAAACATTCAAAACAAACCGAGAGACTTTTTCTTATTAAGTTTTACTTTTGACATTTCTGTTTTTTACCGTTTTTAATCGAGCTGTAACCTAAAACTATTGCTTTATTAGAAAGAATATAGGAAAGATAGTATTGTATTACTATCACATATACCTTATATAGTGAGTTGATTTAAACAAAATTGGCATCTCTTCTGTACATCTTTGTCTTTGATCCATTATTTATGAAAGACTTTTTTTAATAACTACCTTTAAATGTATTCACTGATTCCCCAGCACTTCTACAGCATCCAAAACAACAATTTGAATCGGGTTAATCACGACACGAGATGCCAGGCATTCTCACTCCCCCTAAAGGAATTTTATAGGGATTCCATTATGCTAACTTTACAGTCTGCCTCGGCTGGGGTTTGATGATAATAGCGAACACTGCCCTCCTCTCTCTCCGCTACCTCCACCTCTCCACCCCTCGACCCGTGCAACCCACTCGAGATGCTCGCCAATCAGCGGCCGGCGGTGAAATTGGTACTGAGAGTGACGGGTCATTTTCCCCCGCCGCCCCTGCATGGATGGGAAATGGATTTAGCCGGCTGCTGGACTAGAGAGGGATCACGTGTGATGGCTCTTTACCTCACGAAACCGATTAATACGCCCAACACATGGAGCTAAGCCTTGATAGGTCCTATTTGTGAAAAGGCTTTTTTTTTTTTTTTTTTTTTTAACATCTGGCTTCAAAGAGAACCTCAGCCTGAGAGAGAGAGAGAGAGAGAGCTCTGTATTTTTTTTATTTTATTTATAAAAAGGCAAAATCTGGCTTTGAATCTGGCTACTCCCAGAAGTCAAGAAGTTCAATTCTCAGGACTGGAGGATCACAGACAGTGAGTGGAAATTAAAATGAAAATTGTAAATAAAAAAAATCAATCTACTTCCTCTAAATAATACTCCACATAATTAGGGTGTACTCTAGCTAGCCTAAAGGGTTTACTGGAAGCATGGGTTGTATTTACACATCTGACAGTTGAGAGAAAGAGAGAGAGAGAGAGAGACAGATACAGAGAGATAGACAGAATGTGAGTGAGAGAGAGTGTGAGAGAGAGAGAGAGAGAGAGAGCGATGGCGGCAGGCTGGAGTGATATCCTCTGTAGGCTACGCTTCAGAAGGCAGACGCGAGTGTAAAGAAGCAGAAATGTAAATGAGTGCGTCCATCCACCCAAGGCCGCGCTCAAAGCTTTTACACATGTGAACTTTAAATACCACCCACCCAGCTCTTTCCCACTGCCTGTCTGTCAGTGGCTGTCTTGAAAAAGGGCAGTGGACTCAACTCTTTAGTCATTGATTATGTGATTATACTGGTTTAGTGCGTATCTGCGTCAATCTGCAGCGTGTCTCGCAAGGAGCTGAACGGGATGGACTGTGTGTGTGTATGTGTGTGTGTGTGTGTGTGTTTGATCAGTTACCATTCAAATCACAAATGCAGCCACTATTCAATATTGTCAAAAAGATAAAATCATACTAGATAGACTTTCATTATTTATTTTAGACTGTTATTATACAGTAAAATGGCTTTTTGGAGGCTAATCTAAATCAATCCACTTTTCAGATGACTAACATACATACATGTTTTATTCAGTCTAACTTCCGTTGACGGGTTCCAGGAACGGCTCTGGCAACGTCTCTCATAACTTCTGACATAATTTTCTCCGGAATCGTTTTCATCTTTGGATCTCGACCCAAAGATTAAAAAACACCGGTGTAGCATGTTGCTCATCCCCTTCCTATTGTGCTCAGTAGAAAAAGTCATCTGCAGGGTCTGGTTGCTGTGCTGATCACACAGTAAGAGACAAGTCATCAGGTGAGTCAGAGAGAGCAGCATTCCTACGCCAACTACTCCACTGTGAGCCCGAGAGTTACCACACAGAGAGACCGACACACACACACACACACACACACACACACACAAGCACGCCCACACTCTCTCCCCAGGTGCGCCATAAATTAAGTGCATGAGTAACTGTCTAGAAGAAAGAAAGAGAAGAAGAAAAACAGTCCAAAAAGACATAAAATGCCAGCACATACTCATAAACAGATGCATGTCTCTCTCTCTCACACACACACACACACACACACACACACACACACACACATACACAATAGTGTTAGTGTACTGTATAGTAAAATGAGTAGGTGGGCAGTATATACAGGTGTATACACAGATATAGTGTTCCCAGCTGTTTGTGGGGTTTCATTGTTGTTAAGGGAGCAAACAGCAGGGAAATATGTGGTTAATGCAACTGTCCCATTGTCTTTTACGACCTGTTAGACTTACAGTATGTGACGCTTGCACAGTGCATGCATAGCATATGCAAATGTACATATTTTTAACCACTAGGCCTATTTAGCAGGGTGTGAAACAGTTGTCGGTTCAGTATCTTCAAAGGTAGTTTTTGAAAGACTTATTCACTTCCCTGTCTTTTCCCAGTCTGGGGATTTGAACCAGCAGCCCACGTCTTCCTCTTCCCCTTCGTTTAGTCTACCGCCATGTATGCATGTGCATGTTCATGTAGTGTGTGCATGCGTACTCCAGCACATGAGCTCATATGATGTGCAGACAGAAAAGGCCTGCCCGCGCCGGTGACGCAGAAATAATCCTCCGAAAAATGACTTCCCGGTTCTAGTCATGTTCGGAATGTGGCAGCAGGCAGTGGCAACTTGACAGTCCGGTTCTGCGTTGGTGTGTGACAAGCCAGTCCAAAAGGTCACAGACTTCAAAGCCTGGAAGCGGCTTCAAAACAGAGCTCCGCACCTCTGACAGCTCTACAATATGTGTGTATGTGTGTGTGCGTACATGAGTGTGTGTGTGTTTGTGCGTGCATGGAGCTCCACTGGAGGGGGAGGATTTGAATAGCGGGGTAAATAGAAAGCCTGCAAAAACAAATTATGGGTTATATTCCAAAAATGTTATGAATTCATTTTGGAAAAACAACTGGTATGTGATGTTCACTGGTCAATATTAACAAATTGACCATGCATGCATGCCCAGTCAATTTTTCCTGGATAAATGAAGGTTAAAAAGGCGGGTAGGTCAAGTAGGCCTTATACTCAACAGTGAGTTATGCTTTCATGCCAGCAGTCATTGTGTCAAGGTAGGTGTCCCGTTTTTTTGCATGGTGGACATTTCATTTTGGAATGAAATTCTTCACTTGTCGATGGCAGGTGGTGAGAGAGTGGGGGAGGTGTGCTGCACTTGACATTCAGTGACCTACTGCAGGTTTGGCATGCACTCGCTCTTGAGCAGCTTGATGGAAAGACATAAAGCAACGTGTGTGTGTGTTAATGCTTATAAATGAAGGCAAATAACCTATTCTTTTACAGACACAAAAAATGCATAGACACAAGCACCGGGTCTCCCTCTCTCTCTCTCTCTCTCTCTCTCTCTCTCTCTCTCTCTCAATCTCTCTCTCTCTCAGAACTCGGCAAAGTCACATTTAACTCGGGCACACACTTTTATTTTCTTGGAGGACTCCGGGAAATTAATTTGTAAACCTGACACAAATAAACAGCTCATGCATAAATATGCCTGTAACTTTGAGACAAAAGGAGAACAGCTCTATCTTCAGTGCAAGGGGGTGATTTCTCTCCTTATCAAAGCAACACAGGGCAAGATTAAAGAGTCAAAATCCTCCCCACGTGTGTATGTGTGTGTGTGTGTGTGTGTGTGAGTGTGTGTGTGTGTTCCTGCATGCCTGCCCCCGGACCTTCTCTCTCCTTCTCCTCCCTTCCTCCCTCCCTCTCCTCTCTCTCCCTGTAGCATTGGGCGCTAGCTGCCAGGCTCTCGTCTTTGCATCCATCCGTCCCTCCATCCCTCCATCCCTCCATCCTTCCCCCCGGAGGAGTCTGCATTAATCAGGCCTTTCGAGGAGGTCCTGCTACAGTAGCTGCTGTGTTTCCTCCCATTTGTTACCATGCAGATGTGGCCTACAGTGCAGTCACATCAATCCTTATACAGTGGAATTACAGGGCCCGATCAATAACAACAGGCCATTTGCCCATCTGTCTGTCCACTCATTCATTCCACCCACTGACAATGGCCTCTAGTTTTTGAGCTTACACTTTGGTTTATGGATTGCATGGAGAAAATGGTCACATTTCCACTACATCCACAAAACAAAGCAAAACAAAGCAACTATCTTTAAAGCTACTGTGGAAGTTGTTGCCCGAATGTAGTGGAGATGCAACCTGAAAACAGCAGAAAACTTGTTGGAGAGTGAAATATTTTATCAATATTTGAAACGATGGCTTCACTTGAAAGCACAATAATTGTGTTTGTTAAGATGTTGATATGGTGATCAAACATCAGCATGTACATGTTGCTTACTTTTGATTTTACCAGTGGTTTTCAAAATTTTAGATGACCCACATTTAAAAAAGAAATTCTCACCACCAAAACAAAAAAAGACTGTTCTGTTGACATACAAAAAAAAAGAAAATTACCCTCTTTTTAGGCTGCTAACCCACAAAAAATGTACTCCAGCATTTGTATGTATAGACAGAAAATAACACCTTGCAAATGTCTTTGTAACCAAATTTTCAAATTGCATATATATAATCAATTTAGTTCTTAAATCGTAGGTGAAGGTCGCCGTACACAGGAGCCATATTTCCACAAATCAGTTTCCAACATTTCATCTCAAATGGAGGAAATCACTTAACATCATCACCTTCAATTTGAACTCAACTCATCCAAATGAAAAATCCCCTTTATATCGCGCTGATATTTCAATTTACATACTCTCTAATACTGGAGGTTGCACCGCTACTCTCTGCTACATTGGGTCCAATTCAAGCTGTCGGCGAGCGTGCCAACGTGTCCAGAGGGCCTCACCACACATACTGTACTGAGCTACGTACAGACACCACTTCATGCAGCGGGTTTACAGCGGTTGCCAAAGGCCAGAGAGGAGAGGGGGGGGGGGGGGGGGGAGAAAGTGTGGGACAGAAAGGGAAGGAGAGAGAGAAAGAGAGGGAGAGACAGAAAGCTGGAAAAAGTGAGAAAGAGAGAGAAGGACTAAGAGAGAGAGAGAGGAGGTGGGGGGATGGAGGGGGGGTGGCGTGGGGGCAGTATGCGGATTGCCCAGGACCTGACTGGCATATTCTTGGACGGCTAACAGACGGAGAGAGGGAGAGAGAGAGAGGAGGGAGGGGTTGGGGAGCCGGGGAAAGTTAGGGCCCTCAGGATGTTCTGTCCCACTGCCAGCCCCAGAAGTGTGGCTAGGAGATAGCAGGCCCACGTGCAGCGGTACACCATAAACACACACACACACACACACACACACACACACACACAGAGAGAGAGAGAGGATGGAGCGATGGATGGATCAAGAAGAAAAAGAGAAGGGGTGAAAACTGGAAGGAGCGGGAAAAATGGAGGAACGTAGGTATGAATAAGAACAATGGAGATTGGTGATAGAAATGGAAGAGTGAAGAGAAAGAGAAAGAAAGATAGTTGATTGACTGTATATTTGACCCTTTTCTTTTGAGGTCGATGTTTCATTTACATTTCAGCTAGTTTGCATAGAATATGGAAATGCCAACTATACTAAGCCCGAAAAACACATACATACACACACACATCCATAGGTATATACACACTCTATACACACGCACGGATACGAAGCTGCATCTTCAGTCAGGTCAGCCTCTCTCTTTCTCTACCTCACTTTCTCCATCCCTATCCCCCACTCTCTCTCTCTCTCTCTTTCCTCTTCTCCCTCTCTTCCCCATCTCTCTCTCTCTCTGTGTCTCAACGGTGTCTCATTGGCAATGTAGAGTGGAGGAGCTGGAGGCCATGTGTGGAGATTCGGGCCAATTATAGGGATTCTCATCAGTGCTGGGTTGCCTCTCGCTGCGGGCGGAGAGCACACAGACCAGCCACGGGTCCACATGGGTCAACCCGATACCCCTCACATCTCTACACAATGAGCGTACCTGGGAGATGCAGTATGCGCCGCTAGATTGGCAGACCTGATATCTGAAAGAAAAGAAAAAAGAAAAAAAAAAAGAAAATGAGAATCCTGGGGTTTCGACGTAAAAAAAAATATGCTGCTATTTTTTAGTGTAATGTTACACGAGACTTTAATTCACCAGTGACTGGTGCCCTACTAGAGCTGTGCAAAAAACATGGATACAGCTGAAAACTGCGATATTTGTTTTGGTGATACTGTATCGATTCACCAGCCTGTCATATCGAAATATTATTTAAGTACATATAAATAGCTTCCTGTCCTATACATGGCAGTTTGTCATGTTACGACGAAAAAAATACTTCAGAACAAAGTGGCAGGGAAAGTAAATCCAACGCCTTTGTGCTTCCAGTCAGAAGTTTGAGAACATTTTGGTTTTAAAATCAAAATGGGTAATATGAAGCTAGACAAATCAAATGCCATTTGCAAAAAGTGCCATTGCTTAATAAAATATTCGGGAAGCACAACTAACTTGAGGATGCACTTGTTGAGACTCCACAAAGAAGAAACACAAACGAGAGCTAATGTCATACCTGTGGATCTGAAGCAGAAAACTGTCTTTATATGCAAAGACATCTGTAGAGTGTCCATAGAGTGTTGAGGGATTTAGGAATATGGTCAATATTATGGAGCCACGCTGTGTTATTCCAACACACAGACACATAACAGACGTAGATGTCCCCAAGAAGTATTCAGAGGTAAAGAGAAACGTGATCACATCTCTTGGCTGTGTAGAACAAGTGGCCCTGATGTGTGATTGGTCAAGGGCCACCGAGTCCTATGAAACCATAACTTCTGCCCAGATCGCTAAGGACTGGGATTCAGTTTCCCATGTCTTGCAGGAGCCATGCACAAGTGCCATACAGGCAGTAACATTGCAGAGTTACTGAGATCAACACTGGATGCAAGATAAGGCCCTACTCATTGTAACAGATAATGTATCAAATATGGCTGCAGCCCACATGATAGAAATGGTGCACATTGGATGTTTTGCATACATACCTGGCTTCACAGTGGACATTGCAGCTCCCACCAGTCCAACGCTTGCTGGGGAAAACAAGACATCACCAGCTTTTTCAGATGCAGCACTACAGCCAGCCGTGTCCTCCGACATGAAACAAAAGCTGCTCCAGCTTCCAGAGCACAGACAGACATTGTGACAAGATGGCAAGATGGGATACTGCATAATATGGTGCAAAGCTTTCTTGACGGCAGCCTGCAATTTGTGCTGCGTTGCTTTCAGCTGTGGTCAGGGAGACAGAGAAGGAGATACGCACACTGGGTCAGTCTGACATGTCATCTGCAGAAGAAACGGTCAAAGCTCTGGAGCCCATGAATGTGACCACACTGGTTATGTCAGAGGAACCACTGCAACACTGTCAGCTGTAGCACCAGTACGGAAGCTGTAGAAGCTGTAAGGATTTAGGTAAGTCAATTTATGTGAGACTGACGTGCAAAAACGTCTGATGTGTAACTCACTGGTAATGTGCTGGATTGCTTGGTGTAACATTAGTGTTTTGTTTTTTTATCAGTACTTTTTTGATTGTATTGAATTGTGTCACTTGTTGAATTTGGGCCTATTTCCTTTTTTAGACATTCCAAACTATTTTGGTGTT
Organism: Centroberyx gerrardi; assembly: GCF_048128805.1. Taxonomy (NCBI): domain Eukaryota; kingdom Metazoa; phylum Chordata; class Actinopteri; order Beryciformes; family Berycidae; genus Centroberyx; species Centroberyx gerrardi. The sequence goes on from NC_136018.1 coordinate 15,601,859, forward strand.
TTTCAGTAGCGGCACGAGACTGAGACGGGTGAGACTGATGTGGTTGTGGCAGCAGTTGAGGAGGACAATTGAGTTCATTCTGTGCAGGAGGACATCTCCACCGCAGCCGCCCAACCCAACAAGTCAAGAGAGTCATGAGCCCTGGCTGATCTCCCTGGACAAACATACGGCTCAGTGAGCCCTACTTGTCCAAAGAAAACTCCGCAAAACATGTCTGAGGAGGAGTGGGCAAGATTTTCAGCGAATCCACTGAACTGGTGGAAAGAGCATCAGGAGGAGTATCCAGTCTTCTGGCAAACAGGTATTCTTTGTTCCAGAAGTGTATTTTTGTTAGTCAGTCACAGACTCACTCAGATGTTTCCTTTTGAACTGACTGAATAATGTACAGCGGCATAGGACTTCATGTGCAGAGTAAATGCACTTTTGTCCTTGTGATGCACTTTTGTTATGATCCCTTTTTTACTCCATATTTAAAGGTGCTACAGATAAAGTTTATTTTTTATTACATCATTATCTTCTTTATAGGATCAATTTATTGTAGCATTTTCATTTTGGTTTTTATGAATTCTCCCAGCACATCCAGACTGACAGGAAAGCATGGCTAGTGGCTACTGAAAGGAGAACTGTTTTGAAGGGAAAGCAGTATAGACTCACTCACCTTTCCCCACCTCTCTCACCCCAATCTGTAACACCACTTTTCCCTGACAAGTATATTATAATATATTATACAGTAAGTATAGTAAGTATATTATACAGACTAGTCAGACAACTAAGTGTTATGATGTATCATAAAATGCATTGTATTGTATAAAATCAAACCGCATCGTGATACGAATCATACCATGAGGCCCTACTCGTTAGTCCAAAAATATTACTCATTTCTCTTCACTCATTTGTTGCACTACTTGTTGTATTACTTTTCTGTTACAGCTCCAAAATTGGTGATTGCCCCTTTTCTTGGCTTCGGAAATTCAATGTTCTGATTTTTCAATCCAATGTTCTTTGCCCATTTAAATCAAAGAATACTGTCTTCCACCCAGAGAATGTTAACTTTTCTGCCATTTCTAATCTAAGATAGTTTAATGTGAGAGGATGACCACTAATTAGGCAGACAGTGAATTGGGGGATGGAGGTGGGATATAGTTCATGGATAATTCAAATTTAACCTGATATTTAGAGGGGGTGGTAACAAAAATTACAATTTTTTTGACTGGCAACTGCAATATTATTAGTGAAATAGTAATTAATCACTCTACTCATTACTGGGAAAAGTAACAGTTTTACTGTAATGTGTTACTGAGGAATGAGTAGTGCATTACAACCCAACACTTTAACATTCACAATTGTACACCACTAACAAATTGCTCAAATCAAAAATAAAAATATTTTTTTACAAGCTTCAGCTTCATTCGTGATGCTAATTGCCTGGAACTTTTTGCTAATATTTGCTCACTTGGCAAAGTATCAATCCTGACCCTTTTGTACCTATGGTCCGGTAAACCCATAGCCAACCATGGGGGAGAAAAACAGTGACAGAAATGTGTTTTGACAAAAAATGCACGTCAACTAAATGGCCTTGTCATCCACAGTCAGATGGGAGACTTCCTCAGGTGGGGTGATAACCTCCTGAATGTACCTCCAGGTTACCTAAGGGGTTACTACACCCCATGCAGGGTCTATAACAACAACGGCAACAACAGCAGCACTTCAAGTACACACTTTATTCATCCATAATTACCAGCTCGGAGGGAAATTCAGCTGAGAAACTGGATTAAGCATGACTGAATCTTCTTAAGTGGTTAGAAAATCAAAGTGCACTGAATGTTTGCCCCATACACATTGGCTTTAGGATGAAAGGCTTGGCCAAGGTTCGTGAACTAGCGCCGACACCAGGAAGGTTTTTTTTTTTTTTTGGCAAATTATCTGCTTTTATACTGCTCGAACTTTGAACAGAGCTGGTCTGTGTGTTTGCTCCTGAAACAGAATCTCAAACGAGGCCCGGAACTGTGTGTCTTGGAGCAGGAACCAAACTTGTGGCCTGTTTGGCGCGGTTGCAGCAGCGCCCTGAAAGTGGATTGTGCCGGTGCTGTGGATTAGCAGAAGGCAGCAGCAGGCAGGGTGTGTGTGTGTGTGTGTGTGTGTGTGTGTGTGTTTGTGCACGTGTGTGTGAAAGAAAGTACATGTGCATGTCTGTGTGTTGGCGCTGGAGGCTAGCGTGTGGTGAGGAGGGAGATTCGCACCTCCATGCACGCTGCTGAAAACCTGCTAACCGTTGCATTTACAACTCTCAGTATGGTGAGGTAAACACATTTTTAGCGAAACATTTTCTTTTTCTTCTCCCACCCCCCCCCCCACCCAACTGTTTTTTAAAGGGAACGCAGCAAAAAAACACATCCAAAATAGCAAGGGTACAGGGGAGGGATTCTCTTTGCCCCTAAAACAAACATGTTGGATTGCCAAATGATGCTTGTCATCCAAATGCAAACATTCCCTGATACCATCGCATGGACTTAAGCCTGTTGATAAAATAGAAAGCAAATCATGTGAGGTCACTGTCCCTACAGAAGCTGGCACTCACATCACATTTACCCACTGCAATCACTGTAATCCTCTTAACGCTAATTTAAGTGGTCCCGATTTTCATAAAAGCATAATATAAATACTCATGGGTATTTTTTTTTTTCTCTTAAGAGCAGAGAAATGAATATCAGACCCAGATTTCTATCCCACAATGCATTTGGGGTGGTGAGCTGAAGAGGAGGGAAGGGAGACGGAGGAAGCTTTAAATCTGTGTCAAAAAGAAAGATATTAGGCCTGGGCGAGATGTTCATTTAGGAAACCTGGAGTGAAGGCAGGTACGTCGGTGGCCCATTAATTACAATAATCACATCATAGGTGTTAGAATAATTCATTAACTCAGATTTAGTTAAGGCTTCATTTAATAAGTCCTTGTTGGTCAGGAGAATAGGAGACAGGAGAGAGGAAGGCGGGAGAGAGAGACGGAGAAAGAAGGAAAAGAGAGTGTGAGAGAAGGGGGGTGGGGGGGGGGGAAGAGATACAGGGCGCCTATTAAACCACAAGGCCTGAATTGTCAATTTGTGTTTGAGCGTTCCACTGGGGGAACTGTTCCATCCTTTTTAAGAGATATATCATTTTATAAAAGACCAAAGGGAGGGAAAAAAGGAGACAAAAACTGGGGGGATGGAAGGATGGTGGTGATACGAGGGAGGGATGGATGGAGGGAGTTACGGAGGAGGGGCGGTTGGTTAGGGAATCAGTTTTGCCTACTATATTTAACTGACCCATAAATCTGTTTTTAAATTCCCCTCCATTTAAAAACGCCCAGGCGAACAGGAGAGGAGAGAAGACAAGGGAAGGGAGGAAGGGAGGGTTTTTCTTTTTCGCGCCGGCTGTTAAGTACCACAATCCATGCATAGCCGGCGCTACATTTATCCTAACAATGTAATTGGTCCAGCTCCCTCGGCTGGTGGCTCAGTTACTGGCCCTCCCTCAGGCCCCCCAATGTGTACGTGTGTGTGTGTGCGTGCACAGTGTGTGTATGTGTCTGCGCGCGCAATGGAGGCCCTCCCTTCAGCCCTCAAATGAAGAGAAATCCCTGGCTTCCATTGAGACAGAGACTCACTGGCGGGCATGGCGGCTAGGCTAACGTAGCTAATGCTAACGTAAACTATACACGCCTGCTAACAACCTCACTGGAGGGCTGTGTGTGTGTGTGTGTGTGTGTGTTTGTGTCTGTGTGGGTGCTGGGAAGGCGGTTGGGAGTGGGGGTGTGGATTGCACCATAGGCAACAGATGAAAAGCAAAGGCCGACTGTGCTCACACAAACACCACACAAGCGCACAAACACACACACACACACACACACACACGCACACACACACTCACAAAGCCCAATGCTACCCCCAGCCTCTCTATCTCTCTCTCTTTTTTCTCTTTCTCTCTGACACATGCATGTACACACACACACACACACACACACACACACAGACAGCCACACACACACACTCACACACACACTCTCTGCATTGAGGCTCTGTGCAATTACGAGGAAGAGGACAAAAGCTTCACAGACAGAAGCAACAGAAGGGTCGGCTCGCTGTTTCACCTGGAGCTAAATATCTAAAGCGGGGGAGGGGGGGGGGTTGTAGGGGAGGAGGGAGGAAAGGGGGATGAAGAGAGGGAGAGATGGATGAGGGGGAGAGGATGGGACGGAGGGGCGAGAAAGAAGGGGAGAGCCGAGGAAAGGATGGAGATGGAGAAGAGGGAGAGCAGGTGGTTCATAGCGACTATTATAAGATCGGCTGTGGAATTTTGGGGTTTTGTTGATCTTTTTTTTTCTCTTTATTTGAGTTTTAACTTGTGCAGAGTATGTTTTAGGAAAGAGAATAAGACAGAGAGGTGAGGAGAGGGGGGATAAGAAGAGGAAAAGGGGTGAGGTTAGAGGGGAGATGAGGGGAGCAAGAGTCAGAGGAAAGGGGGAGGAGGGAGGGAGGAGAAAGGGAGATGAGAATGAGGAGGGGGTGAGGGAGGACCAGGAGAGGGGGATGAGGAGGGAATGAAGTGCCAGGTAGGGGTGAGGAAAAAGAGGGAGGTGAGGAGGAGGAAGGAGGGAGAGGAGAGAAGTGGAGGGGGGGTTGAGGGAAGAGGAGGAGACGGGAGGCGCATAATGAAGCGCTGGGCTAATTTGGAGAACTCCAGCTGGCTGAAACCAGAGGGCCTGGGGAACCAGAACGTCTGAAGCACCTTAATGCTGCAGACACACACACACACACACACACACACTTCATCTACTGCACATCACACCTTCCCTTTGACCAGGACCAGTATTGCCATCTAACCCCAACCACACACAGACACACACACACACAGCAAAATGCCAAAACAAAGCAACTGAGGCATCAAACGCTACGAAACATCAATACGTTTGATGTGTGAGTGGGGGTCAATGTTTGTGTGTGTGGGTGTGTGTGTGTGTGTGTGTGTGTGTGTGCTTGCGTGCATGCAGTGGTATACGTTTGCTAGCAGGAACCACGGACTTCCTGGTTTCCATGACTCCCTTATTTACATATCTGCCGCTCCGCTGCAGTGCGGTATGGCTTTGCATGCAACCTGTACAAAATCCAGATTGAGATGGGATAGAAAGGTTTCCTATTCAAATCATCATTCTTGAATGGCCTTGATGGTGTCCACTATTAAACTTTGATAATAATTGTGATTGAAATGAGGCTTGCTAGTGCAGTGTTTGCCACTCAGAAAACTGACAACAGCATACAATATCATAAGCATAATCAATAATTCTATGGCATCCATATTTACATGTAAGCAAAGAGATTTACATGATACACCAGGAGGAACCCTTTCTATCTGTTCTGTTTCTATGTGTACAATATAGTACACGCCACAGTATAGGCCAGCCACGACACATTAAATACTTCCTGCCAAGAAACTATATATGCTTTATTCTATTTATATTCAAGGCACAGAACAGATATAGTAACATTGGTTTATAATTTGGTACATTTACAGACATGGCAACCAATCTAATCAATATGCACTGTCCCATTCAAATAAAGCACAATAAGTAGCAATAACAACAACTAACTCTGGCACCATTACTACCACAGCCACTACTACAACTGGAAGAACTCAATTGAAATGTAACAAATGTTCTGGACGAATATAAAAGGTCAAATGATTATGCAAATAAAAATTTGCAGCATTGAGTTGCATGGTTATTAAAATCAAGATAAAACTATTTATCTACGAACATGACAGTCATCAGGCAGGAGTTAATTCTGTTCAAAATTTTGCTTTTGTTTTAGTCTTTTTTGTTAAGCGATATTGCAGAAGTTCATGACCTATTTGCCTGAACTGCTTTTTTTTCAACAGTTTTTTTTTTATTTTTTTTTTCAGGTACTTTGATAATACCATAGTGATAGAACAATGGGTGGAAAACAACACTACTCAAATCAGCACCCAGTAAGCAAAAGTAATTAAAACTGAATACAAAAAATATAGGTTTAGAGTTTATAACATAGAAACATAGCACTGTTCATACAAGTCAGAGTCAATATAGTGTTACATATAAAAACTATACCATTGTACTCACTACTTATTTTACAGAGTCAGTAAAGATTTTGTTATTATGGGAGCACCTCATTTTAAACAGGTCAGACTTCATTCAGCTTGGTCAGTCCCCTGATGAACAGAGTGGACACCAACTGCCACTGTTTGCATTCAACTTATCGGTCAACCATGAAGCTCAAGCTTTGAGCAGAACATAATTGGGTGAAATGTTTCATAAAATTCCTTTTATCTAGACCTCACTGTAAGAAATGACTAACTGAGGCTACATCGAGGTAACGCCTAGAAACACAGCTGGATTTCAGCCGGTCTGGTTTACAACCAATAAGGCTTCCCATCTGCAAACAATGCCCAACCATATTTTGTTTCCCTCCTCCATTTGGTTAACCTCAAGCCTTTATGGTTACCTAGGGGTGGCTTGGGGTGATGGCATTTGACTTAAGACTAGAGCCAAAGTGAAATGCTGACTAATCTGTAACATCTGGCAAATTTTATGAGAGAGGAGAGGGAGAAAATGATGCCAGGTTGGCAGGTGGAGTCAAGAATGAGCACAATCAACATTGCATTTATATAACCACACACACACACACACACACACACACACACATACATAAGGAATGACCAGACTTTCCGCTGCCAGGGTGTGGCAGCTACTGATGCCAAACACAGTTTGTCTCAATAGTTTCACATCGTTTTACGCCTCACATAGTTATAGTACCAAAACACATTCATGTCCTTGTCTCCTCTCCCACATGTGAACACACTCACTCTCACACATACAAACACACTCTTCCTTGAGCTGCCCCACACAGCCTCTCTCTCTCTCTCTCTCTCTCTCTCACACACACACACACACACCAAAAATTTGTGAGGCGTCATATAGTGAGAGCGTGGCCCGGGCCGTTTTTCAATCATCACCCAGGCCTTCACTCCCAGGGCAGCATGAGCCCCGGACCTGGGAGCTGTCAGCAACTCAAATACTCTAATAAATAAGGCAGACGGCTTGGGTGTGTGGGTGTGTGTGTGTGTGTGTGTGTGTGTGTGTGTGTGTGTGTGTATGTGTGTGTGTTTGTGTGTGTGTGTTACTCAGAGTAGGCCCACAGCACAGGTCCATTCAGTTGAAGCTCCGTGGCCTTTGGATATGGTACGAAACACATGACCCACAGAATAATGGATATAATGGAAATTCCTATTCAGATCAACAGAACTGAATCATTTTGCTCTACAGATGGCTGCCAGTGCAGTGCATGGGACAATCATGGCAGCATCCAAATCCAGGTAGGTAGGTAGGTTACCATGATAGATCGAAAATTATTCTCTCTACTTATTCTAATTCTGGGACAGCCTCTCCTGAGCAGAAGATTTAGGCATTATTACACAGAGCTGTCGAGCAGAGTTAGGCCCTACATATGTGGTGCTTTCAAATGTAAACAAATTCATTGGAGCGGCGCAATCATTTGATATGGGAGATTAACATTGGGAGTTTATCCTGGCATTTGATAAATTGGGTGTCAGGGTGGCTGTGGATGTTTTTGAAAACTAATTTCTTCAAGAAATACTTCTCATGCCCCTTTCCCATATCTCTGTCCCATATCTGCTTCCTCTGATATGCTCCTGTCTTAAAAATAATACGAAACTCAACCTTTTCTCCTCAACTCTTTTTTCCTTAGCACTTCTCATGCTACGTGAACCATTCTTAAACATCAATATAGCATTGTCAAATTAATTGTGATACCTTGATATAATTGCCGTAAACAAAGTAACCATGGTCAACATGATTGGTAACCTCTACAACTAGTGCAAGTGTTTCTTCCTTTTGCAAAGACAATGTTGCTCCTTGTCCTGTCTCCCCCTCCCTGGTGTCACACCACATTTGTTTGTTTTCTCTTTTGCTTTACTGAAAAGGATAAACATGTGGGAAATGATTTCACTTGTTCCACCACCTCGAGAAACTCGGGCAGCTTTAGCTCTGTTTGTGCTGGAAGAACAGCCCACTCTTCCTGATTTGTGCTGTAAAGCGATCGCCCTTTGTGCTGTAAAGCAGTGCAGCAGATTTCCTGTGAAATTCGACCCGGTGGCACACAATGCAAAATGCAGTGTAGAGGCTGCCAGCCTTCTCAGCAATGGTCTCGCTTGTTCACATTTTCACTCAAAATTCATGTGGTAATGGTTTATTGATGAAAAATGTTACGCGTAGCACCTTTTAAAGTTAAAGTTTAAGCTTAAAGTTTAAACAATTCTGAATATGTGAGCTTGCACTCTAAGTTTAGGGGCTACACTAAATTCCAGGCCTATGCACGCATACATACACACACAACCATGCACATGCACCTGATCAATAGAGCCCTTCCACCTACCCAACACACTGAATTACTCCGATAATCACCACAAAAATGAAACTACTATGACACACAATACAACATAAAAGGGGAAAAAAACACATGCAACGCACACTAACACAGAGTTTATTCCCATGTTCCAAGCCGTGCCATGTAGCAATCACACGTGTGGTGCGCATCGGGGCGAGAGGAACAGCAACAAATTGGATTTCCCAAGGATGATGGTGTGATGAAAGATTGTGTGTTTTTCTCATCTACCGCCAGTGCTGTTAGAGCGCGGCATGATTAAATAAAACCTTGCCCAAGTTTCAATAAACGCATTATAACAATTGCATTTCCTTGACAAAGATTTAGGGACTGGCGTGATGCGATTGGATTACTGGGGAACATTGAGCTTTTTTAATGCTGTTTTTGCCCTGCCTTAAGTTGAATGTACACCTCCACTTGAGCAAGTTTAAAGGATTTCTCTCCTCTCAACATGTGGTTAGGGACACTTTGATGATGATGATGGAGGTGGCTTTTGCTCAAGCCTCTCTCTTCCCAGTCTTCATGCAATGGAGGAAATAACACCCAAGGTTCAAGTGGCAGGCATTGTTGAAGTGCCTTCATCCTGTATCTACCAAGGATCAGCTGCATGATTTTCCAGAGAATTCCTCTTAGTGGTGGAGTGCGCAGTGCAGCAGTAGTGCAGCAAGTGTGTTTTAAAGTGGAATTTCCATTATTGCTACATCTGTATTTACTGCCTCTAATCCACTATGGCTGAATGCAGTACATACTGTATACAGGAGAGCTGTGTGTGTTATGTGTCTGCTTTGTGTTTTGCAGGTTGGATATTTTTTCACCCAAACTCAACCAAGAACAGACCCGTTTATTTCACTACTTTTTCAATGTTTTTTTGTAGTATTTTTTAATAATATTACAATACTATGAGACTTGCATGAATTGATGCTCTGTTCGAGAACTCTAACTTCCTTGAAAAAAGTTGCGTAGTAGAACCTCATGGGCATGCTGTGTTGTACTACTGCACTTGTGCCTCTTAAACAATTGGTTTCCAGGCCAACAAACATCTGCCAAACATGTTTCCGATTTGAGACCCAATATAGCAGAGAGAATGACTAAATTCTAAAGAAGTCTGATACATGATGACTGCACCGCTCTTCCATATGGAGTGACTAACAGGTGAGACTGACGCATAACTACGGCAGAGAGAGAGAGAGAGAGAGAGAGAGAGATAGTGAGAAGACAGAGACAGGTTCACCCAAGTGTGTGTGTGTGTGTGTGTGTGTGTGTGTGTGTGTGTGTGTGTGTGTGTGTGGTGTGTGTGTGTGTGTCATCCGCCACTGTGGGAAGATTCCACAGATGCTCAGCTTGATTTAAGGTCAACTGTCACTCCTCCCATTGATTTAACCCTCAGTATCAGAAGACACACACAAACACACGCAGGTAGGGCCCAACGCTACCCATCTGTGATTCTGGCAGGTGGCAACAAGCCGGTTAATAAGGCCACACCTTTTTTTTTTTCTCTACATACACCCCCCTCCCTCACACTCATACACACACACACTCATACTCAAATCATAATCTCTGACACTGTCATGTATCACACACTGGTACCGAAGGCTTGTAGGAACACCAAGTGTAAAACGATCCACGCTGAATTGATACACACTCAGAATATCTGTTACTCTCAGCTGATATTCAATCCTATGTGTGTGTATGTGTGTGTGTGTGTGTGTGTGTGTGTGTCTGTGTGTGTGGACGTAGAGCTGCAATCGTAGCCACTTTTCTCACCTCAGTTCATGTGACAACACAGTCAAGAGAACTTGTACTGCATGTTTATTTGAGCTGATGTTGCATGGCAAGACATCTGATTTTGTGGAGTTGTTTGGATTTCTTAAAAAAATAAATAATCAAATAAAAAACTACCTTCACATTTCTGTAAAATTTATTCACCAGGCACTTGTTATATTGTGTGAAAAAAAAAAAGTTTCTACACTTTCTTTCAGCTGCCCTTCAAGTTGCTTATCCTCAGTGTTAGCATTCTTCATTAAAACCAATGGCTAGGCTACTGCTAGCTAACAGCAAATAAGGTAGCCTATTGCAGCTGGCAGTAGGCACTTATTGGTTTTAAAGGGAAATGCTAACAATGCTACCAAGTTTACTTTATGTTAACTAAAGTACCAATACAATAACTAGCTAAATGCTAACAACGCTACCAAGTTTACTTTATGTTAACTAAAGTGCCAATACAATAACTAGCTAAATGCTAACAATGCTACCAAGTTTAGGCTACTTTCTGTTAACTGACGTACTGATAGGCTACAACTACCTAAATGCTAACTATACCACCAAAATTGACTTTCTGTTAACTGTACCAATACAATAACTACCTAAATGCTATGCTACCAAGTTGACTTTCTGTTAACAAAAGTACCAATGCAATAATCTTCATTGTCCCCCTATTGTGACGAGTGCCTGGTGAAGAAAAAGAAACAGACTTGAATTCAAAATGTCAAGGTAGCCCTGCGGTGCAGTATTATCATCCATCATCCTCCTGGCACGGGCTGGCACCTCTCTTTCATCACCAAAGCCTTGTCAGCACACTCAAACCTCACTCACATCTTTACTCATTCAATCAAGGGAAGTGCAGGCTGGAAACAGACAGCGTGATGCGGGATGGACGGCCGGGCCGACGGGCGGACAGAAAAACAGAGGGGTGGTAACAAGGTGGATGGATGGATGGATGGATGGATGGCTGAATGGTGAGTAGACAGACAGATAGTTTCATGGCCAGAAAGACAGTCGGGTTGATGGACCAACATGCAGATTGATGGACGAGTGGACAGACAGAGAGAAGTCGATGCATGAACAGAAAGACTAGGGTTCAACTAAAAGTCCTTGTGACAGTTATTAGGACTAGTTCATGTTACAGTTTAGCTATAAAACTGCAAGCGAATGGGATGCAAACATAGGAAGAAATTAATGAATAAATGAAAGACAGTTTCAGTGTTTGATTATGTATAATAAGAAGCTCTTGTAAAAATTTACATTTGCTGTACTCCATCCCCAAGAAATTGTTTGGAAATTCCTGCAATATGAATGCAAGATAGATGCAGGGAGAGTAGAGTTATGCCTCTGTATTGACAAGTCATGGGAAAACAGTTAATAATCTGAATAAATGCTTGCTTTTAAATCTGAAGCTGACTTGCTAAAAAAAATACATATTGGTGAATCACTATTATATACACCACTGTTATCATGATTATTCCAACAGGCAAATATATGGCTTTATGGAATGTCATAAAAAAGTGACATTCAGTAATGACAAAAACATGCAACAATATGCCACTATGGGAAAGGGTGCTGTGTCAAATCATTCCCAACTAAAGTGACACGCGGGTTGCTCCACGCAAAATAAAAATAGAAAGCCGAACAGCATTATAATGAGAAGAAATTGTTTTATTAATGTTTTCCCCCCCCCTCCTCTCTCTTTCTCTCCGTCGGAGGCATGCTGCATTCTCCTCAGCGTAGCTCACAGTTTCTCCCCGCTTGCACTCTCTCCTTGGAGGGAAAGTCAAAAGGTTTTTCATTTATCTCCGACCGAAGACAAAGCAAAAAACATGACTCCCCCGAGAGACCCACAAGGAAACTGCGAACACCTTGCCCCAAATATCTGATCTTGGAGGAGCAGAAAATAGCATGCGTGTATTTGTTTGCCGGGACGAAGACTTCCCTCGTTCCCCAGACGCTGTCTTGTCATTGAACATTTTGCCGCTGTGTGTTAGGCATATAAAAATACATTTCGATTTTTATTGGGGAAAAAAAACACACGTCCCAAGAACAAAAGATAATTGTATTGATTTGTAGAGCATGTGGAGCAGTTCAAAAAGTGTCTGTTAGTAATGTTTTCAGCTCGTGTGAGTGTGTATGTGTATGTCTGTGTGTGTGTGTGTGTTTGCTTGCGTGCGTGTCTGTTCGTTACTGTGTAAGTTTGTGTGTGTGTGAGTGTGTGTGTGTGCGTGCCGTATTGACCGAGTTCTCACCAATGTGGGGTTTCAACTACAAAATGGATCATTGAGTTTTTAAACTTGAGTTTGAAAAGAAGCCCAGGCATAAAAACTGAGATAAAAAAGAGTCAGACAAAAAGTTTTACATACATTCAGTAGGTGTGTGTACAGTACGTGTGTAAGTGCATACTGTGTGCTAGTGCAAACATCTAGTGTATCTGCATAGGTGTGTATATATGCATGAGGCGTGGCAGAAAGACAAAACTGCAGCCTCGCTTTGGAGAGAGTGAGAGTTGAAAGGAGAAAGTGGAAGTGGTTGGAGGCCCATCAAGGTGAACTGATGGCCTCAGTGTTGTTTGATGCATTTAAAGTCAATCAGTCAATTTAATGCAACAGCAGCTTACTGCTCTTTCCATGCCCTCAGAAGGATTTATTTTGCTATTCAGAAGCTGCAAAGCATGATATTGCAACACATTAAGAAGCATAAGTTTTGTGTTACAATAAGCATACTTAATTCTGTTTTACACTGTAAATAGGTTAGATGCACAATCAGTGCCTCTGCCACTATACATGCCTGCACCTTGACTATCACACCTGGTTCAGATAAACAGTGTTGAAGTGGTGAAACACTGACGCTTCAGTGGCACAGAGACTGGTTTGGTTACTCTAACCAGGTTGCAATGCTTACTCATTTTAATATGAAATAAAATTAGCAGATCATTAGGCTGCACCTGAATGTAGTCACTGACAGCAGTTAATCAGAGTAACTAACAGGGACTGGTAATTGTCAGTTATGGTTGATGGCTCGAGGAAATATTTCCTCATCTGCAGGCAGGTTACTGGCCAGGTTTCTCTTTCTCTCTTTCTATCGCTGTCTTCTCTCCCTCTCTCTCCCTCTCTCTCCCTCTCTCTCTCTCTCTCTCTCTCTCTCTCTCTCTCTCTCTCTCTCTCCCCTGCTCTTTTGCTCCAAGCTATGCTAAATCAGATAGATTTGCGCATTGATAAACGTGTCAGGGCAGCAACTCGACTGGAACAGCCCTGATGCCCATAAAAGAGCAGGAGAGCAGGATGGTAAATATGAGTACTCTTTCTTCCTTTTATCTTTCTCTCTCTCTCTCTCTCTCTCTCACACACACACACGCACACACACACGCATACATGCACACAAGGAACATAAAACAATTCATCTTAAAATGGTTGACACTTCCAGCAAGGTACCTTGGCATGTGAATCTGGTTGTTTCACACTGGAGTTTTACCAGGCATTCTAAATCCATCGGTTGCAGAAGCTCATCCGCTTGTCTGTCCTCTCCTCACTTCTCCGCTCAAGAAAACACTGACTAATTTCCATTCTCTCTGCGGCCATTCAGTCTCAAAGAGGCCACTTTCAGAGAGAGAAAGAAAGAAAGAAAGCGCAAGAGGGGGAGAAGTGTGTGTGTTTTGCACAAGAGACATACAAAGAGAAACTGAACAAGAGAAACTGAGAAACTCCCTCCTCACTCTCTCTCTCTCTGTCTTTTGCCTGGAAAGTAGTGTTAGCTGCAACAGTGATGGCAGGTTGCTGTTGTGTGCATAGTCCAGTGAACATAATGTGCACAGCCATCTCTGGTATTCTGACTGTAGATGTGGCAGTGACGCAGAGTAGTCGGTCTGCTCATACGCTAACATAAAAATAAAACCTTGACAAGTAACATTCCTCACTCTGCGGTCATTACTGGTCCATCTTCCTGACTGATTGTGTTGTGTAACAAATGAACATGGAAAAGACTCAAAATGCAAAACTGGGACTGAAAAACTACATGAAAAGATGAATAAATAAAGTCCCTTGAGGCAGATGTGACCAAATGTCAAAATTTTATCCCAGTCTACCCCTGGATTTGAAGTGGGCTCAGACTGATATATCAGGCCGATATTGGCCTTTTAATAAAACGTAGGCATCGACCACTCATAGTTGTCCACTGCCGATATAATGGAAGTAAAGGTAGGATTTTACTCACAGGATTCAGGGGTGTCAGTCTGTAAAACCTGTGATGAAACCTGCCTCACGCTGTCTTAAGAGGCTGCTAACCCACCTAAGAATTTGATTAGCATAGATTTAGGTTCCCATGATGGTCTAAATGCTTGTTTAAAAAAAAAAAAAAAAAATAGAGGAAACACTAAATCCTTGTAATTTTTGGCATGGAAATAAATCAAATTTAAAGATTGATGTCAGCCTTCCAAACCATATATCGGTTGAACCCTAATTTGAAAGAAAAAAGGTGAAAAAAAATGTTGAGCTTCCCCAGGTGCTTTTGCAGGAGACTCCCAGAGAGTCCGGCCTCAGGGGGGCAGACAGCCAGCCTCTGCCCAGAGAGGGTCACCTTCAGGGGGGAAAGGGGAGCGATGAGACTGGGCCTTCAAAAGCAGGTGGCTGGTGGGAGCAGAAACTACCCACACCTACATCGCTGCCAAACACACACACACGCACACACACACACACACACACACACACACAAACAAGCAGAAACACTTGCGGCATTTGTGCACATTCAGAGACATAAATTTAGTACACTAATACATGTGTGAACACGAATCATGTAACAAGTGTATCAGCACAAGCACACACATCTGCAGATACCTGAACACAAACACACATGGGACAGTAATTCTCCACTCACACTCACATTCTGTACAAACGGCAAACAAGAACATTCTCTCTCTCTCTGCCTCACCTACACATGCACACACACACATGCACACACACACACACACACACACACACACACACAGAAAGTTTCAATCTGGTTATCAGCCTTGGTCTCCTGGCTACAGGGCTTGTGGGATACCCCTGGTTCTTGGCAGTCATTTCTAACACAAGCTGGAAAAACAAGCTTTGTGTGTGTGTGTGTGTGTGTGTGTGTGTGACTCATTCTGCATGTGAGTGTGCAGTATATTTTGTGTGAATGTGAGTTTCTTAGTGCGTTTTTTTTGTGAGAGTGTGTTTGAATCTTCTTTGAGCATGTGCATTTTTATAGGGGCTTTTGTTTGTGTGGTAATTGTGTGTGTGTGTGTGTGTGTGTGTGTGTGTGTGTGTGTGTGTGTGTGTGTGTGTGTGTGCGTGCGTGCGTGCATGCGTACGTGTGCGCACATGTGCTTGCGTGTATGTGACTGACAGAGAGACATAGAGATAGAGAAAAAGCAAAAAGATATATCTATGTTTAACAGAGAGAGACACAGAAAAAAAGATTAGTGATACACACGAGAGATAAAACCAGATCAAGAATAAAACAAGAAAGATCCAGCAACAACTTCATATGTACAGTCTCTCAAAAATGAATCCACCTCCCCCTTGACTTTTTCCACATTATCTTGAGCAACAAAAGGATTTCAAAATGTTCTTATGCAGGACTTTTTTTTTTTTTTTTTGGGCAAGATCTACGAAAAGTACTCCATTTTTAATCAAAGCGAAAAGGAAATTCTAGATTTATATATGAATGTATAAATGACAGAATAGCAGAATCAAAATTTTAAAAGTGTTCATTCTTCTCATTTTATTTGGGCTAAATTGCCTCAAGGGCAAAAAAAAAAAAATATCGCTCAACATTTCATATCATGTTACTCAGACTTTCTCTTTGGGTTGTAGTAAGGGTTTTCCTTTCAGAATCGTTCTAATTCTGTCATTCTTGCAGTATTAGTTGCTTTTAAGTGCATTTGAGAGTGTAGGATGCACTCTACATCAAAATACTATAGGCTTTGTGTTATCAGATAAGGTGGCGGGAGGGTGATATAAATGAATCACATATTTCACACTGCGTTCAAGTACTCAGAGGCAAAGTTCACACTAAGGAAGAACTATTATACCTTCCACATTTTCCTAAGAACCCCCACATACACTACTAACTGCTGCTTTTACTGCCTCCTGTCTGGTCTTCCAGGTCACCTCTTTCCTGTAATTACTTCCATCCCTCCATCCATCCATCCCTCCAGCCCTCCTTCACAGCACCACCTTTTGGGTCTGCCGTGGGAAGGGTTCAAACCAATTAACAAAGACCAGCTTTTCCTTAAAGGAGACCCACTTTGTCTTCTCCCTCTCACTTTCTATATCTATATGCCTGTAAGCTTTATGTTTAACTGTACCTTCGGTGCTATGAATGAAAAAGAATAAATTAATTGACTAATGAATTGAATAAATTACCATGAGACTTTCCAAGGCTCTCTGGTGTTGCTTGTCTTGAGCATGTTGCCCCTTTTCATCAATTAGGCATGCTAATTCCTTTTAAGGTGTTCATACCAAACCTGGTGCAAGTAGGAGTTGTATTCATTTTTATTAGATGGGATTTTACTGCATCACAGTTCAGATAGTGTAAGCTATCAGTCACAATAAAGATGTACTAAATTGGTGTTGCTGGTCAGGATTTCTTAAACTTTGACATCCAGAAATCTAAATGATGAATATATAAAGATCATAAAACACTATTACACTCAGTGGGACCCACCAGAAATAGGCCTGTGATCCAATTTTGACTCCTGATTCATACTTTAAGAAACGCTGTCATAAATAATCAGGTTGAAGGAACGAAAGAATGCTATGAATTGTGGGACGTGAAGGCCAGAGTTGTCATCACAGGCCTGGGCAAGCTGGCAATCCAAGACTCCTGGGAGAGTAAGAATGACTATCTGCAACTGCAACAACTTTTACTTCGACATGTCAAAAATCAGCAATCATTTTCAATCGCTGCTGCACCGAAGTCTGATCACATAGGCCACCGATTAAGTCATGAAATCCAGAGGAAATTTTCCCCTAGCAGTGGCACACTTGCTAGATTGCAAGTTTGCCGCCTCAAAATCATTTACAATTTCTGTATCTGTTGCGTATCTAACCTAAATACTCTTTGCTTCCCCTTATCGCTGTCTTTAACTCTCTCTCCTACTCTATCTGCCTGACTCTCTCTCTTTCTCTCTCTCTCTTCTCCCCCCTGTCTCCCCTCTCTCTCATAATCCACGCTGTCATCAACAGATTCAGACTTAAGCTTCCATTCCATCCTAGAGGCCACTGAAGATGAAACGTAGCTGCTAGTTTTGCTCATAAATGTCTCACTAAGTGCTGATGTGCCAGGAGCCCTCCTTAACTGGTCGACTGCTGCCTTAGCAGCCTGCTCTGCAATACCTGCACACACACACACACACACACACACACACACACACACACACACACACACACACACACACACACACACTTCCTCTCTTACTCACTCACACGTAACTTACATGCCCTCCCTCCAAAAAAAGCACATGGCTTGCTTTCATATTTGATTTATTGGGAGATAATATCATTGGTATGCATGATGTTAAAGGGAGGGGGAGAGTGGAATATGGAGAGATGGTGAGGCAACCTTCCTGCCAGCCAGTCAACCAGCCAGCCAGCCAGCCAGCAAGCCAGCCAGCCAGAGAGCTAACATTGCTGAAAGGCAGAGAGAGGAGATTTACTAATCCCCACCTGCTTGTCAGGAGATCTACAGGTACCTGCTAAAGCAGCCAGCCTCTGGAAGAAATCTTGGAACTGAGTCAATGTGTTTTGTGTGTGTGTCTGTGTGTGTGTGTGTGTGCGTGTGTGTGTGTGTGTGTTCGTGAGTGTGCGCGCGCCTGTGCATGAGTGAGCTTGTGGAGTAAAAGAGAACCAGTGGGTGTGTGTGTGTCTGCATACGTATCAGAGAGTGAAAGTGTGAGGGAATGAGAGAGAGAGACGGAGAAAACAAGTGAGTGAGCATGTTTTCTGCGATTGAGGGTGAATATGCGAGATGGTCAGAGAAAAAAAGGTGTGTGTGTGTGTGTGAGAGAGAGAGAAAATGTAGAATGTAGAGAATAAATACATGTGAGAGCGTACACATGCGAGTGTGTGAGCGTGCGAATGATTGGGTGAGTGTGTGCCAAGTAGGTGGTAAGTGTAGGGAGAGACATTTTGTGGTTTTGGCTGGGTGGGTGTGACAGCCTGTTGAGTACAACCGGAGTGAAAACGCTTCCCAAGCATCAGTCACCAATAATATCCTGCAACAGACAGAAAACGGACAGATCAGGAGATAAAGAGACAGACAGATAATTATTTATTTGTGTAATGGCAGGAAACACACACGCGCACATGCACACACACACACAGATAATAGGCGGGCATTACTCATACTGCTGACTACCCAGTTAGTCTGTAAAATGACCTCACTTCCTTCTTCCTGTCACATGACACATCAGGTGTTCAGGAGAAGTGTAGAAGACTGACATGAGTATCTTGCTTGGTCCGAGAAAAGTTTTCTAAAAAATTGACTGCACCTTAGGATTTAACTGTTCTTAACTATAAAATTGCCAATTTGCCCAAGGACCTCATTGTGCTTGTTAAAACTATAATACAGTACCCAGGTAATATTTCGTAACAGTTTAGCACTCTACCAGTAATCAGAACAAATGGTAGCTTATTCATTATTAATCATTATATGTTTGTTACTTTGCCCAGTATGTAATTTACATACTGGGCATACATATTTACCAATCCCCATCCCTAATGAAGCCATTACTACCTTGAATCTTTTGCCACCTTTTCTGCAAGAAAATGTGCCATTCAATGTACAGAAAACAAATACAATAAACAAACAGCAATTCCATACATCTGTATACAACTGCAAACAAACAATTATCTACATGACAGGGACTTTTATACTTTTAAGGCCCAGGACTTTCATTGAGTAAAAAGAGAAGAAAACCGGACCACAATCCATTTTGAGGACCAACATGTAGCTGGGAAACGGAACACTGCTTTCTAATATCATATATATGACAATAATAACTGTTACTTCGCCACTGATGATAATGTGTTGGGTGCTTTATTGATCCCAAGGCGATGTGTCCCCCTCACTGCTGTTATAGAGCAACGTCTGACGTGTGTTGTGTTGCTGCTGGTGTGAGTATACAATATTGACTGATACTGTGGGCAAGCAGAGGGGAGAGGATATAGGTGTGATCTGATACTGAGAAGGACAATGAGAGAGAGACGGCAGATAGTTACAGCCAGACAAAAACCTCCTTAAAATATCATTTCTAAATTTATTTAAGTTTGTACGCTCTCTCAGACCAATGTGGACTGGCATTAAAAGGATAAACAGAATCTATATTGACATCGAGGATCACATGCATGCGTACACACACATGCATGTGACACGAGAACTCTCACAGCTGATGTACTGTACTGACCCAAGAGCTGCACCAAACAGCCTTCACAGTACCAACAGTGGTGTGTAAGTGTGAGCACGTCACTATATGCATGTTTGCTCATATGTGGCTGCATGAGTGTATGAGTATATCCACCTCGTCCCAAAACCCATCGTGCAGGCCTCCACTTTGCCTGAAATTCCAAATTGAATTCATCAGCAATCGGCATTGCCCCAACTTGTACGCATTAAACTGATAATTTGGTGTTAAATGTGGTCAAGAAAGTAGACAAAACAGCGCTGCACTGCTGCCCTCCTCCCCTTTAATAAACCAGGTAAGAGTCTGAAAATCCCCTTGACTCAAGTTGTTTAATGACCATAACTAATACCGCTGTGCTCTCCCCTCTCTTTGTCTTGTCTGTGTAGCCAGCCTAATCGCTGCTGACAGTCAGCTTTGCTCTTTTATTAGCTCTGCGTCGCTTGCAATCAGTGACAGTGAAGTCAGGCGGCAGGAAGGGCTTGTGTGAACTCAACACCCACTCGGGCCCAGCATCCAGCCTCGCACACACACGCACACACATGCGTGCACGTGCGCTCACGCACCCAAACTCACACCCACTTTACCCTAGCACTCTGCCTCAGCCAAGTCAACAATGTGACCTCACATACACACACATGCAAGCCCATGTATTCACAAATGCATATACGCACAGACATGCATGTATGCACACACACGCATTCATATAGGCATGCACACATGTCTGCGTACACACACATACGCACACTCTCCCAAAATAACGAAACAGTGTTGGCTGGGCGGCCTCCCTGTATGTGGGTCAGGCCCATGCAAAGCTGTATTGATTTTTTGGCTGTGTGTCCGACTGTGTGCCCCCATGTCGAAAAGGCTGACTGCTAATACGACAGCTAGCTAGAATATCTACATACACACACACACGCACACACACTCCAGCAGTTCCACAGTTTGCTAGCTTCTTCTTGTCAGTGCCCCACGAATTGGCAGACAATGGACTTGTTTGATAAAGAGGAGGGCTGACATTCGAACGGGCAATTTGTGAGCGACGGGGCGGGAGAGAGGGATGGGGGTGGGTAGGGAGGGTCAGGAATTCGCTTCACTCTCTTAAAAGAATGTAGCGTCACCCATATGTCCGTCTGCCCTGGTGCATACTCGATGGAGTGGAAGGGCAGGGATGCGAGAGTGCTCTCTCTCTCTCTCTCTCTCTCTCTCGCTCTCTTTCTCTCTCGATCTCCAGCCTATTTTGCAGGGCTGACAACACTTTCTCCCAACTCTGGTGCAGCGCAAAAGCCTAATGCTGTTTTGTCTATCGCATTAAACCATGCAGTGGCCATCTAGGACACTATGTAGGCCACAGCAGAGAGAGAGAGACGGCTTTAAAACTTGTGCCATCCACAGTTGAGGTCAAAGCACTGTATAGCTCAGGCACATTCCACAGAGAAACATTCCTAACGTTTTAAACCGGAAAGCTGAAATGTCACTCATCTTGAATAGCCAGCACTCTTCCTTCAGTCAAAGTTCTGCCCCATTTAAGTGCTTCTTAAAAAGAGCCCTTATTAATCCCCTTAACCACAGGTTTGCACCTCGTATTTACCACAGCTGACCTTTTGACCCCAGCCACCGGCTAACGTCTCATTTTGAAAATTGGCTAATTTGCGAAATGGCAGAATTTGGGGGTAAAAACCACTTAGAGCTAATGGCTGGCTCATTTGAATATATCCGCCATGCTTAGGGGAGGGCAAGCGCAGGGCAGCGCTGCTACCAGCGAAGCCAGCCGGGGGTTGGTGAGGTGTATTTGCTTGAATTGCCCATCTCAAAGAAGCCAGATATTCCTCCCTCTCACATCAATCTGAACAGCTAAGACTTTCAGCGCTTCCATTAGCTTGCCATTCGTTATCCGTGTATGCTGTAGGCTTTTTCTCAATTACCGCCATTTATGGTTTCTGGAGTAATTACATCAAACTCGAGTCAGTTACCTGTAAGGTGTGTTCTACTGTAAATTAATTTGGAAGTTTCTGTCTTACTCCCTTTTCATTTGGTAGTAATGGGCTGTACCTGTTCTTATGCAAGACAACCAGAGGGCTGAATGAATTCTGAAGCAGGAAACTGACCTCATGAGGGAAGGAGACAGAATTTCAAGAGTTCAGAGCAATTTCCATCAAAGCCGGGAGATAGAACATGATATGTGACAAACGATGCCAGGCAAGCATATTGTGTTGAGCCGGTACAGGCAGGAATGCCTGCTAGTAGATTAGAGCTCATTGTCTCTCTGTCATGTACAAGATAATTCAGCACATGGTTAACATTAATAATTTTGTCATCCATTGTAAGATGTTTTACTTTTTAGATTTACTTTTATTCAGATTTTGTTTCTGGTTTATCATCTGGTTTTTCATTAGATAGTAAACAGTGAAGAGTGAAGATGGGGATGACATGCAACAAAGGTCATGAGCCAGGTTTGAACCCATGACATCATGAATACATAATATATGCATTTGTTTGGGGTCAACGGGTGACACAGGGAATATGACCTAATCTAGTATCATTTACCATTAACAACAGCTCCATTGCTTTCCAAACTTTAATTCTATAATTGCTGACATTGATGCCATTGATGCCATGGCTGTCTATCAGGTGGGGGAAAAAAAATCATATTGCATCAAATTTCCATCTAGTTTCTCTCTACAAACTTACCCTCATCTCATGGTATTGTAGCTGTGTTTCTCTCTACATTTTGTCAATTAATTTCTATTTTACTATAAAAAGCAATACTGTATCATAAAATTTGATATCAAAGCCTTATCCTGTGAAACTATTACTGTGGCAAATTACTGTTGCCTATCATATCAACAAAGGGGCATCCCTTAACCAAATGAAGGTACACTAAACACAACTTAATCATTTGTCCATTGATGTTTTTTGAGTTAACAAAATTTTTGGACATAAGCAATCTCCTTTTTTTCCAAGACCATGCAGAGTTATGAACCCTTTTCAGTTGATGCAGTCCAACTATATAGGCCTAAACTTTTATGGAATTACACAAGAAAGATACATGATTCCAGCACTACCTGCAAAAAATTAATTTATTCTCCGCTTCTCCTCTCTCTATCCAGTGTAATTTGAGCGCTGGATATTTCACTATCTCAGTTACCTTCAGCATATTTAGCCAGCCCTTCATTTGCACTCGTCGTTTAGGCTAACAGCTTACTCAGCCTGTTTATGGATGGCCCCTCAGAGCTAAATTAATAGAAGAGGCTTTGGGGACCAGAGAGGAAAGTCATAAGCAAGACTGTAATGCTCATTTGCAACGTAGAGGCTAATTACCAATTTGCCACTCTCCAATCTTGTTTCATAATACGTTCACGACTCAACTTCTTTTGTGTTTCGGTGCCTGCGAGCGATGTATGACTTTTATACAACAGAGGATGCTTTGCTTCTGTCTTCTTTATAACTTCATGTGCTGGAGATATTGAGCTCTTAGACTTGCCCCACACAGGCCCACATCTAACACTCGCTCATGTGAGAATGCTTCTGTGATTGCCTTCAGGTTTGACGGCGTCCTCTTTCGCTGCAATCTTTGACTTGCAGAGAGAGAGAGAGAGAGAGAGAGAATAGAGGGAAAGATAATGCATTGAACATCAGTCATTACTCTAGGTTCCTCTGCGATCAAGAAAAGCTGTGAAAGGAGCAATGCGCTCCCCATTTTAAGTGGGTTGTTTGAGATTTAAATGTTAGGACAGAAGAGCAACTTCATGGAACTCAGATGGGGGCTTTGTAAGGCCAAATCTAAACAATAAACTTAAAAACCCTGATTATACTTAGCAACAGAGCTTGCAAATATGAGTTTTGGTCTGTGATCATTAATTATAATTACATGCTTTTAAATCCAAAATGAAAGAATTAAAGGCAGTTTCATTAAGATGTCATTGTTTTTAATTTACCTGGTTAGTTCTTTTTAATTTTGTCTCCTTTTGTGTTTTCTGTCTGTAATTATGTGTTTTTATTTATGCTGCTGCCTGTCTTGGCCAGGTCTCCCTTGAAAAAGAGATTCTTAATCTCAGTGGGACTTTCCTGGTTAAATAAAGGTTAAAAAAAAATAAAAAATTAAAAATTAAAAAATAACTCTTGCTTGTCCAGCGTGCCACAAGATCAGCCAACAATGAAGAAGCCTCCTGTCTCACCTACTTTATACTCACATCACATAAATACTGTAGTGGCTTAGGCAATTTGTAAAATTTTTACAATGTCTCCAAATTCATAGGGGAATATGCCAACCAAATGCTATGTTAATTCATTGTGCAAACAGGCAACTCTGATCTCTGGGACATAATGCTTGAGCTGAAGTGCGGGAGAAGCTTGTGCTTTAAGAATGTACAAATCTGTGTTACACTGACAGCAAGCATTAACTGCATCAACTCTGGCTCCTGTCTTTTATGTACTTTTCATCTCTGGTTAAACAACTATGGCACAATAACTCTTAATGCCATTCATACCACAGCAAACAGGTTGTAGGCTAACAAAATCTGTGGAGTTATCAGGACTTTAGAGCTGTCTTCATGTAAATCCAACAACTAAATTGAGCTTATTGAGGTGTGAGCCTTGCTTTTCTTCATAAAAAAAAGAGTGAAGGTGATTAACCCTCTACATCCCAGTGGGATTCTATCACCCACGGTTACCAGGATTTTGCCTGGATTTTTTTTTTTTTATATAAATTATATTCCAATGTGAATATCTAAACTCTAGTTACAATATTTCAGTTTGATATTAAATCCCCATTTGTAAAGACGTGAAATGAGATTTGAATTAAAACTATTTGTTGCTATTGACAGTTTATGCCAATTAAGTAACAGGAATTGCCTAATTTTTTAAAATAATTTTCACAGAATTCCTAACTAAAATTATTTTATTGAAAAACTTTATTGCCACACGTTACTTAGCAAACCCAATGTGGCAGCGCTTCTTTCACAGCTTTAGCTAGCCAGCAACTAACTTCCCAACAATGTCAGAGGAAATATCCCACCTCCTTTGTTTGGACCTCAGTACTGTTGGATATACACATCTACTAAAAGGTGCGACATCCTTAACCGCAATTTACAGCCATTTTTAAATGAATTCAGGTTGACAATTGTACATTTTCAGTGTGTACAGAAATCATTTTAGCTAACATTACGATAGCTAGCTTAGTTAGAAGATTGCAACTAGCTAGCTTGCAGAGTTAATTGGGTGTCCAACGTTTTGGCTAAAATATTTAATGGCTTATAACAGTAAGATAAGGACATAACTTGCTTTTCTTAAGCTCAAATGTTACTGACTCGTTTCTTTAGTCATCCAAGTCATGTAGAAGTTAGCAGATTTAGGCTCATCTCTGTTGTCTTATTTTTAGCTAAACCCACATTATTAAAGCAGCAAAACGTGGTTATATCAGTACAGTCTTCTCACCGATAATCTTATGTTTAAATGGATGTTTTTGTGGATAAACAATCCATTTTTCATGATGTTGTAAAGGCTTAGGGAAATGTGCAGCTGCCCTCAGCCATTACAGTAAAATGTAGTGTGTCCCTCCTGGTTGTTATGGCATCTAGAGGGTTAAGGAGTGAGGGAAAGCCAGAGGAAGAGAAAGAAATGTAATGTTGCCTTAGTTAACTTCTACCTCTAAATGTGTCCTTGCTTTGCCTGTGCGTTAATATGTCAATGCACACACAGTAGTAAACTTGGTGTTGAATCATTAACTGTAGGAAATAGATCATTAAAAGTTCAAAAGAGATCTAGGTTAAACTCACAGAGTGAACATTATACCCTTTAAAAAACTTAAAAGGCAAGAAGCAGAGGACACACACTCTATGAATAGTCCAATGAGCTCGCTACTGCCCTAAGGGTCAGCGTTGCATGTCCATTGAAGACAAGCTGAGTTGAGTCGGTCACTGAAGACATTTACATTTCAAACGTTCCCCTAGATATTTAGACAGATGTATGGGTTAGGTAGTGACCTGGGAGATCAGGGCTGACCTCATTTGAGGATATCAGCTGCTCTTAGAGGAAGAGTCCAACCTGGACAAACTGTTTCCTGGTATGTCCTGTTTGGAAAATTGGTCTTAATGTCACTTTTCTCTAAGCAGCAAATCAGTACTAAATAAAAAATTGAACTGTAAACATGGTTATATAGCTTCTATATAGCTGGCGGTGTCAAATGCTTTGCAATCAGAAAGTTGTTACCACCCCCAAGAGATGGGCGATCCGTTATCACAGACACACACCCCTATTCACTCTCGCTCCCCAACCTTTTTTGCATCTTTCAAAATTGTGTACTAGGCGGAGACTGGCTGAAAGCAGTGTGTTTACGCGCTCTTTAACCTATTTTTATGGCATTTTTGCTTTGTCAGATATTATAGACTGGAGACCGACAGGAAGTATGGGGGCAAGAGGACAAAGGTCACGGACCAGCTTTGAACCCACAACATTGTAAGTATATGTAAATGTACATGGTATCTACTGAAATGACACTGTGTTCACACACCTCAAACTACTTGGTTGATGGGAAGTGCAAGGGGATCCGATTGCATCTATTTAGTGATCTTGTGCAGCTTCAAACTTTTGAATAGGCAAATCATGTATATTGTTGTAACATTACATCACGTTTTAATGAGTACACATAGCAAGCTAGCAAGCGCTAATAAGGTAGTAGGTTAGTCTCACCTAAAAATCAAATTTGACTGTGAATTGACTGAAATGAGTCAATTCATAGTAATATTGACAGTTGAAAGCAGGGTGCAATGAACAGACAATGCGTTCTAAACAGATAGAGATTCTACCTGGAGTTGATTCACAGTGTGCTGTATTTCCATTATTCAAATTCTTGAAAGATTTGGGTTGGTGTGCTGGTGAATCTTGCCTTTTATTGAGGAGAACACAAATATAAAATATCTTTCAAACATCACTTGGAGTAGTAGTAATCTCCTTGTTAAACTGGGTGTTCTCTATCATGCCACTAGTAGGCTAGTAGAGGAATCTTTCAAATAAAAGTTGTGGAGAACTGAGACTCTTTGAATGGCTGTAATCAAATTCTCATCCATGTTGCACTTTCCTGGCGGAACTATTGTTCATGAAATCCCACTGGTAGGGAAGCAAGGAGGTGCAGAAATCTGACTGGCTGTTGATGGCCGATGACTGAAAAGTTCAGCTGTGGCGAACTTTTCTCGGCTGACAAGCTTGTTGACCGTCCACACATCAGCTGACTGGACTTCCAGTGAGTGGTGATTGTGTTGGTGACAGGTCACTTCCAAGGTTGCTAACTTTCTCTTAGATTTTTAACTGGCCTACAAAAAATCTGTAGGATTATATGCTATCATTGTTATTGAGAGGTTTAGTATCAAGTATGTTCAGTGTGTGAATCTGTATTATTTTCTCTATTTCTACTACTACTGCTACTACTACTACTGTTGCTACTATTGCTACTACTGCCACCACTACAGCACAAACAACAATCTTACACTGTCATTACACCATCTCTTGGGAATTCAAACTGTTAAGTAGTGAGGGGCTGCTAATAGTTATAATCACCCTCCTTTTCAGAAAATGACAGGCAAGAAACATAGGGTTCATTGTCAAGTCAAAGATGATGAATAGAGCTACAAGCTGATTGAATCTCTGCTGGCTGGTAATCGTACCAACATCACTACTTCAATTGTAAACTTGTTTACTTTAAGCATAGGAAGAGAAACCACAAATTTTGATACATGGAAACCGGAAATATTCTTAGCAATATTTTCTGGAGATTTGCCTGCATGTAAGACCAGTTGCTTGGTTTCAAATGTGAATCAAAGTTGAACATTATATCTCTCAGCCACTGGACATACAATATATATGTTTGATGCATTGGTGCTGCACTGTTGCACTGTTGTTGCACGTCAAAGGAAAACCCTGCTGTATTTATGTAGGACAGGGGAAGGGTGGTAAAACTATAAGGATTACCAATATAGAGATCAATTAACAAGATCAACAATGCATCAGGATCCTGTCACTCTCACATACTTGAGGCCTAACTTTACACTCACATACGTAAATACTTTAGATACGTAAATACAATTTTAGAAATGTTTTCCTCTTGTACCATGTGGTTCAGAAAAGTGAGCTACCTGCAATGGCCTAGAGTCAATCTGATCTGTCTATCACTAGTAGCTTAGTGTCTCATATTTCATGTCATATCTATACATGCCACCCCTTTAAACCACTGACACACCACCGCCAACAGCCTCTTGACCCTTGAAGGGGTTCACAGGACCTCCACTGTGCAGTGACATCATTGTATCTTCAAATGAACGACAAAGAACGACAGAAAATGTATTTATAGTACAAAGTTTCATTTCGACAATTGTCCAATTTCCTCAAGCGCTTTGTGCGTGAGCTCGCAGTCAGCGTGCTCATCAAAGGGGCAGATTCACTGCCTGTCAGAAGGCGCATAATAAATCCTTGTCAGAGAAGACTCAGTTGCATGCCAGATGCCCCTTGTTGGTCAGCAAGATGTCTCTCAAACGCTCCCCCCTTGGTCCCAATTTCTCTGAGATCATACCCTAATGATGACCCTAGGCTCATTTTTAATCACTATTTGCATTGCCCTTTTAACAATCATTCCACTCCTCTGCACAATTTTAACTCTGGAAGCCTGAGACGGATTCCTGTGATTGTTAACTGCCTTATAGACACAATCTTTTGGGGCCACATTAGTGATTTTTTCTTTTCCTCACAAGATGTGATGTATTCAAAGGAAATGATGGAAAATGTGGAAGAAGCGGTGCTTCTTATGGCTTTTTCTGTGCATATTAGTTATGCTGTGTCATGCACGGCAAGCTCACTTCCACAGCATTTCCTCCCCAAGTTTGAATGAAGCAAAGTTGAAGCTTCACACAAAACAGCCCTTATTTCTTTAAATGTCGCTCACCCTTCACTCTTAAGAGGCTGCATGAACTCTGTGGTCCAAGAAAGTGCAGAGCAAGTATGCTAGAAATAAGTTTAGAAATTGAGAAGCAAATATTCAAAATGTAACTAAATGGCGCTATTTCTCCTGGTTGGAAACCCGTCTCCAAAAGCAAGTCGATGCAGTTGTTTTCTGATAGAGCTGTTATGATAATGACACCCACATTTCATGGTATGCACCCTTTAACGGTCAAAAATCAAATACACTTTCAAAAAGGGTGCGTCCTGTTTCAGCATGTTGCATGTGTAGACAGAAGCAACACATTTTGTGTCACTTTCAGCAAAGGGTTTTAATGATGTGTAAATAGAAAAATATGTGATGTTGAAAAGCAAGACAGATTTTGGTTCTGCTTAACTAGATATAGAGTTACACAGACGTGTTGAAAAATTTGTTATAAGAATGTGTTTAAAACGAATGACGTGTGACTGTACTTCAGAACTGTTGACCTCTGGTATTACTACAGATCAACGCTGCCCTTTTGAAAGTGAACTTTAAAATTAAACATAAACTCATGGTATCAACTCTACGATGGGGATTTTCAAGCTGAGGTCTAAGAAATAGGTTTCTAGTGTTGCAGCGCCACATTCATATTTGAGTAATCTACATGTGAATAATAAAGTAGCCTTCAAGGTTTATGTATTTTCCCTTCACAGGCAGTGTTATTAATAGCCTCATCTTTCTTGGAGACTTAAATACAGGATGAAATATTTTGACATGTTCATAGCAGAGGGAGGTAGGTCTAGGCCAAATAAACATTTGTTTTAATCAATCATTTGATTGTGAATTAAGGGTAGCTCTACCACCTGCTAGCCTTTCTTTTTTGCTCTGTTATCACCTTCAGTCGAATGGCCTTCTGTGGTATTGCCCCTGTATGTCACATCTGTTTCTATTTAGGGAAAATCTTTACAGAGATAAATTATTTCTGAGCAATGAAGTATAAATCTCCTGTGTTTGCTTTGACCTTGTGAGTAAACTACAAAAAATGTAGCAATCGATCGCTGCCCTCTGAAGATGCCGCAATATTGTATTTTGGAATGAAGAGCGAAAAAAAAAAAAAGTCAAGCCAGATGAACAGCTGTATTGAGATAAACCGTCACCCCATATGCTGAGGGAAAACAATCTCTGTGCACATTATGGAGACTGAAGACGAAAAAAAAAAACACTTAATCAACTAACATTGATATTACTTCTGGCAATTAGGAGCATGCTGGTAATGATATGAGTTTTCAGCTGTAAATAATTATGCTGCCTGCGGGCCATACTTTAATTCTCAGCTGTATCTATAAACAATAATCAAACCAACAGCAGCAGGCTAAAAGTTGGAGATTTGTGGTTTGCAGAGCAGCGGTTGAGGAGCAGCTTATTGGAGCCCTGTGGTGATGCCAGTAGTCAGGGTCACCTTCAGGTGCTCTCTCGTCTGTGCACCACTGCACTAATGTGTAGCTCTATTGATCAGGCTGTGTGTGAACAAACACACATGCAAATGCATACAAAGCACACAGATATGAGCTCATATATATATATATATATATATATATATAAAAAAGGATACGCACATAGATGAGGGGGTACATTCTACACATACACACATGCAGTACATGCACACATGAATGCTTGGAGAGGCTGAAAAGGCAAATACACACATATTGGCAGACACATACACCTCACAAACACACTAAACGACATGTGCCAGGACAGGCGGGTGAGGCTTTGGCCAATGTGACTTAGTAAATAGGGACATTAGAGAAGAGATTTACTGTAGCTGCTGCCGTGCCCACCACTTGTTAATTTGTAATAAATATTAGGACATAATGCAGTGTCATCTTATTTGCGTATAACGTGTTTCCTCTGCATGTTGGTGCTAGGAAAACAAAAGAACAAGTGGAATTTCGTAATTACAAAAAATGTATATCAGTGTCTGTCCACTACAGCAAGTCATTTTACAAGCAATTAGTGGCAAACCATATTGCTCCTCTCCAAAGTAACGCTGATAACAAGAAAGAAATTAAAATGATGTGAGTAAAACACTGTCAGGAAGATGATTTTAAAAATGGAACTGTTTACCAAAGTTTATTGTAATCAGTTTATTGTAATGCTGTTGCATGTTGCACAATTAGCAGTGAAGCAGAACTACAGATGCAGCTAAAGTAAAGGCCACTTTTTACATGCTTGCTACACTGCTGCTGCAATGTAACTCTATCCCAAGAAAAAAAGCAACAAAGAGAAACAAAGCCAAACAAAAAACCTGTTTGGGAAAAAAAGAGTGGGAGTTGACAGCTAACTTTTACTCACTGTCGAACAGGAAGCGACGGTGTGCCAATGTCGAAGGACTAAGATGAAGAGCATAATTAAGGAAACGTATGAAAGCCGGCGCTGGGCCTGAGATTAATTAGCTCCGTGTCAATACCCTCATCAATACCCGATTAACTAATGACACATGGCCCAATGAGGGCTATTGATCTGCTCCAAGTCTGCTGTGTTAATAGGTTGAAGCCGACATTCAGTGGGAAAGCTGACAGAAAACTGAGAGGAGAGTTTCAGAGAGTGTGGGACGCGGCGCCCTAAACACGCCGACATCAGAAGTGTCCTCAGTCATTAGTCAAATCACATCCGTAGTCATATCACATCCGTGTAATGCAGTCTCACGTGACTCCGGTGATTGCTGTGACCAAGATTGAACTTATTCGGCTTTACTAGAATTCCCATCCTTTTAGCGATAATTAAAAATGACCCCAAAGGATCCCCCTCCCCAAAAAGAAAAAAAAAAAAAAGGACTCAATCTAGATTAATGGTGGCGGAATGGCCAACATCATAAGTTAGCCCCTTTATGATAATGATTGTAATGATAATAATGAACACTTGGATGAAGGATGAACAATCCCTGTCCTGGAGTTGAATCCCTATACAGGTTAATTAGGTAAGATAACATCATTAGCCACTCTCATGCCTGCACAGAGAATTAATTGGATAAGATCGGAGATTTAGGTCTATATTTAATCGTATAAACGATCAAGGACAGCTAAGCCAGGAAATGGGAGGTCCAAATCGGTGGGCATCTTATTTATATCACATACAACCAGCCTAATGAGCAAAAGGATTCCAATGGTCTATAATATGTTTAATGTAAATATAACGATCTACTATATATGCACTGTATTGTTTAGAATATGTGCACTGAATTATATAGTCGTATTTATATTATTGTTTTTGGTTCATCTCTGATTGTTTTGAGTATTGTGGGACTAACCAGGCATAATCTAGGAGAGATTATAATACAGGCCCCATTTCGAACAACACACTTATCATAGCCAAAATTTACAGCGATAATCCTTAAACATTAGATAAAACAAAACATTGGCTCCACATTCCCAAAACAAACAAGGGCTATTCATTGCTTATACATATGAGCAATCTCTCTTCCTCATCTGAAAAGGCCACCAATGGCCTGATGGCTTTGCAGTCATAAATAAAACAAAGTGTGACTGTTGGTTCTCAGGGAAGCATTAGCTGTAGTCCATGATCTGTTCTAAGGGGGACATTAGCGTAATATGCCTTCTGCCGAACGTGAGAGGGCCGATCCGCCGGGCGTTTTGTACCTATTCTTCACGGCAGCTGTAAAGCTTGCCGGGTTGTCTTTGTCTGAGGAATATGTTTGTCTGAAGTCCCGTGTAAATAATACATGAGGGGAACTTTTGTGTGAATTGTCATATACTGCATAATGGATGTTTACAAAGCAGTGTGAGGACTTTACCTTCGGTTTGGGGGAGTTCATTACTCTCATTGGTACTGAAAGGTGACAGAGCAGCCTGCTTTGCCCGTAATATCTCTCTCTCCGGTGAAACAATAGGTGAACATCTCTTTGAGGGAGCGCCATGCCACACTCCGCATTAATAATGAAAAAACATTTAAAACACAAATGGTGATGCCATCTGGTAGATGAGCCTCTTACACAGTTGAAACTTTATCTTGGCACATCTCAACGGTTGCTTTGCTGCAGACAGCATACTATAGACTGTCAGTTATTTCCCCTTCCCCAAAATGTGAAATTACATAACATTGAGTTCCTGATTTTAGTCAGCATTCATATGCTATTTATTCCTTTATTTTCATTTTATAACCTATATCAACCAGGTAGTCCCATATACGATTAAGAGTGCCTCAAGAGAGACCTGAGACCTAAATGATGCATTTTCCAAATGAATGAGATATTGTATTTGACAGCTATGTAACTGAATTCAGACTTTCTCCTGTCCAGACTTTTTCTTTTCAGGATAACCGAGAGTGAATATGAGGAGGTTACTTGAGACTGTGTGTGTGTGTGTGTGTGTCTGTGTGCATGTGCGTGTTGTGCTGGACCGCGTCATCATCACCTTGACAACTGCGGTGTAGTTGACCACGACGAGGGAGAAGCCGGGCCTTGAAAGGTAAAATACCTCTTACATACATATATATACAGTATATGAGACAATTGCTAAAATACCATGCTAGTTGGTTGCAATGGAGATAGGTTGTTAATAATCCAAAAGAGTCAAATTACATGCTTTGATCACAAGTGAGTAAGGCCTTGTCTGCTTCAAATCTACCTCAGCAAGATCAATTAGATAAAGTTAATGTATAATTCCCATGAATAAAATGTAATAGGCTTGCATGAATTTACTATAGTTCACTGTTGTTCACTTCACACTTGCACTGCTGCAATATCCCTTTGCGAGTGTACTCTAAAGTGCAAATAGTACATTTAGAGAAAACATGCATGCGAAACGTATCCACTGCCCGGCGAAGAAGAAACAGTCTGCCCTCCTTCTACCCCCATTGTCAGCTGTGTGAACTCTATGTCTTGAGGGAGACTGGCTGTTGTCAAACATTAAGAAAAGGCCTCTGTCCACAAGCAGATAAAATATTCTGCGGTGCACGGTGCCCTGTCCCTCGGTGGCTATAGAGTTACATCCCTTATCCCTGTTTGTGGAAAAAAACAAAGAATGTCAAGCGAAGATTTCAGGTCGCACTATGCCATAGAAAAGGGGAAGTGCCTTGTCCAGCCCAACACAGACCCCACTGTCATCCTGGATTAGGGGCTGATTGAGCTTAGCTGACTAGATGACAGAGGGGATGGTCATTCTCAGGGCAGGGGAGAGGTACACAGAAACGGTTGCAGGTCAAAGACATTGTGGAGAGGGAGTTTGAGTATCATGTTATTGTAGCGGAGCAACATATGTACCAATTTTTCACTAATTGCTTGTTTTTGCAAATGTTATAGCCATTGTCCAATGTGAGTGGGAGGTGAGCTATTGGTACATATTTCTGCATGGATTCCCATCATTAAACATAAATTCATGGAGAATACATGTAGAAATAACAACTTACTTGTTCACTGCCCCTATTGTTTGTTTGCAAGTTACGCGCTGTATAATGCTAGAAATGCCAATGGATTTTGGGGGTTTAAGAGAAGGCCAGCAAGCTGTCAATTGAAGGGGATAAATATAGTTACAACTACTTTTTCCTTGTGTGATTTTGAAAATCTACCAACACTAGCATGTACAAAAAGTAGGTCTAGGAAAGGTCATGGAGGGACATTTTGAAATTTTATAATAATACATATAATATAATACGAATTTGAGATATTTCAGTTGTAAAATTCGACAGGCTTTCTGGAGTTGAACTCTTGACAGATCTGCTTATTCCAAGGACGTTGCTGTGATTAGTTAAAAACAATACAGTGAAGTGGCGTATGGGTCAAAAACAAATGTTTCCAAGAACATTTTATAAGTTTTGCTGCTGGCTGGTGTTGGCAGAGCATGATTGCCATGGGTGGATTGTTCAGTAAGCGCGTGAGATAATTTAACACAGCAGTGAACTCATAGACAGTTATCTCTTTGGATTGATACTGGTGCTATTAACTCAAGTCCAAAAAGTGCATTATACTCTGTAGGACTGTAGGGGGTTGTTTGCACGTACTGTAATATATTCGCATATGGCTTTTGACAGAAAGCCTGAACCTCAAGCAGAAAAGTGAGTCAGTCATTTCTGTGGTTAACAAACTGTTGGCAATCTCATTGGTTAGAGAGTCAGTATTTGGCAGTAGGCTTACAGTTTGGCTAACAGTTTTTACAACTAATGGACTTATTTTTCTCACAGCATCACAGTTTTACAACCTTTATAAAACATTCACACACACCCATCTCTATTAGTAACTGAGAAAAACAAATCAGCAAATTAAAAACAGGAATGTTAAAGAGTGTCTGTAATTCAATAAAATACACATGTAAAGGAAATGCTGCAAAGTACCTCTTTATCCAAAAGTATTATCCTGCTTTTGTGTTGCTGGTGATAAGCGCGATTGGAGACAAATAGACACAGCTGGAAATATAGCTAAAGAGTTATTATTCTCCAGAGTTGTTTACACAATCAAGTTTTTTTGTGGGCCGTGATAAGGTGCACGGATATCCCGTGGTCTTTTCCTAGTTAATGTGTACGGACCGCACACTGGCTCCGCTTTCACTGAGTTATTACGCCAAGTGTAATTTGAAACAATTACAAAAACACTGGCCCACTTGTTACAACACTCATTTTCCCTCACATATACAAAGCACAGATTCAATAGCTTTACATGTTTTTCAATCACACCCAGTGGAGCAGTGTTCAGTGTGAAAAAGTATAGCATTTCATCCTAGCTCGCATGGTATGGGATAATCTTTCACATTTTGCCTGGGGTTTGTTTTGCTATTTCAGCAGAAACTTGTGCAAGCCATGTGAATTACCATAGGAAAAGACGATAAAAATACCAAATGATATTGTATCAGATGTAAATGAATAAACTATTTGAATAATAAGGGCAAATAATTTGCTATCTATGATAATAAATAAATGGTGTTTATTATCCTTTATTCTCCAAGATGCATTGCAGAGATTACAGTTTTAAACACACAAACAGCAGAGAGATAGCATAACACTGCATGGAATGAAGGATTTTGTGCTGTACGGGAAGCTATTAAAAGAGCTCTTTTTGCAAACTCTAGGCCTAATAACATCAACAAACTCTGAATTATAAGTCTAGGTTTAAATTTTAGATTAAACCTGGTAGCAGTTTCTCCTCAGCTGCAGAAACTGAACTTTTTTGGACCCATGCAACATTAGGTTTTTCTTGCCACATGTCTTACCATTTTTTTCCCTTCTGCTTTGCAGGCCTAGGCATTGTTCAGAGATCGGGGTCAGCCAGTGATGATCTTTTGCAGTTTGTGGAGATGGACACCTTTGGCAGTGTGAGTACAGTTTCACTTCTGGCCCCCATAGCTGCATAACTGAACATAAGGAGGTCAGGCCTCGTACCTCCATCTCCCTCTGAAGGTGCTGGCGCAGTCTGACCATTGACATTTAGCATTCCTCTGCGCTGCCTCTGGGTTCTCAATGGGGGATTGAGGGGTGCAGAGGCCAGTGCCTGGTTCTCAAGGGTAGAAACAAAAAGGCTCTTGAAAATCCCAAGGAGTTCCCATGATCCTAGGGAAGACCTTGATCCGACTTGTGTTAGATTTCCATTCCATGGATTAGGGCACACAAAAAGTACATATTTGGCTGATTTATTTTGTCTCCTGCCCTGGATTTCGGACAGTGAGTTGTGATATTTTCTTTGCCTGGGTCTGAAATGTTTGGAATGGTGATCTGGTTGTTATGACCATTTGTAGGACTTTGGCAGTATAGGCATTGGCATATTTTTATTTTGTCCATAATCATTGAGTATTCATGGCCTTCACTGACATTTTAAGTCACTGCAGCAGCTTGTAGTGACATTTTCTGGTGGAAAGTTTTCAAAGTCATTTTTCAAGGTTTTTCCCAGTAACATACATAATCTGTTAGCATCAAAGGAGCACACATGCATAAATAATTGACTAATTCACTTAAAGGGGGCCAGCGTAGATTAATTAAGCTTGAATACTAATTATGTTTTCTGTCTACACCAACTGACGCGGTTGTTGTTTAATAAGAAACTGTTTGGTGGGTTACAATTACCGTGCACATATAAGGCTAGCCTATAAATGAAGATTTAAGGGCAGAATGGGCTTTGTATGCTTTTGAAGCAAAATGCTAACCTTTTCCTTTGTGATTTAAATAAAGATGCTTTGTAGGTGATTTCATTATTCTTATGACATTTTACTGATAAGGCCCTTTTTGTTATGTTCATAGATAAAAATAAAAAGAGCCTTGACAAACATGACAACAAAAGCAATTTATGCCTGCATTGATTTGGCAAAGTGTTGTATAGTCTCATCCTGAATATGCCTTTTTTATCATTTTATCCTATACAACTCTACCTGTCACACATGAATTTATATTGAGAGACGATTTAATTCACTTATCAATATTCATATGCATTCTTTCATGTGCCCTTTCACTTCCTGCTCCCTGTCTCCATAAGGGCCATATTGGCAGAATAGCCTGAGAACTAAATATAAACGTGACGTCATGATTTTTAAAATAGATGTACAGATTAGAACTCAAGGAAGAGACAGAACAACATGCCTGTTCGGTACGGGCAGGGGTCTCGAGAGTTTGTCTATTTAAAGCTGGTAAAACTCTTGTCATTCCCAGAAAGGCTCTTTTCCTTGACTCCTTTGCCCGCCTCTTGCTTGTCTGGAAATGGTAGCTTTAAGTTGCTTTGTGACGCAGACGAGGTTCTGCTGTCTGCGCTCCCCTTGCAAGCAGCAGACACAGGGACAGAGGAAGACAGCTCAGAGCCGGGGCCTTGTTTACAGCTGCGTGGGGAAGAAAACAGGCAGACGTAAATGAGGGTTGACGGTTTCATGAAGCACAATTGGTTGATGGCAGATTCAATGTGACTGGGCTGAACTGGGCGATGATCCGTACAGTATGCAAAATTCACTTTCTAGCTGGTCTGTGCCCACCAGCCCCTAGCAGCAAGCAGTCTTCCCCAAGCCCTTCTAGCTATGCCTTTGAATGCAACCAGAACTGAACAAGGCATTGTTGTGCTCAATTCCTTTTGACAACAATCACATTTAAAAAAAAAAGAAAAAAGAAAAAAAAAAAAAAACTTCATGGATTTCTCTTGTCACCAGTTATAAATGATTTTTTTCTCATGTTGACTGCAAAGTAAGCATTTTGTGTGCTGGCACAATGAAAGGGGAAAAAAGTGGCAGGGTTGAGGGGGTGAACAGAGATGTAGATGCCTTCAGATGACAAGAGAATGAACTCAGGGGCTTTCGCGTTGTGCTACATGTGTGTTGCAGCGTACCCAAATTTCTTGGCACATGACTCCGATGCGGCACCATAAATTTAATGTATTTACGCTCAATGGAAAGGCAGATCGGAAGATATTCGCCCTGTGCCTAGTTTACACTGCTCACAATATTTGTTAGTATTGGAACAGTTGCTCCCATCTCCAAAAATCCACTTTATGTCATGAACCCCTTTGAATTTTTTTTTTCCCCACAATATTGAATTGTTGTTTATCGTTTTAGAAATGCAACATCTGCATGTTCCATCCGGTTATGGCACATTAAACAACAGTCCTTGTATTACAAGGAGCATGCTGTCATTGTCAGTGGGGTCTAGGGAGAGAGATGAGAACCAGGCATTTTTCTTAGCTCTCTAGACAGAGAGGCTCACATGGCGCTGTGTGGATTAGATTTTTAGTGACAATGACCCAAAGCATTAGGCCTGGGGTGTATGTACTGTACTCCTTCTGTGTACTTTCCCTGGTGTGTTTACCAAGTTTTTTTTTTTCTTTACATAGTAACTGAACTTAAGGCAAGAATACATTCATACTAATCAGAAGACTTGTTGACATTTGCGGGACATAGAGCTAATTCACTTTGCAATGTGAGAAATATGGCCAGTGTTTAGAAATGTGACCAGCTATGAACACAGTTGTGCCCAGAGCAGAAAATTATTTTAGAAAGCAAGGAAAAAAAAACAAAAAAAAATGAAGAAAATTTGGGCTGTACAACACTTCTAAAAAAAGAAATGAAGTTATTAAGAATATATTCTATAAATGTGTATCATTGATGCTACATTGCAGTATGTGCATTATGCGTATATTAAGTGCAGCTACATTTTGAGAGGAAGATGTTATTCTGGATTATTTTGTACAGTAATTAGGGTGATCCACAGCACATTTTTGTTTGGCCTAAGATAAAACATAATGCACGGTAATTAAATGGGATTTCTCCTTTGGTTTTTGCCTCCCTCTTCAAAGTGCCTTAAGTCTCAAGGGCAAAAACAATGATTGGAGAAATAAAGGAGTGCTATCCGCCCACATTGTGCTAATTTGATGATTAATTACACTAGCAAACCAAATACCAGCCCCACCAATGTCTTTCAGTGTATCTGTTGTTAAATTACTGTACAAAAATCTTACAGTATCATGTAAAATATCCTAGTTTTACTGTAGTGGCACATTTGTGTAAATTTATTGATTAAGGGTTTTTGAAATATTTAGTTACGTTTTAATATAATGTCCAAAAATGTAATAACAATTAAAGCAAACTTATTTTCTTAATTATTGACTCGGCTACACAACATTGTTAAGCAGGCCTGGTATAACACAATGCAAATATTCATTGTGTGTAATTTTCTTATTAGTAAAGTCATTACCAGATTAATTTTCACATAATAGTTTCTGGGACCTCCTCAATTTGGATGCAAACCCAAACAACATTTGTCTTTCAAAAAGGTGTAAAAGGTGTTTGATAGGCTGAAAAAAAATTAGAAAGACAATCAGCAGTGATGATGAATTTGGCCAGTCTCTCATCTTTGCTACTCTATGTGCAACTCAGAGAAACTGATTGGTACCCAGTTGAAAAGAAAATGGTTTTTAAATAAGTTACAATTAGATAAGCATTAATCTCAGCGGTATAAATGAATGTCTTGCTGTAGGGCTTGTTGAATGTAAAAACAGATTTACAAAAACTCCTCTTACCAGATTGGTCTGGAAGTAGTCCTCCACTATTTTAATTGCTCTGTCATTTAGAGTTGAAATAAACCCCCCACCCATCCTGCCCCTTGATTTTGTCTTTGAA
Source organism: Centroberyx gerrardi (assembly GCF_048128805.1). NCBI lineage: Eukaryota > Metazoa > Chordata > Actinopteri > Beryciformes > Berycidae > Centroberyx > Centroberyx gerrardi. Next base: position 15,641,516 of record NC_136018.1, read on the forward strand.
ATTAAATATTGTATACAAATACATGCTGTTCATGGGCATGAGCACAGTTCATCATTGGAATCTGCATAAAATGATGCTTAAAAAGCTCCATACGCTTTGAGCTACAGAGCTCTTTTATATGGTGCATTCTTATATAAACATATCCATAACGAAAACAACTACTTATGCTATTTACCTCGGCGTTCTTATTGTTCTTCTTGTCCGCAGAAATGAGAGAAATGTGGGACTGCACAGTTTGTTCCACATACTCTTGATTTCAAAGGAACCCATACTTGCTTTAATACATTCCTCCTTTCCATCCCATGCCAGTCTAGACCACCTACAACACCAATTAAAATGATGTTGACTTAGCATGTATGGACATAAGGATATCATGGATTGAAATATCCACCTAAAGCATGAGCTTGTCTTTTTTTTTTTCTGTATAATGAGAACAAGTGCCACAGTTGCACTACAATAGCCCATATACTGTATATATACAATATATGTTTTATTTCACGGAAACCATCTCTTTCTCCTTATATGAGAGATAATACAAAGGCTTACAGCAGTGTGTCTATTTGGGAGAAATAAAGTCAAGCTTCATGTAACTACTTTTGACCACACAGGATCATGAGTAGGACTATTTCAGGCAAATGCTCAATACACTGTGATTAAGAGGAAGTGTTCCTTGATGCTCGGGGATGTACATCAAAGTTAACAAACTGCTATGGAGACCCATCACCAAGGGGTATTCAGGAGGGCATGGCTTATTATGAGAGGTTTGTTGGAAGTTTGGCACTATTTGGGCTTTGCGGTGCAATATGCTTTGTATCACGTTGGGGTATATCATTGCTTTACTCGTAAATCCCATATTGAATATTCTCCATGCTTATCAAAAAATACCAGGAACTCAGCACCGCGTTATTTAAAGACAATTTTTTTCTTTCTTTTAGGTTACATTCATGTGAATGGAAGTAATGAGAAATGTGCCTGGATTTCCATATCCATTTGCACACTGAGTCTGCACACTCTCATGAAGCCTGTGTAAAAATGCATAATTTTCCAGGAGAGAGTGTTGTTTCCCATTCATTTGAGAGAAAAGGAGGAAGTATTTTAATGTGACCTTCATTACGCATTCATGTCAACTTTTCTTATCTATTTATGATTAAATTCTTTTCCACTCCTGTTGTTCAATTAGTGCTTGACCCCTTTAGCGGCGATGTAAATTAAATGACATTTCAGTGTCGTCCCATATTTAAAATACTGCGTTAGTTGCGGATCATAAATGATGATCTTCATTCTGCAGCTAATTTATTCATTTAACAATTTCCCTCCAGAAGTTACAGCAGAAGGCTCTGCAGCAACCTAAGCAGAAGAAATCCAAGTCGGCTGAATTTCTGATGGGTGAGTCCTGCTTGATGAGTTATTGCTCATAATTTGTGTAAGGATTAATTAACTAATTACAGACAAATGGCTTTGGGCTAAATTTTGCTCTTGCTTGTCAGGGCGCAATTTGTAATTATTTTAATCATTTCTTCTTCTTCTCTTTTTTTCCTCCTCCTCCTGCAAGATTCTGATTTAATTTTAACCTAATTGTGTTTTAGTGACATTCGAGGAGGATGCGCTTGAGTATTTTGGGGCAGAGGACTCACTAGCAGAAATATTTCATTGCCATTAAATGTACTTTGGTTTTCAATGTGTCACTTTGACCTAGCAGTTGTATTGCCCTTTAGTATCATTTTTTTGCATTTGTATTTATGTATCTACTTATTTGGCAGGGAGAGAGGAGAGAGCTGCCGTGGTGGGCATTGAAAACCCAGCCTTCGACGGAGGAGGAAGCGCCGAGCTTTCCGTTCCTCCGGTTCGGCCGGGGAGAGAAATTCGAGGTGACAGGCCAGATAGCACCCTTGCAGCTCACCGAAAAAAAATGGAGCTGCAAGCCCCTGCCAAAGAAAGAGGTGAAGCTTCATTCTTCATTAGCCTCAAATCTGTTGACAGTAGATGTGTTCCTGATCTAACCTTTCTCTCTCTCTCTCCCTCTCCCTCTCTCTCCCTCTCTCTTTCCCTCCCTACATTCGGGGGGGCCCCTGGTCCCTGCATTCCAACGCAAGCGTGTCCTAACAAGCAACCCTCGTATAACTTCGTCCTCCACAGGAGAACGCTACGGTAGTGGGTGTTCTATCTCTATCTAGAAGTACCCTCGACACAATCAGCCTTGACTCCCACTCTCGGCTACATGCCTTGTGGTGGGCTGGAGTCATAGGAGAGAGCATTTACATACGCTACTACGCTACCAAGCCGATCCGCTGTCTGTGTGGTGTGCTCACAACGCCCCCGAAACACGGCTTAAGGCCAATCAGGCATACGAATATGCCCCCTTATAATTCAGTATGTCAGGGAGAACTCTTGAGGAATGGGATGGTAAATTAGGATGCGTTCAAGGTTGCGAGCGTGCCAGTTTTCTCAGGGATGAGTCACATGTTAGATTCTTGATTTAATGCGGTTTATTTTGCTTTTGCTGTGCATTGCTAGTGATTATTATCAATTATTGTCATGATGTTTTATACACAAGAGGTAAGCCTACACTTGATTTACCGTGGTGTGCGGAACACGCTGGAATACGAGCGACAATTATTTGAAATGTTTTCACCTTGCGTCAATAAAGTCAAACCAAGAACACCCCAAACATAGGAGGATAATATATCATCCTCAGATTTTAGGCGGTAATGCACAAGAATACTCTTTCATAAGCTGAAGATAATGTTAATTCTAAACTTACTTTAGCTACGCAATCATCCATTGCATTCGCCATAGGCTTTGTTTACACTGCCATCTTTTTTTCATCTGCATGTCACATTTCTTTTGGTGTAGAAAGCCATGAAAACATAAGGGGGGGTTCCAGAGTATCAGTAAGCTTTTATGTTTCTTAAAGGATTTTACCAACCTAATTTCTCTCCTGAATAATATTAAAACAACAACAACCCAACACTGTAGTACAAAATTCCACATATGAGTTTAGCATCTCAGATTAAATTTTTCTTTTTCTTTTGGTTATGTCAAGTCACTCAGTGAAACACTTTGTTAAAAAGGACTGGAGACAAAGAGCCAGTGGAAGTCCTCTATGTCTAGCTGTCTGTCTCTCGGTCTCTCTCATTTCTCTCTTGTTCTTATCCAAGATTAGACCGATAGCATGTGGCCCCCACGGTTTGGGGAGACGTGTTATGACTCGCTATTATTAAATAGCAGAGGACCAAGAGTAATACTGGAGAGAGAGTTGGGCAGGGGGGTCCTGTGTCAAATCAATCATTCATGGGAAACTTTCTTATTAGTCTGTGTCGCTCACATGGACGGAACGGGCAGGAATTGAAGTATTGTTGGAGTATTATGTTCTCACTGTAATTGGTTCTAAGGCTTATTTTTTATTACTTTTGGATGCATGGTATTGTTTTATTGTGTGTGGCTTAATATGTAGTAGGTTTAAAGCTTCATTGTTGACCCCTTTACATTGACCTTTGACATGTGACCTGTTTTCTGATTGGTCTAAGTCCACTAAGGTGGCCATTTTGGAAAGGTATATAAGATACATTGTCTATTTGTCATGTAATCCTGATGAAGGCTTTCTCTCAGAACGCATTGGTTTTTATGTTTTTTTTTTTTTTTTAGAACATTAGGCTTCCAAGAGTCGCTGAATTTTGTTTTTTCTTGTCTTTCTTGCCACATACCATACCTTTAAACCATACAAAATGATGCAAGTATACCATATGGCACTTTATTAATACGACAAAAAGACAAAAGATTCTCAAGACAAGACCAAACAAAATATCAAGACAAATCTATAGTCTATAGTCACTAAGACACAAAAATGAGAATTATAAGACATACATTTTGCCATGAACATGGCTGTGTTTATAGGTTTATGGTTTTTAAGTTAATGTTTGTTGTAGTTTTATTTTGAATATAGGATTTACATAATACACTATAAATCAGCCATGAAAAAATTGGCAATACAAAATAAGCAAAATCTTTTTTATATATTTTTCTTTTGCTCATGTGCACTAGTAAATTTCATTAACAGTTCACTGACACACACATGATGTGCAGAGTGGAACAGTTGTGTCTTCCTGTCTTCCTAATATAGGCAGGCGGCAGGCCCTTTCATGTTTGTGTCACTTCTATTTGCTTTATCCCAAAGTCTTTCATAACGTTTCTCTGCTAACAGTAACTCCGGCTGGCGAGAAGTGGGAGTTATTGATAGTGTGCATGTAAGAACAGGGGATTGAAATTTTCATTAGAGAGACGAAAAGGAGGACAGCCAGACTATTTAGGTAAATCAAAGATATGATTCAAAAGGCAATCCACGAAGCTACTACCATTATGCAAATTCGCGTTTGAAAAAAGGGTTTCATAACCTCAGAGCTATTTGCGGAGAAATTGTTCAAACTCTCTGTTAACGATGTAAAAGGACTTAACATGTGAATTTCACAGTCAATTTATGGCACTGCTGAAAAGTCATATGGCTGCTCCTTGTTTAATAAGTATTTCAGTCTGACTGTTTAACTTGCGCTCGAGAGTGAGGAGAGAGTGTGAAACCCTCATGCAGTCGTTTCATACGAGCACGAAAGAATCCCAGTGAGCTTTTTTGGGTAGTGGCCTGGTGGGCTAGTGGCGCTCCTATGCAAACACACTTACTCACATTTTTATGCATCCAAGCGCCAATACCCTCAGACTCCTATAAAGACGATCCTTGTGTGGAATATATAACATGATTTAATGCACCGCGCTTTTTTTTTGCCCCACAACCAAAGTAATACAAGTAAAGCAATTTAGATTTGAGAGAAATATTCAAGGCCTGTAATGAGAATGATTTGGGGTTAAGAAAGCAGCTTGGTGGGGTGTACCCTTAATAGAAAGAGCCCCGGAGCCATTGGATTCCCATAAACTCTGTGGAGCAGACTTGATACCCATAGGTCATTGATTGCTAATAAGAAGTCAATGGGACATGGGCTCAGGTTATTTTCCTTTGGATCTGCTCCTCCAAACTTGCCTGGTCCTCTAGGCCGCTGACCTCGGAGTATTTAGAAGGTATTGTCTTTGAAATTCCAGGTACTTTTGGGCTTGTAGACTTTCTCATTAGTTCCTTTTGAACACGGCAAACATATGGCAGTCGTATTTAAGAGATTGCCTGCCGTGACCTTTCGCGGCATGCTAATTAGGCCCCAGAGCACCGCAGGCCGTGGAGAGGTGCACTGAGAGAAACCCAGCACTCTCTTTCCCGGTCCTCTCTCTCTTTCCCTCCCTCTCTCTCTCCTCTCTCTCTCTCTCTCTCTCTCTCTCTCTCTCTCTCTCTCTCTGTCTCTGTACCCCTGTCTCATCTCGGCTCTGCCTTATCAGGTAGCAGCCACTGCCCCGGCCCTTTCGACAGTGTGGGTTTCAAAATTAACATTTCGCTTCATGTGCTTCTAATAACCACTAACCTGAACCTGTACAACTCCCCCCTCCCCTTCCCCTTCACCCCCCACTCCCAACCCTTCTCCCTCGCTCTTTCTCTCATTCTCTCGCCTCTCGCACTTTCCACAGGAAATGAATGTGCCCAAAATTACTTTGACCCATCGTCGGCGGAGCAGACGGACCCAAGGCATTGCGGGATGGCTGGGGTCAATGCTGAAGATGAGCTGGAATTAAGTATGCCATTCACTGTCATAATAGTTCTCCTCGGTTCATTAAAGTGAGGTGAGAGAGATCACTAGCGGCGGCCCGCCATTTCTGACGGCAGGACAGTCTATGTAAATACACCAACCGATGGCATCACTAGATTGGCTACCCAACTCGCTGTCATTGACGAAGGTCACAAATCATTGGTCAGTTTTCATTTCTCCGTGGCTTTTTCTTTCCCCTGTCAAATGACACACTCAGAGCCATATCAATAGTTTGCAGCCCCCTCCTAAAGTAGGCCTATTAAAAGCGAGCTCCTGGGAGCCAAGTAATATGCATGTTATAATGAAACATGGCTATTAACGGAGAAGCCATTTCACCTGTATCTTTTGGATATCACTGCCGTGTAATATCAAAGGATTCGCCAAACCAAATCTCATCATATGATGACAGGCCGGCTAACAGGCATGTTAATGCTCCTATTTCATTACCCCTCTGCATACACTTGATTTTCACCCTTCTCCAGCCACAGCTAATATGTAAGGTTTGCGTGTTACGATGTGGTTTAGATTGGCTTTTCTGATAACTAGAAAGTAATTTTGAAGCATACAAAGTGTGTAATTTTCCAACACCTTTGAAGTTGTATTCATTTTATATTTGTTTTCGACCTGTAGCAATATTGAATGCAGATGAAAATGGGCTGTATCAGAGAATGGCTAAGTTGCTGGATGAGGATGATACCTTCATAGACTTGCCAGGTATGTATCCCCAATATTACTGCCCTTCTCTATCTTTCCAATTTTAATTGTTTGTCCCTTATCAAAATGACAAATTTACAAATTTTACAAATTTCATTTAGACCTGTCATTAAAATCCCAGTGAAGATGAAGGGTGGATGAGGATTTTGTAAAGAGGTTTCCAATGACAGCATTTTTGGACCAACAATGCTCATTCATGATAGCAATCACTATTTTCCAGACTTTTTCCTGCGTTTGTGTTCCTGACCACATCCATGAATATATCACATTATTCCAGATCAGTTCACAGGTGCTTAACTGCAGATTAATGCTCTAAACACAGTCTAGCATTGTTTATCTGCTTTGAGACCTCATTTTAATTAGCATGATCATTTATTGATAACAGCTTAATGTTTTAACAGTATGTGAGATTAGGTGTTACCAAATTACATTAGAATATTATTTCACACAAGCATTGCAACAATGACAGCATTAATAACTATGGTGTCACTCAAGCCATAATATTACTGTACTTTCACAGACATGTATAAGAAAAAAGTCAACAGTGCAATCGCAAACAACTCAGAAAAAAACAAGGAGCTACATTCCCCACTAAATAACATTGAAGGCAGCACTAGCATCGAACAAAGAGTCCCACTAGCAATGGTCCCTCACTAGCAGTCCTTGCTTTCCAAGCACAGGCCATTGTCTGGCAGTAGGCGTGCCTTTTCTCATTAGCTCAGTCTCATTTAAATATGTAGCCAAACAGGCAACATTGAGGTGGTTTAAGCTTAGCATTGTTCTCGGTGAAGACAGTCGCACCAGATCCTGTTGACATGACGCACATCTCCCTTGTAATTCCAGCGCACAAGTGATGGGTTTAGGCCCGCTTGAACACGGTAGAATTTAGCCCGCTCGTATTATTTGCCATTGTCTTGGATTTAGCTGTACCACCGAGATTAGCAGCCCCGTCCATTGTCTTGGAATGTTCATGAAATCCCGCAGAAAAAGTAAAGAGGATCTCGGATTAACAGTTCCTCCATGCACTAGGCAGAGAGTCAGGGAAGGAAAGAGAGAGAGGGAGAGAGAGAGAGAGAGCTCGTACCGTTGTAGTGTTAGCGTCCAACTGCAGCGACTGCCAGTTAGCACTCTGCCGAGCTACAATAGACTTCAAGACAATCACCTTATGCTGTTGTATGGATGCCTCCCACCGGTGTAGGCTGCAAGTCGTCTTTGCAGCTGCAAGACTGGCTCAGTGTATGTCAGAACTGATCCTGACACTTTGTGACTGCTTCTCAGGTTTTTCTCTTCGCTTTTACAGCCCGCCACAAAGCACTGTACACATTTCACAAGAAAAGAGCATGAATAAGACAATGTATTAATGAAATGGACAGTGGCCAGTGCTGTAGACATTTTCCAGGCAGATTCCTGGAGAAATCCCTTCTGTCTCTCTAAGATCTTCAGTTCCTCTTTTTATCTCGATAAATTCCATTGCTTTGGCTGGGAGATGAAAGACCACAGAACTGGCATTCTATTCATTCTAGTTCTGTGTAAGGCGTCAGGCATTGATATGCGCTTCTATGTGAAAAGCATTAGGCAGCGATATCAGCTTTGGCTGTTATACGTATTGGACTGCACACGTCGAATACACAGACGCTCAAAGAATACCTTGTGCTTTCTACCAACGAGGCGGTACAGCAAGACTGAAAAGACACACAGGCAGCGAGTTAGCTACTGGAGATGATGCCTCTCTGCTTTCAATAATGAATCCTAGGTTGCCAACTGGAAACTAGTCCACACATCATTCAGAAGAGAACTGCTTTCATCCTGTGAGCCCGTCCCACAAATTTAAGACCCAACATATTGTAAGAAAAGACAGAATCTGTTGTGGAGCTGTCATGTTGATTAATGAGTGAAAACTTTAGAACTTTCATGTAAAAAAAATAGCAGTATGAAGAAAAAAAAATACATTTTAGCAAAACAAACCCAAAAATGGCTTATAGCTACAGCCATTTAAAAAGCTCAGGGTGGGTTGGGTTTTTATTTGTCTGAGACAGCGGTATGCAAAATGAAACTACATGTATGTCTCTCATAGAAACAGCTTACAGATCTGTATAATTAGTTCTGCAGCATGATAAACTGTGCCACCTTATGCCCCCCCCCCCCCCCCATGTTTTCCACTTTGCTGTGCAGTTTAATTTACTGTAAATGCAGATGTTATATTTTAGACATATGAGTCTCTCAGATGAAGTACCATACATTAGTACCATACTAAGTTTCCAGATGAGTAATGTTGTCAGATATTGCTTGTTAAAGATCGAATTGAATTTTTGATTGAATATACAATTGCAAGCATATTGGCTGTAAAAAAAAAAAAAAAAAAGAAAATCAAAGCAGACTAATGTAGTTCGCTGTTCATATTGTTTTGTTCTTTCATGTCCGAGCAGAGCTGCAGTGCTGTCTCAGTGTGAATGTTTTAAGGTCAGGATGTGAGACATAAAAGCAAGTGCTTTTCAGGAAGGCTGCCTGGCTCCCTCAACATGTGTGAATAGGACTCCATGGTGTTGCGAGCGCTCACATTAGTGTACGTTTGTGTGAGTTATTATTTCAGTGTGCATTCTTGTCCACCTTGTCTCTGTGTGTACATACGCATCTCTGCGAGTAGTGTGCGTTTGTGTCTGTGCCTATGTTTATGTGTGCCGATCCATCTGTGTGTGTGTGTGTCTGTGCATGCCCACTGATGCATGTCTCTCCAGGTACGCTGCTAGCCTCCAGGGATGAGGAGGTGTTGGAGGTGAAGGCGGGTGATCCGGTGCTTCAGCGGCGACTGCTGCTCCACGGCGGCGGCGCTGCCTCGGGCCCCGGGCCCTCCCAGGCCCACACCGCTGCCAAAACCCAGGCTGGGGCTAGCAGCGCTGGGTTCGGAGCTGAGGCTGGACTGGAAGCGGGGAGGATGGTGATGGGCAGGGAGAGCACTGTAAAAAGTAATGCTGTCGACTTGTTTGTCTGTTTTGGATTTTTTTTTTGTGTGTATAGGAATGGTGTCTTAAAAATGTATAAAGTATTTCACGATACAAGATAGAATCAATCAATAAAGCAAGCAAGCAAATAAGGCATGAAGAGAGGTTCCATACAATTTTCATGTGTGCAAGATTTTGTGTTAAATTCTTTGTCTTTCTGCAGTACATTTTGCTTCGAGATTTTTTTGGTTAAGTGACAAGACAGATCTCGTGTTTCATATATTAAAAGAACTTGATGCTCCCGTAATATATATATTTTTGAAGAATATTAGAAGCTTTGCGACGCTGCTGTTAGGTTTTGTTTCCAAGCTAGCGTCATTTCTTCCAGTGCGGACGGCTGAGGAGGTGATCCCCCACTACGCCCAGCAGCTGAGGGAGCGTGTGCGGCCTGACATGATCACGCTTGGCAGCCTTTCACTGCAGCAGGTCAGAGCTACAAAGAGGAATATCTGTGTCATCATCCCATATTCACCAGCACATCAGCCATGTCCATTATGCTGTGTATCAGTGGCCATGGCTAATGGACATACAGTGTGTGTATGTGTGTCTGTGTGTGTGTACGTGTCACATACTCATAATCCCTCCTATTCTGGTTGCTTGCTTGCTAATTTTATTTTTTTAAAATCTTTGCTTCTTTGCTCCACTTTTTTTTGTCCCCAACCTTTTTCTCCCCAGCAAGCCTTTTCAAAAGTTCCGCGATTCATTCTCAATGTAGACGGGCTAAATCTCAGCTGAATGCACTGAAGTGAAATTGTTTTTTTTTTTTTGTAGAACATGAATTCAAAGTACTTCAATGCTTAGATAATTCATTCATCCCCAGCTCAGAATGCGCGCATTGATTTGAACTCCGCATCCTATGGTGCATATGATATCCTCGCACAATTCGTTTATTTGTGGAGATAGTTTTGTTCTGTCTTTGAACTTTGTTGTACATTATTATGCATATTTGTTTCTGACAGAAGCTGAATTTCCTTGGTTCTATACGCGTCTTACGGTCTTTTCAGGAAAAATAGAGCGTGACTACTCTTTTTCTCAACTGCTTTTTTGGGGGGGAGAGAAGGGATTTTGTGAACTAGCGTTAAGATCTGAAGCCGCTTACAAAACAAGTGTTCGTATTCCATCAGTCAGAAAAGAAATGGGAGTGAAAACACGAACACAGGGTTTCCATTGTGTTGCCCAATCTAGATCGCAAAGAAACCCAGACATTAACACATATGTAAACAGAAAGCAGAACTTCTATCCAATGTATTTTTAGTCATAATCTCACTTGAAAAGGAAGTAGGAGTCGCAAATTATGTGAATAGGCAGTAAAACGTGATTGGGAAAAAAACAAACAGTTCCACAATGTATCACAGTCACTTGGAAGCCACAGCAACAGTTGACTCATCCTCCCTTACTGGATAATCAGTGGCATCTACTGTGTACTGTATCAGTATTGGGATCGGTGTTTTCTTATTCTGCCATAATATGTATGCGCTCTCCTACTGTTTCCACACCCACCTCCCATTGAAAGCACATTATCCACCAGAGATTTCACATCTATTTTGAAAATAATGGCGTTTTTCTTCTTTCTCTATTCTGGCGTACAAAGCCTCTACAGGGCGAGACGCTGTCACTTAGCAGTGTCAATGTGTCTGAATGGGGAGTGTGAATGTGCTGACTGAATGTAAAACCGGCAGAAATACTCATCAAACGCTACATGTCTTTAGGGTCTGGCTCGGTATCGATTGCCTGCAGATTGCATTACAGTTGCTCCTTGTTTTAGGCATTGTGCTTAATTCTGCCATTATAGTGAACTGCACTGTTTCATAACGCTGCATCCAAACAACCTGCGTGTGCGTGCGTGTGCGTGCGTGTGCTGGTGCGCGTGTGCATTATTGCATGCATTTTTAGCAGGCTGCTCAGAAAGATCTGTTGAAGAAGAGTGAGAGGGCAAGCAGAAAGAAGAGACTAATGGCCTTCTTCAGTGGGAACGCAAAGGTATGGGTGCATATGAATATGAAGAATCGGTTGCCTTTCTGGTTATTATATAGGTATGACTGCCCTTAAGACATCATATCAATTTGTCATTTCAGAGGCGGAACACACATTATTCCATCCAATAGCATTTTTCCTCATTCCATTTGTACATAACAAAACCCTACAGAACCCTTAATGTTGAAGTGCTTGATGTTGAAACGTGTCAGCATTATTTTCTTACCGAAATGAATGCTCCATTACATTACAATGTAGAAAGATGTAATTTAAATTAACTGAACTGTCGCATAACCGTTAATGTCAATGCTGGTTAACATCTTAGCCATGTTGGTTAACATATCCACTTTAATATTCCAAAGAAGCCCCATTCACAGAGAGACTGTGACGAGCCAGTGAGAGAGGCAGAAGCACCACAGCACGGACTAAATGAAATGCTTCAGTGGTAAGTCCAGCCCATTTCATATTTCTCTCCATATGTACAATTGATGTCACATGACTGTAATCATTAATTGTGTGTAAAGCATTTGTATTCCCGCTGACATTTGAGAAGGCATGTAATTCATATGTCCTCTGCATGGCTTCGCGCTGTCGGCCGGCATTGCATTGTGGGTAATATGGCTGCAGGGCACAGAAATCTGTCCATGTCACTGGGCTTGGAAGAGCATCAATTCTTGCTCCATCCACTTCAGTCAGAGATCACACATCACATCTCGTACGGAGAGCCCCACGGGCAATCAGCTTAGCATGTTTAAATTTTTAGTAATTATGGACTACCATGCTGGCTGACATGATAACATCAAGAAACTATACATCAGTATCTTCTCTTGTGTTTGGTTGTTTTATGGGTGGGTGGTAGTTGGACACCAGCGCTTGTCAGATGAATGCGGTTTGGAGTTTAGCGAGATGACCTCCTCTCGGCAGCCTTGAACCCTGTAAATTCCTTCTGATATCAATGGTGGGTGGCTATTAGACATGGGAGACTTTCTATGCATCACCTAGGGCTACATCTGCCTGAGATTGAATGAGAAATGATTTCACTTTTTCTCTTTCGCTCCCTACGCCTATGAAAGGAAAAAAAAAAAAAACGAGAGGATAGACGCAGAGCTGACTTGTGGTTTTTGTAACAAATGTGTAATTCATTCGTTTCCACTGTTTCTGATTTAATGGAGGTCGAGTAATTGCATTATGAAGCACATTGTGCCTTGTTGTGAACTGATGAAAGCACATGTAATACTTTTGATAGGCGAACAGAGAGGAGGGAGAGAGAGAGAGAAAGGAAAGAAAGACCCAGTGCCTGCCTTTGATGCTGAGCATTTATTTGCTGAATTATCCTTCCTTTTACAAGCATCTTATCCCCAGTCGCAGGCGGGCCGGGGCCCCTGTGATATTGCTTTATTTTGAGGAATTAAGAGAGGTGGCGAGGAGACAGAGCAAAGCAACCGCTTATTACATTACCACTGATAAGATTGAAAGGCCGAGAGAGGGAGAGAGAGAGAGAGAGGGAGAGGGAGAGAGAGAGAGAGAGAGAGAGAGAGACCCAGTGGAAAGTGTTTTGTTGTGGTGTTATTAGATTGAGCTGCTGTTGGCTACAGAGTGGAACAACAGAGAGTCCAATATGCAGGTGGCTGTTAACAGGGTTAGCCTCTTGTGTGTGTGTGCGTGTGTGTGTGTGTGTGTGTGTGTGTGTGTGTGCGTGCGCACGTAGCAGCACAACCATTGAGAGCCCGTCACTCAGAGCGCTTGGGGAAGGCCAAGAGGAAGTGATGGCCAAATACGGCCAGATGACAGAGCTCCCAGAATCCTCCTCTTCGGCATCACGGCCGCTGTGGCAGGTAAGATCTGTTAACCGCCATTAATGTGAGACACACTCACACACACACACACACACACACACAGGAAGCAGAACGCACATAAACAGGAAGTGAGATACCCCCTTAATCTCCAAGCGGGCCGTGTGTCACAGGAGATGATATCGATCCTGAAGTGTTTACGAATCCTCAGAAACAGACAGAAGGATTGTTTGAAAACAGTCAAATGATGTAATTACGTGAAATCCTGCAATGAATGGGATCTGTCAGCGAATGACAACACGATGTCCCTCATTTTCTAGCTTTCCAATTTCCCTTGCTCCCCTCACTCTCTTTCAACACACCAGTGGGTATCTAAGCATGTGTGCAAGTACACAAGGGCACACACACACTCACTGTGCTGCGCTACACAAAGCAAAAGGCTTACAGTATGCTAACTCTATTCAGCACATTGCTAAGAAAAGGCCAAATTTTTTTTCTGCTCTACAGTATATTAAGAATTTTCTCCTGCTGTGTGTGGATGGTGTCTGCGGTTTTAGGAATCTAAGCAAGAGGGGGGAAAAGGAGTCTAAGGAGATGAAAAAGGAGAACAGAGGGAGAGGAGAGAAAAGGGAACCGAGAGAGAGAGAGAGAGAGAGAGATAGAGAGAGAGAGGAGGAAGCTGCAGCTTTAGCAGTAGCATCACTAGCTGTGGGAGGAGTGTGCTGTTGTGTTGCATCTGGGGATGAGGCTGCCATGCCACCATGCTGGCTTAAAGATGTAATGAATCTTCAGTCGGGGGCTTTCCTTCCAGGGTGACAACTGGCTTTGAGGAAGGTTGTAAATGCAGGGGAGATTGTGGTATAATTCCTCAGACTGGCGTTTGTGCCCCCCAGTCACCATTCGATTATCTCCCAAATTGCTGTGTTTCACTGAGATAAAGATTTTTTATGGCTTGCTGACTTGAAACAACCGGCACAGGCAGAATAGGGGGCAAAAGAGGGAGAGGGAAAGAGAGAAAGAGAGAGAGAGAGAGAAAGCAATGGCCAAACCTGCCATGCATAGTAATTTCCATTGGTAAATGACAAAATCTTTGTTTATATGACATTTCCCTAAAATTACTGCAGCGAGATGAATCTGAAATATAAAATGTCACATTTGGCATGCAAAACTATGAAAATATATTTCTGTGCAAAATTCATGGAGGCATTTAATTTAGAACGTGTTTAATAACTAAGGCAGCCTGCATCAGTAATCCTGCCCGGAGGTCCCGAAAAGATTGTCATATTTATTCTCTCCTTTCTTCACCCCCCTCCTTCATTCCGAAGCCAAAAAATTTTAAGGGTAAATGTTCATTGTTAATTAAGATTTACTAATTAAAATGAAAATAATTAACGAGAAAGCTTAATCTCTGAATATTAGCCCATACTTAGAAAGAAAGGAAGTTTTTGTATGTGGCATTTCCTGTCTCTATTAAGAGTGCATTTTGTGTGATCAGTCAATGTGTGGAAAGCCCTGAAAAGATATTTCAGCGAAAGGACGGCCGCTTGCCAGCAAAACCACTGAGGATCCCTCGCTCGAGCCTTTGATCTCATCTGTAGGAGTGCTGTAATGTTATGGCACTTTAGGCACAACTCAGGCTCGGGGCAAACAAACCACCTCTGATATGGAAAATTGGCTCACTTCACCTTTTACCTTCGCCTTGCTGTCTTGACTCTCTCTTACGGTGCCGGTGCACGCGTGTGAGCCAGATAATAACAATACCTTTTAAAGACATACATAGTAAAAATTGGACACCGGTGTGTGTGTGTTATTATTTTGTATTCCTTTGCTTCTCTCTCTCCTCCTCCTTCTCCTCTTCCTCCTCCTCCCTTCCTGTCAGCGTGCCTATATCTCCCTCCAGTGTGGGGGTTTGGAGGCCTCCGTCACCTCCTCCCGAATGTGAGATGTGTGGGCTAAACCGCTTTGCCACCAATTATACTAATTTCACTTCTGCCTAAATTGTTTTTGTTGTTTTGGTATGCAAAGATGCTCACAGTGAGGAGATTGAGGGGCATTACTGCGGGGCTCAGCACGCACCTTCCCCCCTCAGAGGCTGGCAGAGCAATGGGCACCGCCAGCCACTGCTAGGTGAATCTGTGTGTGTGTGTGTGTGTGTGTGAGAGCCCAATGAGCCCCTATGGCCCCTCAGTGCTACTAAGTCATCAGTTGGAATTTAGGGTCTCAATAACCAGACACTAGGAATTTGCCTTGCGGAGTTGGTGGACACAACATAAATACAGCAGATTAAATGGACATTAAGAGTCACAATATGCATACTAAGAGAAAAAAAAATCATAATCGGTAACACTTTCGATGAAATACATTTTAATAGTATATTATAAGTATAGTAATGATGAACTATAATCATGTTTATAATGTCTCATGACACTATCTACAGGCACCTACAGCATAGTGATTTACAAGTAGATTATATTATATATTACTATTATTATATATTATATTTATAATGTTTTATAAATATTTGCTTGTAATGGCTTATAGAATATGTCCATATGTATTGCAATACCCACCATCTAGGCTGGGAAATGCTTTGAGTGGATCATTATACTTAAAGCAGACAAAAAGTGGTTTATCAAGATTTATAATATAATGAGAACAAGCCTCTCACTTTACTTAAACAAAAACACATGATTAGTTGGTCATGCAGCTCTATAATACACGACAAACATGGAGTCATAATGCACTACAAATCCTAGGTGTGTTATAAGACAAATTTCTAACAGGAGGTGTTGTGAAACATTATAAAAACGTACTTTAAGCTATTATAAACAAATATTTCACATTATAAAGGAGCTGTATAACCACTTAGAAATAACTACAGGTTCTTATAGTGTCATAAGTCAGTATAGACATATTTATTGCTTGTTATAGCTACACTCATAATATAATTTAATTCAAACACGCATGTTACTAAAAAACATCCAAAACGTAATTGCAATCTGCAGTCAGTCAGTCCATCACTATCATGTGGCTAATTGTAGTGGTTTTCTGCTGTAGAATATAATGTAAAGTCTACTACAGTATGTTGACTAGCACATATAGTTATTAAGTACATTTCTTATTAGTATGCAGTCAAGTGTACAATATATTAGGAATCCTAATATTGAGTCCCCCACAACCCCCCACCCCCTCCCCTCCCACACTTTTGCACAAACCAGTTTTCAATTATTTTTCTCAATTTCCTCAAGACCACTCCTTGTTAAACTTTGCCTCTCCATTTTCATCTCCCCCTCATAAAAATAAGAGATCAGGGTTCATTTGGTCAGTCTACTTCAGGAAGAGAACAGATGTTTCTAATATTTTGTACACACAGTGCATATTGCATAATGTTCTAAATAACAATAGTTAATCAGCTGGTCTTAAAGTGAGGTATAATGGTGCCAAGTAAAGATAATACATATAAAAATATATAACAGTGACAAAGACCAAGTGGCTCTGTTTGCATCTGATTGACTTTTCATTCATGTCTGTTCAAGAGATGCCACAGGGGACAAAAGACTGAATAAGTATTTATATTGTTCTCTGATTATGTTGCATGAAAAACTAAACTGTCTTCCCAGCTTACCCTATTACTCATCCCCAGCCCTACAAAAAGAGGAACGTATAACCAAAACAAACAAGCAAACAAACAACAAATGGGGGCGGAGGTAGCCTGAAGGTTAGCGGGATGAGCCTGCGACCAGAAGGTTGCCGTTTTGAAGCCCTCATCTGGATGGGCGATCGGGACCGGGGGGAAATAAATGAATATCACTCTCTGTTGATGTGCCCTTGAGCAAGGCACTTAACCCCTGAATGCTTGAGTGGAGATGCTCAGTTGCCAACAGTAGATGGAAGACTAGATGACTCCTAGATATGTAACTGCTTGACTGTGTAGTTGGGCGTGGGTGGAAAGGACCTGCCTTGTTCGGCAAATATACCGAAAGTAAATAAAGTTCAAATAAGACCCCAAATCAGTGGAGCATTTGCTTAGTCATAGCATCATCAGATACAACATTTCTTGGGTAGAAACCCAGCCTTCAGAGGTTGTCTGTCAATGTGTCTTCTTCGCTGTGACAATAGCTGGATGTCATGTCCGCTGTAGGCTGTGTGCCATGAAGAAACTGTCCTCCCACACTTTGGCCACGCCGGCTTATGACTTTCCAGAGGCGCTCCCCAATTTTATATATTCAACTTTCTGCCTCCCTCCGCTAATCCCCAGCATTTACCGCTGTCTTGTTCTCACCAGATTCATCTTACCCCCAAAATGCTTCCAAGGGAGACGCTCCGTTACTTGATTTGCAGGCCCAATGTGCTTCCTGCCTTACAGCCAATGACGGTGAACTGTGCAAACATTTTTGTTTGTTTTTGTTGCTGTTGATGTAGATGTTTATGGTTGACTGAATGATTTGCAACCATGTACATCTCTGAGAAGTACAGTTCGGGTGCAGTTGCACTGAAAAGCTGAGAACATGGAAATACTGACATCAATTTGTTTCACTTGTAAATGAGTTAAATTATTTCACTCTTCTATAGCTGAGTTTTTTTTCTCTGAAGCCCAGTGTGTATCATCAGATCATGTGAATTTAGGATAAATAAAGGCTAAATTGAAGATACATGGTTACTCCAGCACATCAACAGTATTTTACACAAGGTTAAGGATGGGTTTAAAGAGGTTTTGGGAAAATGTGACATGTACAGTATGTTCACAATTGTAAAGTGAAGCCACTGCCACACTGCGGAAAGACCAAATGCATTACAGCTTCTCAGGGAACAAACAGAGTCCTCTTTGTAATTGTAAACATGTAGACAAAGAATGCATCAAGGGGTACAGGATGCACACATGCACACACACACACACACACACACACACACACACACACAGGCAAACACAGACACATGAGCACACACACAAAGAGGAGATGTTTAAGATAATGGCTGTTGCGTGAGTGAGAAGGAAGCCTTGCTGTCTGGTCTGAAGGTATGTGCCCCGTCTGAACTCAGGAAAGGAGGATGGGAACTTCAGCGCTGTCTCATCCAGCTGTGTTCTCTTATCCAAATTTCAATACTAAATGTCAATTTTTATGTTATCATTTAGGCTAATTACCTGCAAATATGTACCAATGTTCTTCATAAGTTCACTATAGTAAGATGGCAAGTCAGGCACCCCAGCAGTCTAAATCCCCACAGGCAGAAATTCGCAGTTACTTAGTGAGATTGTGGAAATACCTTTGCTCCCACAGAACGCTGCAATGAAAGTCTATCCACATTGTATATTACAGGTGGACCAGAATAAAAACCTCCAGCCCGTGGAGGTGTGTGTGCGTTGCCTGAGGGCCGTCAGAGACAAGCTTCCCAGGGGCCTCTACTCTGTGAGCGTGGCCCTTCACAGCCGCCTGGGGGGCCCGGCCCTGGCCTGGTGCAGTGTGAAGGAGCAGCAGCAGTGGGATGCGACCACTGAGCCGGTAGAGCACCGGGGCCGCTTCCACGACACTGACCTGCACTTCAACCAGAGCCTGTTCATGGTGAGGATTGGTTGATGAGATGCTGAAATAGTGAGAGACCACATGCAGTCCACAAGAGGAGATCAAAAACACCTCAAGCTACCTAATTTCTAGTTAAAAAATATAAAAAAATAATTTTAAAACCAAAAAGTAAGCTCAAAAAAGAATGTTCACTGAAAATTTAGATTTTGAACTTTTGAACTGAATTTTTGCCCAATGCAGATGGATTAGTTGAGATCTTTGAAACTGAGCTTCTCTTGAAGATTGCAAGTTTGGCAAAGCCTGAATTGGTTAAGTCTGAAAAAGGAATATTTAGAGTTCATTTATTGGATTTGGAGTCATTACTAACAATCACATTTGAGGTTTCCTGATTTGAAACTGAACAGAAGTGACTCCAGCTCTTGCGAAAAGCACGGGGAGCTCTGCATTTGCTGGTACCAGTGACATGTTGCTTTCCTCTATTGAGACTAATGTGTTTTTATTCAACAGGGGAAGGACAGAATCAGGTTGTGATTTGTGACTGTGGGAGTTCATTCAATAAGACCCTCTTTATTGAAACGATGCTTGGGGAAGCTGCTTCGAATACAGTTCTTCGGATACACTATACTGCAGTATGTGTGATGAGAAAAAAATGAAATAAATATAAAACATATTCCTCATCTGAGAGCAATTTTGACACTGAGGGGCTCTGAATTAAAACACACTCACTTCCAATGAGAGGGGAGAAGTCTTTGATGTGAAATCCAATAGAAAATTTCACCTAAAATGCGATCTTAAAAACAAACAGCGCATAATCCGTCAGATAAAAGCAAACAATAAAACATGCCGTGTTAATATGACAGAACCTACCACACTGTAGGTTTAATTTTGTTTTCGCCGCAGTGTTTCCAAATTCCTCTTCCTTCCTCTTTCTGTTTCCCTTGGTTTCATCAGTTGCAGTGAAGACAGAGCAGTTTCTAGATTGAAAGGGTTATGAGAAGTTATATTACAGCAACTGTGCATATAAGGCTGGAGAAGACGGCGTATGAAAATATGCCACACACAGCCTCTAGGTTTTTCTTCAGGGATCTCCACTATGAATAAAACAGCAACTTTTCAAACATGACATTTAATCCATGCATGTAAATCAAACCCAAGATCAATTATTCATTTATATAAGGGAGTAATGTTTTATTGGAATGAAAATGAAGTACAAATGCAGTGAAAAATTTAGTGTCTTTTCCACAAGTCTTTGAGCATCCGTAACACAGTCGGGCTGGAGCAGGGGGATAAAAGAAATAGTTATGCAGAAGTGACTAAAATGTAATATTTCGGAAGGGTATTAAAACTCTTGACCCCGAATCCCAATGCACACTGAAAGACCAAACATGTTTTCACACTTTTGGTGCAACGACATGGCAGATTACGCGAGATGAAATCAGCGCACATTTCACAATCACTTTTCTCAGGATTCCTAAACCTCTTTAAACGGAGGAAAACATCCTCTCTGGAAGCGGCACTAATCTTGAAAACCCACGTACTCGTTTGAAAACGGTCGATATTGACCAGTGGATTAGAAATCTGTGTTTATGTTTATTCACTGATGATGTGCGCACAATACGCCAGATTCACATGACAAACCTTGTGCATACGAAGCCACCAAATCCACTGTGAGTGTCCCTCCTGATCCCATAGAGTTGTGTGCAGGCTCAGAAAGGGCTTCTTAAGTGTTCCGATGGCAACTCTAAAGGCCTTAGCTGGAGCATTTAGCACATGTGGACACTGTCAATGTGCTGGTGGGCGTATTCATTGAGCCAGAGCATCCTGATAATATTGTCTACAGCTCCCATCTGACATAAAGGACGGGGTAAAAGCTGGCAAAAACTGAATGCGGACCTTGCTGGGAATCTGGGATCTGATTCAGAGGTAAAAAGGTTTAAGTACACCATGGCAAATGCCTCGTGTCACTCTTCCTTCCCTCCTCTCCTCCCCAAACCCTCGGCTGCGCTTTATAGACAACACTGCTGTTGTTGTCCTGGTTGATAGTGGTGGAAACGCTGATCAGATTTGTCTGAGACTATCAGGATTGGCTGGAGTGTTTTCTCTCTCTCTCTTTCTCTCTCTCTCTCTCTCTCTGCTCTTGCCCACGTTATAGCGTGCGATTTGGGGAGTGTTTGCAGTGCCTTCTAAGAGGAAATGAGGAATTAGCGATGGTAGGAGGAAGCCAGGAGCTTATTTTCTTTTTTTTTCTCTCTCTCTCTCCCTCTTTTTTCATTCACCCTTTTCTTTGTGTGTCTGGGGTTGGATTTAGAGAGGAGCGGTGCGGTTCAGTCAGAGCTGTCTTGGAGATGCTGGCGAAGGGGAGCACTTGAAAGGTGTCGGGCCCACGGTCTTTGTTCAGTGTTTACACCAAGTGGGAAGAAGCAGGAGATTCCAAAATTCCAAACCTTGATATTGAAGATGGAAGAAAATGAAAGCAGAGAGGAAGGAAAGTAAAAAAAAAAAAAGATGAAAGGATCTAGGAACCAAATCTCAGGATTCCCCACCCCGCACTCCCTTCAAAATCTTCTTTTTCCTCTCTTTAAATCTTTGTCCTTTTTTGTTTTAAATTCGTTTTTTTAAAATAAATTTTCCCAAGATGGAGGAAGGGACAGTTAGTCATTCGAAAAAGGACTGAGTCTTCTTGTACATTGATAGTCTGGAATATTGTTTTTTTCCGTTCTCCACTTTTCCTCTCTTAACCCCCCCCCCACCCCCCCACCCTCCACCCTTTTTTTTTGGAGAATGGGGCGCAGCAAACATCAATCTGTTTTGAATGAAATGTGATATTTCTAATGGTTTAAGAGGCTGCTCCGGCAGGCCAAGGTGCTGTGCAGCAGCAGAGGCATGTGGCTCTGCTTGTCTTCTCCACCTGAAGCATATCCTCCTTTTCTCACAAGGCTTGCAGATACAGCATATAACATTTCCACATACACATATATGAAACCAGGCGCGCATATCAAGGCACAAGCAATCCACACGTATGCACAGGCACGCGCACACACAAATTACTATTTATGCAGGTCATATTTCTTACAGTAAATGAATAATATGAAATATTCTCAATATCCATAATCCGTGATATTATGCCATAAATTTGTGTCCCGAGTCAGACACTACTACCCATCATTTCACAGGTGCATACCAAAAGCAGATTAGCAGGAGGGGTGGGGGGGATACACATGATTTATGTGTTAAAACAAGTCCTCAGCGTTTTCCATTACAACTAATAAAGGGATGAAATATTTCCACCCTATGATGGATGAAGTGGCACACACCTCACTGTCAGTTCATTTTTTAAGCAAACCCACCGCTCTCTGGGTAAATAAGAATGTGTGTGTTTGCCATTGACTGCTAACCACTAACACTTTTTGCTAGATGCAAGATACCCTTAATATCATCAGTTTGATTGATGGGGGCTTCACTGCATCATGAATGCAGTAACTGTCAGCTCATACACTATAACGACAATTTTGAGGTCTCCTCGACCCTATGTTTGACGCCGACAGTCTTTATCACTCCAACATCTCCTTTTAGGCAATTTGCCGCGTTGGACCGGTACGAATGGCAGTTACGAAGGCTGCAAAAGAACATGGAAATAAGTTAAAGGAGGATTCAAGTCTAGGATGTGGAATAAGTGGCTCCCCGAGGGCTCCTGTCCTGTTTGTTACCCTCTGTGTGTCTGTTTGTGGTTGTTTGCATTTGTCTGTGTGTGGTTGCGAGCACGTCGACACGCACTCACTTCTGTGGCTCCGCTCTACTGTATGTGCTGTCGGCATGTCTGTATATGTGTTTATACGTTTATGTACGTGCCTGCAGGCATGTGTGTTCGCCTGCAAGCGTGTGTGTGTGTGTGTGTGTGTGTGACTTCATGCCTGTCTGTGTGTCTGCAGATCTTACCTGCGCCCTGTGAGGTGCTCCCCTCCATGGTGCTGGTCTTCCAACTGATGGCTCTGCCTGGGGACAGCAGCCACATCAGCTCTGTGCTGGCCTGGGGGGCCTATCCTGTATGTGACCCAAGCCTCAGTCCCGTCCAGGGCAGGTGGGTCACTGGCAGATTTGGGTCATTTATTGGGACTCAAGGAGTTTGTGTTGTGAATCGCTTACTTTCCATGGTTCCATGTTAAATAATTTTCGGATTCTTTTCAAAGACGTTTTTCCTAGCATTTTGTCTTTAGTCGCCAGTATACAGCGGAGTGACTGTAAAGTTGAGAGAGAGTGAGTGGGTGGCCAGTAGCAAAGCTCACAATCCTGATTTGAAGCCATTATGTCATGAGTATATGGGATTATTCTAGCGCACTCATCCACTAGTATGCTCTAACTATAAGTAAAATGACATGGAATTATGCTTTTTTCAAATCTAGTGTCTTAACTTTGGAAAGAGTTGAACCGAATGATCGTGATCAGTCATCCCTCAGTTCATCTGGTTGTATAGAGTGATCATAACTGGTTATGTGTCATTGGTCCAGGTTCAAAGCCCCACTGCTCAGGGGCAGCCCCAGCCCGCAACTGGACCAGTTCGGCAAAATCGAAGGCCTCATCTCCTCTGATCTAGACCACTGGCTGTGCAACCTGTACTTTCAGGTGTGTGTGTGTGTGTGTGCATGTGTTTCTGTTTAAGCTTAGTGTATGTTGGTGTTTGCATGCATTTATGTCCACAATTGGGTGCAGGTCTGAGTTATGTTTATGTCTGTGTCTGAATGTGCGTCCATATGCTTGTGTGTGTGCCTCATTTCCTTCACTTTACATATTGAGCCCATGGGGCCTTGGCTGGACCATCACCCGATTTGAACTATTATTTGAGAGGCAGGATGGTGGGTCTGGGAGGCTGAGGGTTGAATTTGCTATGGTAAAAGGCTTTAACAGAGAAATTGGAAATTGGCCCCAGACAACGAACAAGAACCACATCTTTACCAAACAATTCCGGATGCATTTGAGCTGATGCATTGATCAGATTAGTCAACAGCTTAATTGAATTAAAAGCCAGAACAAAGCTTTCCCTCTCTTGGGTTTGTCTCTTTATTCATGTCCCTGTGACTGTGACATGTTGTTTGTGTTAGAGCATTATCATACCCAATGTCTACGGTCCTTTAGATTCCTGAGGGAGTCGCCCTCAGGTGACAATATGGATGTACAATAGACATGCTAGTTACATTTGTGGTAGTCTTATTGGAATCATTTTCTGCTATTACGCCACACTGTGACAAATACCAATAGTTGTCCATGCTTATAGTTTGATCAGTAACACTTGTAGTTTAATTATAAGCACATGTCGCTTCCTTACCAAGATGCCTGAATGGTGATGCGATGGAATAATATACATATAATTGTTGATGATATCACTATAAAAAGAGACTATATTAATGTCCACACCTACCTCCCTCTTCTCTGTTGTGTTTCAGGTGAAGAGGCTCCCTTGTGGAACCTCAACGGTGGCTGAGCACTGCGTCACCCTGCCCATACCTCCTCTTCCCCCTCCGCTGATCCCCCTACCTGAGGTCCATCACGGCCCACCTCCGGTCTCCCAACCCCAGCCCCAGCCGCCGCTCCACCCTGACCCCGACCCCCAGCCGCAGCCGCAGCCCTCATCCCAGTCGCAGCTCCGTCCGCAGCCCCATCTTCTTCTCCAGCCTCATTCCCATTCCCAGTTCCACCCGCAGCCCCACCCCCAGCACCAGCCTCACGCGGGCCCCAGCAGCAAAGCAGGAGAGCCCGCTGCGGAGCACTCTCACCGGGGGTCTCCTTTCCACCTGTCAGCCGACTCCGCCTGCTCTTCCTCGTCTCTGCCAGGTAGGGGTCCAGCGGTAACACCCCCGACTACGCCGCAGTGGGGAGCAAATGTCACCCTAATGTCACCAGCAATGGGATGAGAAGAGTGGCAGGTTTCACTTAGTTCTCCACTGAGGTGAAAGTGCTTGAGGGTAGGGCTGGGTAAAAAAACAGCATGCCAAGTATGACTGACAAGTTACATCAAACAAAGAACATGTTCTTGTTTATATTATATGCAAAAATCCAACAGACTGTATCAATGTATGTTAGTTGAGGCAAATATTTGAACAGCGCTCACAATGCTGATAGATTCAGATCAATTCTTTTGATAATATTCACCACTTACATAAGTAAACAAACCCTCTTAAGTAGGAAAGCACTAGGTAAATATATTTATTTAGCTAAACCAATAACATACTCAATGATTTGCAGTCCCGATTCTTGGTCAGATACTGTTGATGTCCTGAAAAAAAAAACTTGAGTATTACCTAATATTTCCCATTTTGTTTTTATCATGTTAACTGATAGCTAATATTGTCATCCACATGTAAAAACTGCTGTATGATCCTGTGACCTAGCCTATTCCTAACCTATTCTTGGCTTTTTGGAGATACAAAGTTTCTGCAGGACACTGATACTGATAATATTAATATTTTTTGCCTACTGGATATCCTAAATCTATATTTGAGAATCAGTGGATGTCCATGTGACATGGAAGTCATGGGATATGTTGCCTGTGTTCAAGTATGATATAATGTTTGTGCTATAGGCAAAACTAATTTCAAATAAATAAATAAATAACTTTTAAACCTACTTTTTTAACCTAAATCATGTTCCCCATAAGCAAGGAAAAACATTCCCTATCATTCACATAGGTCACATAGGTCAGATAATATTGTATTTCTGTTTATCAACTATTAATCAATTTAGTGGCAGGTGATATCACATGAAACTACTACTAAGTATTTTGACTTCACTTACAGCAACTGTTTTAAAGTACTTTGTCCTCATTTATGATCATTAAGTATGGCTTTATCATCACACATAGGTCTTAAGGCGTTGATACCTTGTGGTTGTGCTATGGTGTGACGATGTGATGATGTGATTAAGGAATACTAGATTTTATGTTAGTTCACTCTGCTTTGCTAGAGAGGTCATGTTACAGTGTGGAAATGTACCATCTGTAATTACTGAGAGATACCTATAAATGCAGCTTCACCTGTCTGTTCCCTCCAGTTGACTGAGATCCTCCTACTGTCAAACTGTAGTCCATCATACATTACTGATTACCTGTAACACAATCCACTAGATTACTAGAAGTTCAGTAAAGTAATCTGATTAGTTTCATTTACTATTGGATTACTTTTCCTTGATAAAAAAAACTTTACTTTATTTCAATTTACAAACTGCAATGTGATTTATTAAGTAATTTCCAACTGTTATTTCATCCTGTGGCAAATAATTTTTGCATCTGATTGTATTTGTAAGACAGCATCTGAACCGTTCTGACGTGGTAAACCCCGATATCTGGTGCTCCAAGCAAGTTTTAACAAATTAACTGCATCTAAAAGTGGCTGATAACTCCTTGCTTTTGTGGTAATAACAGTGCATCCACTTCCGCATTTAAAAAAATAAAAAACACGTCTTGTTTCCCGCCTAGTTTCAGGTCATCCAACATCCTGGCTCTTGTCGGGAATCAAACACGGGCTCATTTGGTATTGATCTACAACAAAGACGGCCAGCTAGCTCCACTGTTATTAATACATCATTTTTTTTTTTTTACTTTTTTTTTTTTTTTTTACTTTTTTTTTTGCACGCACGGCTCATCTTTATTTAACAGTCCTCAAAAGTTTCTGGGGTGCTCTGCTTTAAACATCACACAGGCTTTTTAATTACAAATGAGTTGTGACAGGTCTGCTGGGTAGCACCCTGGCCCATTTTAAACGTGATGCCGGCTGACAGCTTGGCAGTGTTCTCCCAGCACCGAAACATGTGGAAGAAATTGGTCTTTTACATTTCACAGCTTGTCGCTTCCTCCGCCGGCTGACCTGTGACCCCCCACAGAGATCCTAACGCCCACAAGGGAAGTGTCCCCAACGAACTGACTGCCTTTCCAGAGAGCGAGGGAGGGAGGGAGGCACTCACTATGGGAGATTTATGTTCTGCCACACAAGGCAAGAGGTACCAGGTCTCTTCAACACACACAGCTGCAAGCACAGGCTCACACACACACACCCAGACCTAGACGTAGGCACACACACACACACAAGCACGCACGCACAATCAGCCAGGTGAGGAGGTTTCTGGGGAAGTGAACCCGATCCGAAGCTGAAATAACGGATCAAAAGGTGTCCTGCGCGGCACCTCATCCACGCCCGTTCCCTAAGCCGACCTGACGTTTGCGCCCCATTTGCATACGGATCCGTTCATGTTGCATTACCTCTGGAGCGAGTTATGGCATTCAGATGGGGAGATTACGTCAAGGCTGAAGGGAGTGATTGGACGGACAACTTTAACCTCGCCAAAAATGGAAATCCAATTCAGTGAGGAAAAGAAGAACAAATTATCCCCGTTCTTCAGTGCTCTGTCAAGTCTGGGGGTTTCAGACATTTCCTTCCCATTTCATGCCTCTCTGTTTCTGATGTGCGCTGTGCGGAGATCCCTTTCTCTGTGCGTGTGACGCCAGGATTTTTCTCATTACCCGTTTGTCTCAGAATCAGGACAAGTATATGGAGACCTCTTGTCATTGTGGTAACATACACACAGTAGAGCTTGACAGTAAGACTGGAAGTTTGTATTCCTGGGGCCTTAAGTTAATTAATCCCTTTAGAAAAATCACAGTCCTCGATGAGGTGTCTATTACAGAACAAAACCTGACATCCCAATCCGAGATAATAACTCTGACAAGTTTTGCGAGAAAAATGAGAGGATTAAGTGCTGTTGTGTGCCATTGATGTTTTTGTGTCGCCGATTAAGTTGCCATTGGATGGTAATAATTCCGATTTACCTCATTTGACTTGTCCGAGCATAATGGAGCGTATTTGCCTTTTTAACGTGGAGACTAGCTAGAGGCACACTGGGTTAAGTGACCTTTCACATTAACTGAATGATCCAGTTACATTGGGTTTGTTTGAATCCAAATGACTAATTAGATTAGCGTCTTGTTTCATGATCGCCTTTAGTGGATCACTATGTGGATGCGGAGGATTCTGCCGTCACTGTGTTTTGTTGCTTTCTTTCCCTCCCCTCTTTTTTTTTTTTTTTTCACAAATGCATCGTAATATCCACCCCCTTGAGCAAGGATGGTGATTTCGAGGATTTCTCATCTAATGTCTTCTTTGGAGCGCTGCCCTGCACTTTGAGGATGTGCTCCCCTCGAGGCTGGTCCTAGTCATCAGAGTTTTAAACCACAATGTTACATCATACCCTCTCAATCAGTTGCACTCCACATCCCCGATTAATTCAATAGTGTCCGGATTCCTAATGGATGGATTCAACCTTTGTCATGTCAAAGCCTGTTCGCAGAGATACGAGGGTAAACTTACACAGTGGGTGCAGTAAACAAGCCCAAAGGACTCTAAGTGGAGGACAAACAAAGAGCATATGGGACAAACACACCCAAAGGAAAAGCTTTTTTTTTTTTTTTATTGCCTCCAAAATGTACTTGGAACTGACAATTCCCAGTTTTCCTGTGATAAGACAAGTGCAGCATATGTCCTCTGTGCAGTTCGGTGAACAAGATAAAGACTGACTTCACTTTCAAGAGTGACAAACTTTCACCAGTGGCGGTGAAAAAAGGAGCTTTAAAGCAGCGTGCGAGTGTATCTGT
This sequence comes from Centroberyx gerrardi, assembly GCF_048128805.1. NCBI lineage: Eukaryota > Metazoa > Chordata > Actinopteri > Beryciformes > Berycidae > Centroberyx > Centroberyx gerrardi. The sequence continues at coordinate 15,669,830 of NC_136018.1, forward strand.
GTGTACTGTGAATGATTAAAATAAAATGAGTCATCATGGAAAAAATGCACATTGCTACGTGTGAAACGACAACAAAGCTTCGCATATCAGACCAACCTTGGCACAAGATCTCAGCCATAGACTCATGGGTAATCCGGGATTCGCTGACCTTCGATTGGTGGATAACTTTGGACCAATCGTGGGGCAATTAGGGGCCTCGGTGAGCGAGAACCAGGGATCTCGGCTCGGTCGCATCTCCACCCACCGGTACCACAGCGATAGGGTCTCGACAATGTCATGGCCCTCAGGCTTTTCTCTTTGTGTGTGTGTGTGTGTGAGAGAGAGAGAAAGAGGCGTGCGTGTGTTGCATGCATGTGCAATTGCGTGGTACACGTGTTTGCAGGTACACCCTTAAATATGTTTATGCGTGTACGCAAGTATCTACATATTCATATCTGTGTGTGTATGCGTCTGTGTGTGTGTGTACTGTGTGTGTGTGTGTGCCTGGTCCTAACACGGCTCAGAGCGCGGGGGATAACAAGGAGTTTGTTGTTGGCCTTGGGTGTCTGGAGAGGCTGGAGTTGTGGCAGCTCCAGCGCTCTGAGTTCACGGACGTAGCCCTTAGCTGTCGAAGCTGTCGAAGCTCTCGATGCTGCCTCCGCGCTCATTCTGGTTCCACAACATCTGAGCATCGGCAGCAGGGCCTGGTGGACGTAATGAGTGTGTGTGTGTTTGTGTGTGTGTGAGCGAGAGAGAGAGGGATGTGGGGGTATCGTCCGTGAAACCATCCTAAACCATGGTAGTGCGAGTCTCTGAGTCCATGGTTTTGCGTGTGTGTGTGTGCATGTGTGTGTGTAAAAAAGCAGCTGGCCGTGGGCTGCTTTGCTCTGCCTCAGACTGTCTCTGCAGAAACACACACACGCGCACACACACACACACTCAGACAAACACATACTAGCAAACTCACAAACAAGGACACCCCCTTTGCTGAGAGTTAATATTATTTGCACAAGTGCACTTCTACCTAGAATCTTACCAGTGAACAAGTATAGTAGCACAATGTAGTTCAACCTGAATTAAATAGACAGCTTTATATTTGATTGTTGGTTCGGGATGCTTTTAAAAGTTATTAGTGCAGAATAGGGATTTATGTCTGGGTGAATACGCTCTGAAATGCAACACTGTCAACTTTCAGAAGGCAAGATTGGCTGGCCAAGTTCTGAGTCACATTTTGCATATTTGTCACTGACCGGGATCGATTCCCCTTCACTTTCTAACCGCGTTTCCATCTTTGACATTTTGTTCATGGCAAACTGGCGTATGCTTCATTTAGTTAATACACTGTCAAAGTGAATAAAAAATATCTTCTCCTCATGTGTATGCATTAAGATATTTATACCCTGTATATCAAGACATTTGATTGATGTGAGTTTCTTGGAAGGTCTACCGTTACACAAGACTGAGTTTCCAGTTATGTAATGACATGAAAATATAGAAAAATAAAACATTTTCATTCTGAGAAGAGAGCAAATATAAGCTTATTACCTTGTAACTGTAGGCACTCCAAATGTTTACCAGCAAAAGCGGTGGTAATTAAAAACTACATCTGTGTTAGGATTAAATCTGATTCCAGTCCCCCTTAAAAATAGCAGTGAGCGGAATATTCCTGCCATTAAAGTACATTTTAGCCGTCAGACGGATTTCTGATATGTCGCCTATATTTAAAAGTTATTATTACTGATATATTTAATCCCGCAGCAAGAGGAAAATTATATCATCGCAGAGGTTTCCATATTTATTATATAGATGTGACTGGTTCCACGGGGGAAAAAAAAGTTTCACATAGTGAGATTTTTACATGTATCAAGCTAAGGTTTACTTAATTACAACCTCCAGGCAACGCAGGAACCCTTTTTTAAATTCTGTGAATGTTAATATGCTAAATAATGCAGATCTCCGACTCTTCAAGCATGAGACACACATCTGGCGGCTTACCATTTAAATTACAGCAAAAAAAAAAAAAAAAAAGAGGGAGACGGATAGAGAGAGAAAAGAAGAAAAAAGAGGGTGAGGATGAAAAAACACTTCAAAAGTAATTTTCCAAAGGAGAGAAGAATGGAGAAATGTATTACAACCAAATTTAATTTCTTTTTCGATTTTTCATCATTTCTAATTGCATACATTAGAGCGTTTGGGCTGGGAAGGTTCAGCTCTGAGATTGGGGGAGACGGAGATGACTGTGCAGTGGGAGCTTCATAAGTTAACGCTCTCTACTTCTCCTCTGCACAGAGTGAAATCAGCCTTTGTTGCTTTTGCACGTCTCCAGATAGTACACCAAAACATCTTCACTACCTGCCTCAGAGTAGAAAAACAAGACAAAAGCACCACTCCAAGTGTGTTCAGAAATTTAAAGAGTGCTGCATTTGATGTCTTGCTACAGTGTCAACAACATATATTTTTTTAACACTGTTACTTTAATTTTGATCTCTGTTTTGAAAAAGGAAAAAAAAAAAAAAAATCTTGACAATCTTCATGCCAACAGCTGATTAACCAAGTTTGTTTCAGCCGGGATTCTTCAAGGATTTTCAGCTCAATTTTAAATTGATTTTGCATAATTGAATTAAGACCTGATCATTTTGATTGTTGTAAATGAGTCTCAAATCATTATTTTCATACCATGTATGTACACATATTATTTACTTCACTTCTCATCATTGATTTTTTTTGATAACTACAGTATGTCAGTCCTTCTAGCAATTGTATACAGATGATGACTTGTATTTTCTGATATAAATATTAACCACCCTTGATCCTCACTTTCATAGCCAGATGTGATTTGCAAATGAGAACAAACATGAACCTTTCTCGCTTTTTCTTTTTCACACTCACTGCACATTATTTCTCTTCTTGGGATGCAGGGAAGAATTCCTCCTCGGGAGCCATTTCTGGAAACACGGGGGAGAAGAGTGATCCATGCAGGGAGAAAGCAGAGGGTGGAAATCACTACAAGGTAACACAGTGATTTAGGGGGAAGTGTTCCCACCCTTGAAATGAGCACCCTCTCCCCTCTCCCTTCCCCTCCCGCCCCTCTCCGCACCCCTACACACACCTCCCCGGCTTATTATCTGAGATTTGTCAAAATACATTTCACACTAACAGGTATTTTTCAGCCTTCAAAGCCAGTTTTGATCTGCTTGACAAGCCAAAGCAGCTCAAATTCTGTGAAATCAGCAATGCCAGCCAGGCCTCCCTTTTTTTCTCCGAGCCGCTCTAAACACGCCTCTTCCTGTGCTACAGAGGACTTAAGCTAAATTAATCAAAGCCTGCACGTTACCTGCCATACTTTGAAGTGGTAATTGCAGAATTACTCTGTGTGTGCTGATCTGGCATTGCTGCTTCCCGGTCCGCCCCTGCCATTGTGCCTTCGCTGCGGCCTTTTGTTGTTGTGATGTTATTGTTGTGGTAGCTAGCAGTGGAGTAAAGCCTATGAACATCAAGCCTCCTTCTCTCTCTCTCTCTCTCACACACACACACACACACACACACACACACACACACACACACATACACATCCATACACATCCTTCCCTCCTCCCTCTCTCCTCTTTCCCTCCAAGTCTTTATTCTTAGTAACCTCCTTCTACTGATGTACAAGAGGCTCTCCAGACCACCATTAATCAGCGATGACCTGTTAAATGAATGAGTTTGTTGATATGAGGTTTTATTTCTCCGCAGCCTCTATAGACCTTGTTTTTTTCCTTCTTTTCTTGGCCCTATCTTTAAAACCTTGCTAACTCTGTCAAATGTCGTGGTGTGGAACCCAGTTGTCTAATGATTAAGTGGAGTGATCTCCAACCTGCCCCAGCCTGGGAGCGCTAGGGATCAGATTTCAACCCTTCAACCTGCAGTGCAGGCCTAATTAAAATGAATTTTCTCCAGGCGACCACTTTGCCCACAGGGCAGGAATCCAGCTATATACGAAATCCGCTCTTAAGGTATTGCATTAAATTTATTGTGGAGAGACACCGGAGAACATTGCGGTTTATATATCTCCTGCATTTTTTTTCTCTCTCCCTTCTTTCCCTCTCCTTTCCACCTTTTTATTGTGATCATCACTCTGGAATCCAAGCTTGCTTTGGCAAAGATTGCACTATGAAAACGGATGGCGCTTTTATGGGGCCCTGCCCATTTACTACTTCCTGGGCCTAGTTTCTCTCCGAGAGAGAGAGAGAGAGAGAGAGAGAGAGAGATGGAAGAGAGAGAGAGATTGAAGCAACAGAAATGGAGAGAGGTAGAGTGAGAGGTGGAGAGCGAGAGGTTGGTGGAAGAAAGAGCGAGGTTGCTTATTCCAACTGTGGATCTCATTAACATACATCAGTAAGTATTTCACAACTTCGAGCAGAAAAGCACTAAGCCCACCCAAGGGCAACACAGGCAGGGCTGACAGGGCCAGGGAAAGCAAGCCGTTAACATGTTGGCGGCTTAACAAATAATATCTGCTCCCAAGTACCTCGGTGAAATATTTAAAACCCCACTTCCTAACTCCATTTGACTGTGTTTATGACGATGACAGTAAACGACTTGTGTGGAAAAAAAACAAAACAGTGCCAGCTGCTCAAATATCCCATATTTAACACCGCCATCACCGAATACACGTTTCCCACATGAACTCAACCCGAATGACGGCGTGCCGTATGCGATTTCGCCGTCATTCTTGTCTCCTGTCAGTTGAAGCGCGGTTGAGATATAGGCGAGGCTCCAAAGTGCCACACACACACTGTCACTGTCACCGTGTGCATCCCCCAAGATAAATTCAGAGGCCTGTTTCCTGCTTTGATTACAAATGACATCCGCGTGTGTTCTCCCCGATTTCTGCTCCTCACAGAAGAAGCCAATCAAGAAGACAAATAGCTGCGGCCCCAGCGTGAGCGGCAGCAGCGCGCCGCCTCGGCAGGCAGACAAACAGGAGATGCAGCCTTCGACGGAGAACCTCTCCACGGAGGAGATGGAGGAGTATACATTCTCCCTACAGTAAGTCTCGCTACTCATTATCCCGCCGCAGCCGCGCAACAACTCAAACGTCGGGGAAAAAAACACGTGGGTGACAAGTAGTTTCTGTGCCTCGCAGACAGTGATGGGCACGGCGTCAGCCAGACAGACGTCAACGGAAAAATGTCCCCAGAACACCTCCTGTGCAGATATAGATAGTCACATATCTTTAAAGGGAATATCCTAACTAAAATGGAGTTTGCATCTGGTGTTCCTAGAATCTTTGGCAGCTCCGTTTTGATTTGTTAACATGAGCGAATCTCCTTCAAAGTGAGAACCAGAGCGCTAACGCCCAAAAAAGAGAGAAAAAACCTATTAGCCCATTTATGGTGAATGGTTCAATGAGTCAGACTTTGTGTCACGGAAATTCTGCTCTGCCTATTGGAACATTTTTTTTTTTGCTTCATACCTGTTAATTCTAGACATAAAGCTCATTTAAATCTAATGGCTCAAATAAGCAGCATGAGTCCACATAGTGAGAGTTCACCTCTTGTCAATAGAGCAGCTCCGAGTTTTGTCTCTTGACGACATCACAGGTTTTGTGCTTTTGTTTGTAGCCTGGGGAGAATGGCTCATTTTAGTAAATATGGCTCATATTAGTAAATATTGAAACGTCTAAGATCATGGGAATAACGGGAAATATATTTCAGGCAGGATTGTCACTGTAAATTTTGCAGTTTGAATACAAAATATTGACCGTTATGTCTGTATTTACATTAGGAAGATTTGAGATTATAACCTGCCTTCTATTGTACTGCACTCTTATCTGATTTGAATATGGCAAGCTCATTTGGTTTGTAGCAATACTGCATATTTAGCCAAACCAAACACTGTTGCTCAAGCCGTACCAACTATGTCACCATGTGGTTTAGTTGTTTCCTACTCCTCTGCACTGCAAAATGCCAACAGGAGGTCTGGAAAAAATCGTTTTCCTCTTCATCATGGCTTACAGCATTTGATTTTAATGAGAAAACGGGGAAGTACGGAACATAAACAGAGCAGGAAACGCACAATTTTAAACACCTTGGCCAAATGTGTGAAAAAACAACAAGCCCCACTACTGTATGCCCGTGGAGCATTAAAATAGGCTAAAAGCAAAATTGCTTATTTCAACAAAAAAGTCACAGGTATTTGTTTTTTATTTGAACGTCAACTAAATTAAAAGGAGGGGATTACCGCACACACTACTACACTAGGGGGGAGAGAGAAAAAGGGAGAGAGGGGAGGGATTGTATGTGTGCGAGAGAGAGAGAGAGAGAGAGAGAGAGAGAGAGGAGGATAGAGAGAGGAAGAGAGAGCAAGCGCTCCCTGGAGATTTAAAAGTACCCATGTTTCCTCATTTCTGGGAGTTGGTAATTTATAGCTGCTGGTCACATATTAAACAAGATCAGAGACTACTCCCTGACATCTTCTGAACATACTGGGGGAATTCAAATGATTACCAGCGTATCCTGCCAACAAATGACGACACAGGGACTATCTTGAGGGAGAGCGAATACAAAACGAACACAGAACTCAGGCAGGCTGCACACAAAGGGACACAATTAAATGGTTTTCACGATTATTCATAGTGCCGCTTTTTACCTCAGAGCGGTTGCCGGGTTCCTTAAGATGAGACATTTCTTTCAGTTATAGGTGCGGAGTGCGCCGAGTTGGAGACCCTGGCTATTCCCCGATGCCCTGTGAGGGTGCCGGCGCTATTGATTTCATCTTTACAAGCGCACATTACGGTATCTACTGAGCTAACGGCTGCTATTTTCACATCACTTAATCAGAGCATTAGAAAGATATGGTGCCAGTGTTGCCTTTCACAGCGAAGTTAAAGACGCCCCCCTTGTCTCCAAGTCATATCCTCGTCCCTCTCTCCCGCTGCGCTGTTTGACTTTCTCTGGGCTCGTCTACATTACCTGAGGACTGAAAGAGACGCAGACGAGAGGGATTGTTTACCGATTTTTTATTTTATTTGCCGTAATGATGTCATCTGCGTCTCTTCTGGCATTTTGAGGGCTCTGTTTGTATCTGTGTGGGTTTATGTGCATCTGCATGTGTGTGTGTGTGTGTGTGGGTGTATGTGTGTGTGTGCGTGTACAGTATGTGTGCGCACACGTGCCTGTGTATACATGCATATGTATTTATGTGGAATTGAGGATTCATACTGCAGTGATTGAGGGATATTACTGCCATCTATTGAACCACAAGAGACTGAGCTCATTGAGATTTTTATAGGGCGTCCTGACACAAAAAATCAGATGCTCATGCAATATTGAGGAACACTTAAAAACAGTAGCATTCAGTTACATTCAGTAAGGATGCAAAGCAGGAACATAATGCATTTATTTCCAGTATGTCAGAGGCAGGCGCACTTTAATCACCAGGCACAACAAATGCACAGGAATGTATAGGAATTTGTTTGTGACATGCAGACGCAGCTCAACAGCTTACAGATCTCTACAGTACATAATCATACATATGGAACAAGGATAACACTCACTTTACATACATGCATTAAATATCTACTGTATGTACATTGCATGTTATGATTGTAGCTGTGACTCCTAAGTCTCTACTAACTCTACAACTATGCCAACAGTAAAGTTTACTTGAATACAACTAAAAATCGACCTGAAGAAATGTCAATCACACGAGAGGATACACACTGTACTGCACTGTGCTGTATGCATCATCGACAAGACAGTAAAGTTTTCTTCTCTTTTTTTTCACAACATCATCTACTCATCTATTCAGACCAACCGATAACTCAAAATAAATCTTCTGAGAGCTCTTTAAAGGTATTGAATGCTCCGCCGTCTCCATTATACAGGACTTTCTACATAAATAATGTTTTATATTTGAAGTTTTTGTTCGATGGGGGCAGGATCGGCTGCTCTGCTCTTCTTTCCTGGAGTTAGTGATTATGTTCTCTTCTCATTTTATCCGCTCTCATTTGCATATCAAAAAGTATAAGCTGTTGGTTGCCAACCTCAAACGCACACCCACCAAAAAAAAAAAAAAAAAGCCATACATGGAATATGAAATCATAATAACCGTAAACCATAAATTACAATTTCAAAGACAACACAATGCACCTTTGACTGCAAGTATTGACAATTGCAAGTCAATTCTGGGCAAATGAAAAAGACTATGAAAACAAGCCAGGAATGATTCTTTTTTTTTATTTTTTTATTTTTTTATGAAGAGTTCCTATGCTGCTGCTATCTGTTTGAACATGCATGAAAGACTCTTGCCGACCTCCCAACCTATTTGATGTCTACAAGTGTAGTCTCAACCACCTTTTTTCTCACAGAATAGCACTGAGCAAAATCAAAGCACCTGATTCAATACGGCTGTTGTAATTCGATAGGGCCAATTTACTGCTGCTGGATGGTGCGGCAGCAACTTCTAGTGAAGGTAAACATACTCACACTGCATTAATTCTACACTTCAGAGGGAACTTCAGGCAGTAGTTCACACTAAGTATACTCTGCTTAGCGATATGTTACGTTGTTAACTTGTATTTGAGTTGCACAGAGCTCAACACTAGTCATGATATGTAGTTTTTTGGTGCCTATAGGAACAACATTGTACCAAGAAACACCCAAAAACCTTCTTACCTGTAACTTTGACTTACTTTACCAAAGGTGAGGCACCAACACTATTTTATAATTTTAAATAAATAGTAGCAAGTTTTTTTTCTGCTAGTTGTTTATACCTCATTGCTACTGTTTTTCATTTTCTGTGCATCCACGAGTGTTTATTGTTAATTAGCCTGTGCATTGTGTCTCACCAATGTCACCTATTTTTTTTTCTACTCTGCTTTTGAGGAGAGAAACCTGTTTTAATCAAACTCATTCTCACATAGCAATTAGATCTAATTAGTCCAATTATCAAGATTCTAATTACATTGAAATGTACCCCCTAAATCTCATATCAATTATAGTATGTGTGACTTGTCCTGATCAGGAGACACGAGGCGAGAGACGGAGGAGAAGACAAAGCTGATTGGGAGGAAGAATGGAACAGCACCCTCGTCCTCGGGAGGCCGAGCGACCGAACGGCTGCCTCCATATGAAACCTTTCATTCCAAAACACAATATAACCATTTGGGGGATAAATGTTACTTGACCTTTATTTCATTTGAAACTATTATTATGAGGCTGTGATCAGAAAAACACTCCAGGTATTTAAATTACATTCCACAGTTTGAGTTTCAATGCTGTCATTTAGATGAGGAGTGACAATAGATAAAATAGGTTAAAGGTAGAGTTTGACAGCATTCTTGTCCAGACTAGTTCAAAACTATTGTTAAGTCTGGAATAAAGCCGTAGAAGTGATTGTGGTGGAAATAATGATCTCTATTCTGTGTTGGAATCAGTCCTAACCTTACACTTTTGGAAGCCTAGGCACACACACACACACCAGGAAATACACACACGCACACACACCCACACACACACACACACAAACAAACACAGTCATGCGCACTGTGTTACTATAGTGGTGTAGCATGGTACTGTAGGTGCACCAGGAAACACACGCACACACACGCACACACACACAGCCTGTTCTTGTTGTGGAGTCAGAGGGAACACACTGACCTAATTTCCCCCAGTTAGCTCGCCTCGTTGGGGACCAACGTTCCTCTCCACCCGTTCCCCCAACCGAGCCTATCAGAGCGCTCACTATAAGTCTGTGTGTGTGTGCATGTGTCTGTCTGTCTGTGTCTGTGTCTGTGTGCTCAAATATAAGAGCAGCAGCAAAATACAGTAATGCTATTCTACCCATCTGTCTGGACCTATGGTGCTAATTATAATAGACCATGTGCATAAAACATGTCCATTTGCTGGATTGACACTGTTCAAATCCAGCCCACATCACACTGCATCATGTGTTAGAGAGAGAGAGAGAGAGAGAGAGAGAGAGAGAGAGAGAGAGAGAGCTAGAGGGAGAGGGAGAGAGAGAGAGAGAGAGAGAAAACCACCACCTGAAACAACAGCCATTTTCAGGCCCTCAATCCCATGCATACTGCTGCTCCAAATCACAATGCAGTGCAAGGGTCAATCAATTCTGATGTAACGCTGGTAGGAGAGGTGGGTGGAGGTGGCAGTACTGGTCACCCCTGGGCCTCCCCAGCTTTCCAGGGCTCTTTCCTGTGCTGAGGGGGCAGGAAGGTGTCTGTGTATGTGTGTGTGCGTGTGTGCGAGTGTGTGTGTGCCTGTGCGTGCATGTGTGAAAGAGAGGCCCCTGGCTACTGCGGCCCGAGTGCACATGTTAGGGTTTTGTCTTCCCAGACGTGCCCTGGGTCGCCCCGGATCTCACAGACATACACAAGCACACACACACACACACACACACACACACACACACAATCAACGGACTCTCTGCTTCGTGGAAATCAGAGCTGTCAGCTCCCTGGCAGGCTAATGTTGCGATATGATTGGTTAATCTGGGGCGAGGTGGGTGTCAATCAGAGTTGACTGTGGTCCCATTGGTGGTCTTGGTCAGATGAATGTGTTTCCCACAGAAAAGAGAGAGAGAGAGGGCTAGGCCAGAGGTGATGCTTCCCTCTCTCTCTTCCTTTTTTCATCTGTCATTCGTTCCCTAATCTGACATGAAAGTCTAAAAAAGATGTCAAAAATCAACAAACAACCCCCCTCCACAGTTTAACTCATACGGTTAGTTCCTAAAAAACTGTTTTTGGAACAAGAAATTAAAAGTGGATTGTGATGACTTAAAACACAGACATGTATTGGCTAATGCACTGTAGTCCAAACACACATCAGTGCTCGGTGCCCTGTGCAAATAAATATGAACTGGTGATTTTCTATTAGGAAAACATCACTGACAGGCAGCTCTTATAATACTGACAAATTGTAGCTGTCGATGTTATCAGAATTTGATGCACAGTACAACATTTGTATATTAATTTTGACGTCATCAGCACCCATTTTAGCCAGTGTTAGTTTTGAGGCAGACCACACTTGATTGGCAACTACACAGAGACCACAGATCACTAAAAACTTCCCTTACTTGTTTTGCTAGTTTGGGAGCGCACACATAAATATGAGTGACACATTTATTAAAAAAACAGAAGCACACACACAGCAGGCCCACACCCTTACGGTTGATTGATTTGATGTTATTTTTCCCAACCTCATCAAAAACACAATTTTTTAACCCTTTCATGTATGTTTGCATCAATATTTTGGCCTGCAATAGCAGCTGTAATGTAATGTAGAGCAACATAGGGAAACACATTTAATGAACATTTCTCAAGGTGTTGAGGCAACGTTGCCCAAAGAGTTGCTGAGAATATCACAGCATTCAGAATAATTCAATGTAGAAAAAGAACCTGGTTTGCTGTCTTCATCTCATATATTTTCTTCATGTGATTAATTCCCAAGTAGTCCAGAAGATGTGGGAATTATGCAGTTACACATTTTGTCTAGTAACTGGAAGAAATGGGCACAGTCCAAGACTAGAATGACCCTTTGTTCACATGGAAACAACACATTGACCTGTCCAAAAGAAAAGGCGAACATTTTTTCCATTTCTTCCTGCAAAATAAATTCCCTTTTTAGCTGGGGCATGTGTTACCGTAGAAGAGAAGAAGAAGAGAGAGTGATATGTGAGCTAGTGTGGCATGCCAGCTTTGCTCTGTGATGTGGGGTAGCATTTCATGTCATGCCATGCAACCTGCCTTGGCACAGAAAGACAGTTTCTCTTGCTGTCCTCCTCTCTTTGTCCATCGCACACTTAATTGTCTCCTCTCTCTCTCTCTCTCTCTCTCTCTCTCTCTCTCTCTCTCTCTCTCTCTCTCTCTCTCGCACACACACACACACACACAGTCTCTCTTGCTCATAATTATTTCCTCTCTCCCTCTCAGTCTCTCCCACTAATTCTCTCTTTATCTCACTTTCTCTGCCTCTAATTTTCTCTATCTTTCTCTCTCCATCCTTTCCTCATTCCCTCTCTCTCTGTCTCTATCTCTCTGGTGACAATGTCCTGCAGTTATGAGGCAAGGTCAGAGGAGTGAAATCCATTTAAATACTGATGCAACTCTCCCGAGGCCCATACCAGCCTCCGCAGCACTCCTCCCTGTACGCCTCACCCAAATTGATGGATGGATGGATCTCCATAGAACACTTAGTATTAGCTGTCCCCCTCCCGCATTAATCAGTCAAGGTATTACACATTTAGCGGCAATGTGCGCTGTGTGTTTCCTGAAAGGCCCAGAATTTGTGTTGTTTGTGGAAGAGCGGGGAAAAACAACCTGTTCTTAATTGTTAAAGATTGTGGTTGTGGTGGTACTGTGTTTGTGTGTGTGTGTGTGTGTGTGTGTGTGTGTGTGTATGTGTGTGTGTAACGAGGGCCTGGGAAGCCCCTATGTATTTGTTGATCCCAGGTGCATCTGCATTCGAAATGTTTCCACCCAAGTTTATGGCGCGCCAAGGGACCTGCCATTTCCATGTTTTAATCCCCTCTCGTGCTAAGTCAGGCGCTCCATAAAAAAGCCACATGTTGCACAGCAGTGAAACGGCTACCTCACGTATACATGCGAACTCTTCCAAGTTGGATGAAGAAGCCAAAACACAGAAGAGATGCGTTTGGCCAGTGCAGCGCGCACAGAACTGGAACGGATAGAAGGGGAATTCCTCGTCAAATGTTCTTGAATGGTCAGTTGGCCGCTAGACTGCAGGGAGCTGCCATAGAACTAAGAATAGTGTTGTAAAGCAGGCTAAAATATGATTCACTGCTGTGTCAAATGCGTCACTTGAGCATGGAGTTGTAGTTGTAGTTGTAGTTTAGCATTTCAACTTTCTGTTTGTGATAAAGTGCCCTTTGTCCTCGTTCTCATCATATCGGAAGAAGCAGAAGAAAGGGAGGACAGCTCGTTGCTACAACTTGTTGGAACGCCCACATCCTAAATTATTGTTATTTATGAATTTAAAATCAACCATAAAGAAACTGCAGCAGATATTGCTCGCTTTTCCCAAGTTGAGCTGATTGTTATAGGGTGAATATAACTTTAAACTTTAAATTTAGATGGATTTGCGGCCATGTTTGCCACCTGTGTTGACACACTTCTACAATCCATGATGCCAAATGGGAGATATCGGAGCATGCATAAGATTTCCCACATATCCTACTTGTAATTAGCACCAAGAGGCTGATGTGAACATTTTGCACCTCGTATTTACGATAAATCTGATAAGACGTCAACGCAGCATTTCTGTTTCTATCAGCTCTTACTGTAATTCTATGGCAGCTCCTCATATCATCCACTGCTGCTAGTTTATCAACAGCGCAGAGCAATTGTGGCCTTTCTCGTGGCCTTGGTCTGCTTGCCTGCATGTAAGAACGTTCCTCGCATTGTAAAGAGGAGCAGCCAACTATTAGTCAAACGAGAGTTCCTAATTAAGTGGAACATATTTTTTTCAGCGCTTTTGATTATGTTCGAGAGGCTCAGCTCTCCTCCACTCCCCGTCAGCTGCAAATAATTCTGATAATTTGCCGGTGCATCGTTATACTATTTTAATTATATGATGATGTACTCCAATTCTACAGCTGAGTCACCATTCCATAATTCTCTTTTTTACTACACCCCAAATACCACTGCGCTCCCATTTTCTCAATGAAACTCATTTATGTGTATTCTCGCTTTGCCAGGGTCTCTGTAAAAAACAGAGCAGCTTATAAAGCCCCAAAACGGTAAGGTAATTGTTCTTGGGGAGAAAAAAAAAAGAGTGAGAGAGAGAAAGAGAGAGCAAGAAGTTAAGTCTGAGGCAAATTTGAGTTTATTTTTGTTTTTTGGGTGTTTTTTTTTTTTTTTTTTTTTTTTTGCAAAACAAATAAAACTTCTCATAAGATGATATCAAAATGACTCAATTATCTGAAAGCCTCGCAGGCATTTGGTGCTGCTGTATTCCCCTTTCTTAACGCACACCATTCAAGGTGGTTTGGAAAATGATACCAGTTCAGGAACCAATGATTATCATTTAATACATCTTGTGGGAGCGGGTGTATTTGTGATTTCCACTTTGTGAGGTTTCATAGCTTCCTGCCTCATATTCGCCCCACCTGTGCAAAGCGCTTCCAATTTGCCAATCATTGCGCAAGCTTGTGTGCATCTGCTTAAATGCTGAATAGGCAGTTCCAACTTACTGTTTATACAGTGAGAACAGCCGTAGCATTTGTACATGATGTCAACTTATCAGATCGGCATACATACATACATTTGTTCGTGTCTATGCAACTCACAGATGTGCGCACACAAAGCGTACACAAAGTACTCATATTTCATGTATCTGTAAATGTATGCAAATGTATACACACACACACACACACACACATGTTGCACAAAAAGCTCCATGTTTTGGAGTCAATGCACTGAGCTGGAAATGTAGGTTTGTGTGCTGTGACACACACACACACACACACACACACGTATATACACATGGCGACTTAGGGATCCTTACATAGAGTGAGAGTGACTCTAGATGATGAAAATGTTGTCTTTGGTTAATTGTGAGCAGCATTGTAAAGGTCAGTCTGTGTGTGTGTGTGTGTGTGTGTGTGTGTGTGTGTGTGTGTTACAGTACAGCTGGTGATTCTAGGCAGTGGTTCTCATCGCTTTGGGCTTGTGACCTCCCAAAATAAAGAGATGAGATAATTTTCACTTTTTATGGATTGACAGCTATAATTATGCTACTGAAATTGAAACAGTAATTCATTACATACTTACTTACTTACTCACGTATGAGTAGCATGTTACCACCCAGCATTGCAGATCAACATTTGACACTGAGAACATTAACTGAACTTCTGGTCTTTTAAAAAGGAAGAACTTGGCAAGAGATTTCTGTACTGTGTGTTGTTAGAGTCAGAAAAAAGGGAAGGAGACTGAATTCTGTTTTTTTTTTTACTTTACTTTGAAGATGTTTTGCTTCTAAACTTTAGATATTTGGTTTGGTTTTGGGTTACAGACTCTAAATTAGTC
Organism: Centroberyx gerrardi; assembly: GCF_048128805.1. Taxonomy (NCBI): domain Eukaryota; kingdom Metazoa; phylum Chordata; class Actinopteri; order Beryciformes; family Berycidae; genus Centroberyx; species Centroberyx gerrardi. The sequence continues at coordinate 15,684,855 of NC_136018.1, forward strand.
CTGAAAAATAAGTTCCTTTTTCAATACAAGTTAGTCTTGGACGTGGCCTTTTGTTTTAATGTTTATCTGCGAAACCCACAGCCAGTTGTACACAAGTTGTACACAAAGTTTTAGTTTTATACACATCCAAACCCCAAATTATAGCTGAGAAAGCAATCGGTTGTGTTCCCCATAGAGGACAGATGACAGATATTGTCACAACCCAAAACAAATGCATTATCAGCGTTCCTTTAGAAATGAAATGTAAACAAAGACATGGTATCTTCAGTCCTATCTCTTGACACCTAAGATAATCACACTTCCATAATCAGCACAACGCTCGTGCATCCGGGCCACTAAGAAACAATCACATTATCTGTCAATCTTCTAAGTCTATTTTCACACTGTAACTTTGCTTTTTTCCCGTTTCCCCAACAGCAAACCGTTCTTCGAATATGTGGAAAAAAAATATGTGCGGTTTTAGTGCATTTACAAACAATGCCGTTGGCCCAAATAAAAAAGTGACAGAAAATAACTTAATCCTTCAAAATAAAGGGATAAGTCCAATACTTTAAGTGGCCTTAGACTGGAGGCTTTAACCCAAAGGGGCTGGGGGAGAGGGATTGTAAGGGTTACCTTCACTCTCCCCGGCCCTGCAGCCTTCACACCATAAATCTGCTATTTAAAAGCTAACACCCCACTATCTCCCTCTCCCCCCCCCTCCATCCCTCCGTCCCTCCCTCTCTCATTACCCACGCCATCTTAAAGGTTTAATACTTGTCTCTACTTGCTACTCACTTTTGTGCTATTTTTAAGAGCACAGCTCCCAGTTGTTGTCATGGCGTACAACATTAAGGGACACAGCCTGGGAAAACCGGTATAGGAGATGGTGCTAGCTGAAACGCTTGACAGATATACGGTAGTTAAATCTGCCTGTGATTTACAGGCCTTGGCACACTCTGGCAAGGTTTACAGAGGATGATGAGTCCTTTTGCGATGTGCTTTGATGACATGGGAATGAACAACAAATATATCAAAACTAAGATAATGAGGGAACAGCTTCTGGCCCAGATTTCATAGAATCACATAAAGTACAATGAAAACATAGTATTATGTGCCAATGCATGCCTGTTGGAATGGTTAGTTTCATCTCCAGGCCGCTATGCCACATGCTATCAGTCGTTCGGGGGACAAGCTGTGATATTGGAATGAAACATCCTTCTTTCCTACAAGATAAAAAGCCCACACCACCACCGCCTGCCTTTGCCTCTTTTTTTTCCGTATTGTACTTTTGTAATTGGAGGTGCCATAATGAAATCAATTCAATGGTGATAACAGATTTCACATCATGTTACCCGTTTCCTTTGGAAGAGGCCGCCACGTGAAGACAGCTAAAAATATTCCTCTTTCATGCATCATCAATATCTTCATTATATGAAAGATGGGCGTCAGGTTGTATTTGCTGTTTTCGCTTAATGCCACTTGACAGGGTAGCATCTTGCCTGTGTCTGTGACACATTGCTTTTTTGTCTACTGTGTAATTCCACTTTTGCAGACATGCGGAAAGCAGTTTTATAGCGCACGGTGAAGCAAGTCGTGATAAAGCTTAGCAGAATGGAACTGTCTTTGTCAAAATCATAATAGAGAGGCAGAAACACACATTTGCTCAAACATTATCTTCCGGCTTTCTGTTCATATTATATTTTAAAATACTGTATAAACAAACAACTAGAAATTGAAATCGCACACTTTTCAACATCATGTCATACATTAACAGCAGAACTTTTGGTATGTGTAGCAGAGGCCTGAATATCTCCTATATATTTGTTTTGGCAGCATCTGCATCTTTAAGGTCTCAAGTAGTGTTTCACTGCTCCTTGTAGCCATTCATTCAAAAGAGTAAGTATTGTGATATTGATTTTAAATTTATTTTTATTGCCAGTGTCATTGTTTAATATGGAGGCCAATGCAGACCCATTATCAAAAGCTGACAGTCTGTTTTTTTTGCCAAATACTAATCTTTTAATATGAAATCTTTAGTAGACTATGAATAACACAACAGTAAAAACAGCTTTAGCTCACTGCCTGAATACTGATTGAAAGATTGACTGATTGACTAACTTTATTTGAGAATTCAAAAATAAACAACATGCAGTATATTACGTCTCACTATTCAACACAATATCACACATTATCCTGATTGTATCTCACTTATTCCTTTATAGAAATGTGTATTTGTTTGCAACAGAACGCTTGGAATACATAGCAGGTTATAATCTCAACCACAGAGCTGACCAGTAACTGACTTTCCATCATGTGACAGATGTTTATCCTCTCTGCCCCAGTTTATTTCAGCCAAGCTATGAATATTTATCTCCAGCCCAAACTGTTGACTGAGCATTTTCTGAATGAATCCCAGTTCTCCCACGTGTGCCGTACGCCACGCCGCCGCTCCTGTGTGCATCCTCTGAGGAACCCGATAACTTCAAATAATTTAACACTTCAGAGAGTGCGCCCACCTCAGGAACAGCGAAAGATGATCACTTTAGTTTTACTGCAGCTCGGGATAATGCAAGTGCACCTGTGTGACTATTATTCGTTTGTCTGCAACAAAACAAGCGGGGGAAGAAAACGCACTGCTGCATTTTAATGTAAATCTAGCCTAATCATTTGGAGAGGAGAAAAAACAAAAAAAAACAATTGATTCTTTTTTTCTCTTTTCGTCTTTAGGCAGTGTATGCAAACCATTTTCCCTAGGTACACACTACAAAGTGAATTCCAACTGTGCTCTGGGACACAGTGGCGAGACGCAGGGATGTCCACAGGCAAAGGCCTTAAGTCACACTCTGTGATGCTAGCCACAGTGGATACACCTATCTTAGTCTAATTGCTATCAACCCGACAAAGGGGTCATCTGTGTTTGTGTCTGTGTGTTGGCATGTGCAGTATGTAATGTGCACATATGCATATCTTTGCATTTTGCAAGTGCACACACTAATTTTCTACTTGTAAACAAAATGATAGAGTGCTGTATGTGTTGTGAGCTACATCAATGCATGTGTTATATACAGTATAATGTGTGTTGGAACAGATGCACTGCTATGGGGGATCGATAATGAAGATTCTTGCTTATAAGTATTTTTTTCATGCCAGACCGTTTCTAAGCCAATGCCCGCTCTAACCAGTCCTTTCCTTTCCTTTCCTTTCCTTTCCTTTCCTTTCCTTTCCTTTCCTTTCCTTTCCTCTCCTCTCCTCTCCTCTCCTCTCCTCTCCTCTACTCTCCCCTCCTCTGCTCCATCTGTGCCCTCTATATGAAAGGGAATAGTTGAGAAGGCCTGACAAGGGCTGCAGAGAGGAGGCAGAGGTGCTGAGGGAAGCTGAGCACTGCTGGAAGGGATTTTATCTGTTTGTGTGTGTGTGTGTGTGTGTGTGTGATGTGTGTGTGTGTGAGCACATTTGTGTGTGTCCCTATGCATGTGTGAATGTGTGTGTTCATTCTCATACTATATCTGCCCACCTATATATACTGTATGTGCATCTCCTGATAATAAAAATGCTCGCTAGTGCTCCTTACTGATACCATACATCATGAAGGGGTTCATTCCAAAACGCTACATATCCATCCAAAAAAGCGCTAAGTGGAATTCATCAGGCAACATTTGAAAAACCTAAATTATTCTGTCCTCAAAACAATTAATTATTTTGTAATCAAATGTCTTAAGATGACTCCTAACGCCAGTACTAACCCAAAATGCATAATGTGCTTAGCTTTCGTGCCAGCAGTCAATATGATTTTTTTTTATGTCATTGTAGGTGTGCATGTGTTTTGCCATGCACCTGTTTCTATATGTAATGTACTACAGAGCAAAAAAAAGTGTTTACAAAACTGTCCTACAAAGGAATGGCTTGGTCAAGATGCGGGACATCAGGTCTTGTGTTGCTTGCTGTTTCACCTATGAACAACCTTGTTTGAGGGCCTGCTTAATGTCATCAATTATATATATATATATATACCTATTTATTATTAGTGTCCTGCAAAAATCTTGAACAATCTCCACTGACACTGTCACCCATATGTGTAGAAAACATTTCATCACCCTGGATCCAAGCCAAATAACTGAAAATGTAATGTAAGATATAAAAAATGAATGGAAATCTGCAGCAAAATCATCTGTTCTGGGACATTTTGGAGTTTAAGGAGGACACTGTGAGTATAGGTCGTATGTGTAGGTTAGTCACCACTAGGCATATCTGTGTTAGTCTGTAAATCCATCACTACCAAACAGAACCGATGCCTCAGAATGAACCCACTCTGCTTTCCCTTGATATCGGCCTAACTTGCCTTGTCTGTCTGACTACATGCATCTACTGTCTCCATGTTTGCACCGTCTCAAAACAGACCGTCACTGAGCGGCCCCGGCTCCCGCCCCCACCGCCTGTCCGACCGAGCCCGCTTGGCTTTCCGCATGCTGCCGTCCGAGCTGGGCCTGCCGTTGCCGCGGCAACAACAACGGCGTAGTAGCTGGCGTAGCTCCGTTCGGCAGCTCGGCCTCATTATGCTGCTGCTGGCTTTGATGTGGTTTGTGAGGCTCTACCTGCATTACTGCAGCCAGTGGCTCTACCTCCAGGCCATGGCAGTTCCTGTCAACAAGTGAGTGTGCTTCCTTTGATATCCCCCTGCACGCATGCACACAGACACACACGCACACACACATATATATATATGCGCACAGGGAGGGTGTGTGCAGATACACATGCACACACGGAGAAAATAACTTTATAGACACACATAGAACGCACATGCACACAGATTGTAACACACATGCCCTGACATGGAGTGCAGATACATACATGGATTGCAGTGCGGCCACACAAGCACATATGCAAAGTGCAGATACACACACACACACACACACACACACACACACACACACACACACACACACACACAGAGTGCAGGTACACAACATAGACTTGTGTGTAATGCATGCATGCTTGCACACAAACACATGCATAGTAGGGTTGTAATGGAGTGAGATGTTGAGAAACAGAGCAGAGGAGAGAGGAGAATGAAGATGTGCAGTGTGTGTGTGTGTGTGTGTGTGTGTGGTGGGGGGGGACATGCATGCACACACACACTGGATACTGTACACTCCCCCATCATCTGTTTGGAATCCCCCCATTAACAATTTAACAAGACTTGTCTCAATATTAACAAACCAGTGCTGGGGGAGTTTGTTGATTTCACCACACATCTTGCAGTCCCAAAAGTCTACATTATTTGGAAGGAATTTATTGTTATTGTTTGGTACAGCGCATTGATAATAAACAGCAATAAGATACCACAGAACTGTTAAATCGCATCTCAATAGCATATGGTGCTGATTTAATTCCTCACAATAAAAGGGCCCGGCTGCGAACATGCATACAAGCAGGTTTTTATTACAATAACGGGGGGGGGGGGGGGACAAACATCATGCATTAAATCATGAAAAGTGATATGGGAGAGCAAAGGGGAAAAAAAAAAAGTGGCCGAATGAAAATGGATGGATTGAGGGGGTGGATGGGAGGTGAAAAAAACAGAAATGTGAAAACAGAGGGGGTCACCGTCGGATGACAACTTCCACATGTCCGAATCGGCTGCTCTCCCTCCGAGCATTTCTCTCTCCATGTAATGGCCAGAGCTCATGGTTCCCAGTGAGAGAGAGAGAGAGAGAGAGAGAGGGCGGGAGAGAGGGAGGGAGAGAGAGAGAGAGAGAGAGAGAGAGAGGGAGACTGACACTCAGAGAGGCCAGTGTGATGACAGGCCGCCCTCCCTCCCTGTTTCCATCCCGCCCTCTTTCTTTCCCTCCTTCATCGCTCACTTTCTCTCTCTCTCGCTCTCTCTCTCGCTCTCTCTCTCTCTCTCTCTCTCTCTCTCTCTCTCTGCCTCCTCCCCCCTCACCCTCCTCCTCCCCCATAATGCCCCTGGGATATCAGCGGACAGCAAAGCGGGACCTTCAGGAGTGAGGCCCCCACACTGCTCCCATCACCTCCGAGCTCTCCCTCTCTTTCTTTCTTTCGTTCTCTGTCTTTTTCTCTTTCACACACTCATACTTACAAACAAGCTTACACACACACACACACACATGCACATTAGGGCCAGTCAGATGACCAACATTGCCGGGCAATAACACCTCACAGGCTAAAACCATTACAAAGTACCACATGCAGATCAGACATTACCCCATTCAAAGAGACACCAATGTTGTATTTTATATGGAAAGATGTTTCCACCAACAAAAAATGTCTAGTTACAATTTATTGAACTGGAAAGCTTCATTATATTATAACCAGATTCAGCATGAATGTAATATTCCCCCTGTCATACTTGGCATGAAAAGTTAACAATGTGATTTATGGGGAAAATAGCAGCCTTCAATGCAAAACATAGGAAATAACATTAAACTCTGGTGTCTTTACCGGTCATCCAGTGAGGTAAACTTTGTGTTCTAAGAGGCTTTTTGGGAGACTTGAATCCGTGTGTTAGGAGGTGATTTGCTTCAGATGGAACACCAATGGACCTCTACTGTCAGATTAATGGACAGAATCTGAGAGAAGCTTGGCTCTTGGAGCAAATCAGATGGGAATTAATGAGCAAAAACTGGACCTCTCCTCCCGCACCACTCGCTCTACCTCCTCCTCACTGATGGGAAGATTAAGAAACTCATGAGGCTTGCTGTAAATGGAGAGTCTAACTTACAGTAGGGGAGTTTGAAAAGCTCCATTGTCTGCACAGGTGATAATACTGTTTCTTATAGAGTGTGCTAGTTTGGTTCCAGTATATTATCTCAATGAATGTTGATGGTGACATGCTGCTGATATTCCAAATCATTCATGATCTGGTAATGAAGCACATGCTAATACAACAGCTAGCGTTAATTGTCATTGAAATCAAATATTGAATAAATCACAACCAATAATATATAGTGTTTGAATTGCTGGAAATACTGGAACCAGTCGCCGTTGGGCTATGATGCATCTCTTCCTTTTTCCTCCTTAATGACTCACAAACACTTACATACACGAACATAAACACACTACACACACACACATCTAAAAACACACCCGCCACCCACCTCCCCTTTCTCTCCCCCCCCCACCCAGATTCCAGTTCCACGCACACACGGTGGACCTGGTTTACCAGAGTTCTTTGCTCCACACCCGGGAGGAGCTGGCCATGGTGGTGGTGGGACCCCTGACCTTGAACGCAGTAACGTTCCTGCTGGTTCTGATCAGATGGGGCTGTCAACAGATATTTGGCTCACTCCCTTCCTTCACGTCAAAGTTTATCATGGCTCAGGGAGTGTGGACAGTCCTCGACCCCCTGGCAGTCTTTGCAGTGGACGCCGTCCTCGGGGTAAGTCACTTAAAAATAACTTGGACACTTGTGCACTTTAAATAGGAGTTCACTTTATCTTGGCAAAGTGACTTTAGATTACAAAAAAAAAAAAAAAAAAAAGGAGGGGAGGGGAGAGGGTGAAAAAGAAAACGCGCAAGGTTAGATGTGTGTCTTTTTTGGCAGTGGGTTGGATTTTGTCAGTGAGGGTGGCTGAAGTCACTTGGACTGTTCACAGTTTTGAATCATTTGACAAGAGGTTATTTTTAGATATGAGCTCAGTATAATGGCATTTTGAGACTTTACTGTCACTATTATTTCTGATCAAATAACTCTGTAACCATATTTCTTTGACTGTAATAAAACAAATCATGCCATATCCTTATTTTGATACATTTGTAATTCAAAAACTCCAGTAATAAGTGAGAGTTTAACAGTCTTTGACAAATCTTGAATTTGAACCGTCATGTGATCTTCCTTTGACTAATCTCTCTCCTAGCCAAGAGCTTTCCCATATTGCAGATGTCCACTCTAATACATCTGACAGTTATACTGTGTCTATCTATCTGTCTTTTTTTTCTTTTTTTTTTTTGTCTTTCTCATACAATCTCTGTCTCTTCAGCGCCTCGCCTACAGCCCAGACACACCGGTGGGTGATGCGGCCAAGCTTTACTGGCACTTCTATCGAGCCGACCAATCGGGTGCAGCGGGGGTGGTCATCACCCTCTTCCTCTACGCCGTCCTCTTCCTCCTCTCCGTCACCATCCTCTCCATTTACTTGCTCAGGTGAGACACACAGGACGCTGATGCCCCGTCCACAGCCTTGGCGAACTGTGAATAAACACTAAAATATTTCTTGCTGATTCATGGAACTTAATTCAAGTCATACACCAACAGTTTGGCAAATTTGCTGACTGTGTGACGAGAAGACTGGTAGCAGTTTCACCTAAACGTGTCCATTATTTAGAGCACCTTGGCACTTTTAGGTGGCACATAAAAGGTAGAAAAAGACACATAACTCAGGTTACGCTAACATATTATAGGTGTTAATTCAATCTGTGCAGTGGTGTTTTGGTCCTGTAGGTGAGGTGATTATATTGCGGAAGTGGTGGAACTATTACTCACCAATCCATACGCAGGTATATGCAGCTATACTCTATTATGCCCAAAATAGTCTGTTATGCTTTGTATATCCTGCACATGACAAGAGTACAAATATGTTTTTATGAGCATTTATTCCAGGGGAAGACTGAATTAAATTTGTCTCTGAAACTGAAACTTTTTTTAAAAAGCTCTGACTGAAAGCAAAAGAGTATCATGCTTCCCCATGACACAGCAGAGCATCTGGAAAAGTGTCATTTCACATCACTGATACAGAACACAGTGGTTCGCGTGCATCCGTGGCCTGGTGACCAAGTTCCGCAAAAAAAAAACACTCGGCTCTGGTTCCTAGAAGTGGATCCAGCTCCTTTTTTATGTCACATTGCCCTTCCGCTCCTGACTTTGAGCTCCGTCCCTGACCTTCCTGGTGGCTGGAAAGTGTCACAACACAGTCACAGCGTGCAGGAAGCGGGCTGGAGCAGCGAAAGCAGGGAATTATCATTGGGTATTTTTGGATTGAGGCAGCCTGTAGGGACGTTCTGCCAATGAAGAGAAAGACCCTTTCTGAGACACTGTGGCCCTCACCAGCCTACCAGTCTCAAGCACACGCTCAGAAATAACTCTAGCCACGCCCCCACCCCCCCTCATCCGCTATTTACTTCCCTGCTCTGTCCATATAAAAGCAAAAAAAAAACTAACTAAACAACACAAAACAAACACAAATGTTGATGTAATCCATTTTGATTTTATAGTCGCATGGAATCATTTAAGCAGTTATGCATGAACTCCTCCGCCACACATAGCCATACAGACACACGCACACATGCACACATACATATACACACCAACAGTTATCAGACACATCCAGAAATACACACACACACAGTTGCTGCTTTGAACATACCGTACTCTGTAATTGGTTGAAAAATTGAAAGCGTTTCTAATTCAGAAGTTAGATGCATTTTGATATAGCGTGAACATGTAACCCCCCTACATTATCCGATTAGGCCGTATGTTTTGCATGGTTGGTATCACTGCTGGTTTCATACATATTGAAATGGACTGGATATACATGGCGGTGAACATACATACTCTATCTTAATGCACTGGTTGTTCCATTGAAGTCTAGCAGATTGAGGTCACCCATGCTGAAGCATTTTCTGGCTACTGTAGGTCTATATTGTGATTTAGCCACTCGCATTCCTTTGCTGAGCCGTCATGTCATATAGAGAGCTGTTTAAAGCCTGCTGATTGGTGAAGATAAACATGAAAAAAACAACAAAAAAAATATATAAAAAATAAATGCGATGCTCTCACTGGATCTCACATTTGACGACATGATACTGAGTTCAAGAAGGCTGACCCCTAACAATTCAGTGGAAGAAATTGAGAGTGAGGCTGCATTGCAATGGGAGGGCGGACTTATAACATGCTGCAGGCCCATTGATTCCAAATTCCCACCTTAAAAGATGACTATTGCTTTTTTACATAATAGAAAGACATAATTTTTTGCAGCGAGGAGGTAAAGAAGTAGTTGGGCGGGTGATAAATTACTGAATACTGTAACTCAGCAGTCATCAAAGGTGTGTTCTCCCACCCTCATATAAGACCAAATTCCATTAACGGCTCAAAATGTAAGAAAACCCTTATTGAATTAATCAGTTTGAGATTGGCGGCCGAGGAGAGGGTGCCATCTAATTTCAGTAAGCGGGACGCTTATCGGGCCCCGGCTAAATGGACAATATTAAAACAGCAGCCGGGAATAATGACTTCTGCCACTCAACCGCCACACGGGTTTGTATTGAATGTAGGCCACGAGGCTGAAGCAAGGCTGATAATTTTATGGGTTACAGTTTCCTATTGGCTGCAAGGAAGGGGCTCTGACACAGTGCGTGACCTATTTCTAAAAAAATGCCTCAGGCTATATGTATAGATAGAATGGACTGTTATCCTTTTTTAATTACATTTTAGGCAGCCTTTATTCACTGGCTGCAAAAATATATATCAGTGGTGTGTTTTCCTCCTCTCCCCTCCCTGAAACTTCACAAATACAGGAGAGAGGTGATGTGACATTGATAGCGGTGCTGTTACATGCAAATCATTACAAGGTTCAAGACTGAAAAAACGGACTCAGTTTGGATTCAGTTAGTTAAAACTATTGTGTGCGTGTGTGCGTGCGTGTGTGCGTGCGTGTGTGTGTGTGTGTGTGTGTGTGTGAGTGTGTTCACAAGCATGCATGTGTATATGCGCATGTGAGTGTACATGCATGTGTTTGTTTGAAAAGGGACTCAGGGTCTCGATGCTGTATAACCCAATCACTCATGGACCATCTCTTCATAAGGGGAATTCCACTCATTAACTTTTCCATCTTTTTAAAAAAATCATTCTCAGTAGAGCTTTGCAATGGTTTGAAATCATATTGAGAGGTAGGAGACTCGCTTTTCCCTTGTTTTTGGCAATGGAAGACCAATATAGGCCTATTCAATGATTACATTTAAATTCAAGGGAAAAGGAAACACAGCAGTGTAATTCCTGAAATTCAGAGGCATTTCCCTTGAATACGTATTGACACAAAGTCGGTTTTAAAGTACAATATTACAATTATAGCCATTTAAATGGCTCAAGGTATTTTTTATACTAAAATAGAAATATATGACATCACATTATTTGGGGTGCTGTGCACCTACTGTAGGTTTGGTACAAAACATACAACAGACAAATGCAGAGTACAATAGACAATGTTCATGCACTGTGGTCATATTCCATGTTGCATTTCCACCGTGTTGTCATGAATATTCTGTTAAAATGGATGTATTCCATAATTTAACGATTTTCCCATATGGCGATTCCTTTGCTGAAGAAGAATTCAAGGGAGTCTTAGCCATCCAGGTCATCCACCCAACACGTACTTACATCCAGGGCATGTCCCACACCAAGGAAATTAGCTTGTTTTGAAGCTCAGAGATGCAAAGACGGTGAATTCCTCCAAGAGAGAGACTGCATAAATGAATGAGAAGAACTATTCTAGTGTATGATGAAGATGAATGCATGCTATTCCTATGTCTGAGGTCAAGATTCTACAAAGATCCCTCTCCCAAGAGCCATGGGGAATGATGCTGAGTTCAAAGCCCCGTACCATCTCCTTGTATAAATCCCCATCTCCTTGATGTCGGTTTTATTTGAGAGTTGATTACCCTCTGACAGGCTAGAATCTCTTTGGAAGGGTACGAGGTCTCCCGGTTTTGATGGTCAGCCAAGGCATTTGTTTACAGACATGGTGTTTCTTTGTGGGGGTTGGTGCATATGTGTGTATGTGCGTGTGTGTGCGTTGCATGCACACTTGTGTGGTAAAACACTTTGGTGATGTACGCTCATCTGGAGATATGAATCAATATGCCCTCTACTGTACAGAATGTTTTACTGTGACTCAGACCGGTCTCTCCAGACTCACCCGCAACCAGAACGTCCGCCGCAGCTGCCATCTTTGAAGCATAGCATTAGCACTGAAGAATATCCCAGCATCCGATCATTCCATAACACCCACACATCAACAGATACAACCATGCAGACGCACAACCGTACACAAACATTGCAACCGTCAGCTCGTGTTAACAAAGCGCTTCCCACACACAGTCCAATTTGTTTGATTTCCTTGTGCTCTTTCCTTGTGCTGGAATTGATGTATTAGCTCAGAGACTTTGATAGAGCGTCACAACGAGATAGAGAAATGTGCTTCCTGCAATCAATAGAAGTTTCATATGTTCTGCCAGCGCATCTGGATGTTTGTGATTTGACCTCAAATTGTTTGTGCCAGACAATCTCATGATGGCAATCTTCGGTGAATGCTACTTAAGCTCATCAAAATTCCACTTTCTCCCAAAGGTCAGGGAACTTGTTCCATGAAAGCCAGCCAATATGACAGTAATAACCGGGAGATGATGTTCTTTGGCATCGAGGTGGCCACAGAACTGCAGTTTATAGTTATTTGCAGTTATCAACTTTGACACAAGGCAAAGAGGCATGTTTTTGCTCGCTTTGACAAATGACCCCGTGTGACCTTTAAGGGGTTGAGACAGTGATTCAGTATGGCGTCACTCCTGCTTCCCCGTCCCCCTCCTTACTTCTTTTCTCACCCCCTACCTCCCAGATTCCACAACGACGGTCGCATGCTGGATGTCTTTCAGCGGCTCAGAGCCAAGGAGGGAAGCTACTTCCTGCCCCAAGACCTGGAGCTATCCAATCAGGAGCTGAGCTACATTGTCAAGAAGGCGGAGCAGTGGAGAGGCTTCAACGGGGAGCGGCGCAAGGTAAGCAACCCACCACAATCTCTCTTCCTGTCTCTCTAGACATTGCTCTTCTCCTCAAACCCTCGGTGATTAATTGGACTAATGGCTGTTTTCTTAACGAGAGAATGAGCCAAAAGGTCGTTGATACTAATCCATTAGATTGCTCTATCTAAAGGGGAGAAATTATAGTTGGTTGTCTGTAACCCCGGGAGATTTCCGCCAGGGTCTGGGGCTGAAGGGGAGAATTGTGGTGGTGGAATGAGTGGGATACTGAAAAGAAAATTTAATGGCAGCCATGATGGTATCGCACTGTCCATCATTACCACATTCAATTTGGTCACTTTAACGAAGATATTACGTCCGAGAGGATGTATAGAATTGGCTCATTTTATATCATTAAATTTTCTTTAGTTACATTTCAGAAAGCTGAGAATTCATCTCAGAGGTCTTTAGCTTCATTCTAATTAGTACAAGATAATTACCAAAACAGAAACTCGGCTAGCGGGCTGCCTGATTAGTCTGTGGAAACCAATTTCCGAAGATATTTCATTAAAGAAAGACTACTCAATCAACACACACTCTCACATGCGCGTGCACACGCTATACTGGGCAACTGGCATTCTGTTAATGTGAACTAAGCATGGACAACTTGGTGTCAGGGAGTGCAGGATTCCAGTTTGCATAAATGAATGTCCCCATGAAATTACTATCGTTGGGGAGAGGCTGTCGCATTTTTGACAGCCCACTGTAGGTCGATGGTGATGACACGGGGAACGGCAGTGTATTAGCATGGAGCCTACACCCGATGTAAAATCTATGCATAGTGATTGAAAATGTGACTTGTTGAGATAAGGGAAATAGAACGCAGCGATCAAACCACCGCCCCCTTTAATTTATTCTGTAGGATTTGTTAGTGGCACACATCTCTCGGTGTTCTCCATGTTCATTAACTCCCTTGCTCCTTGCTTGCTACAAGTTCATGCGGCTTTAGAGGGGAGAAAATGCAACCCAGAAACTGCAGCAACTTCTCTGTTTCTGGTGAAAGATCCACACTGACTATCAACCAAATATGCCTTACAGGAGAATAAAAACAGGTATGCCAATGATCAAAAGTAATCAAAAATATGTATGATTGCTAACATTTGATGATAATCTAGATAATACTGATGTTCCCAGTCCTCAGTGAAACCACAAATTACTCTAAACCCTCTAATTCTCCTGTCGACAGTGTGGAGAGGCAGTCCATACCACACCAATCAAAGGCAGCTGATTGGCAGGAATTCTCAAATATCAATTTACAGTATTTTAATTGATTAGGAATGCAGTAATCTATCTTTGGGAATCTATACTTGTCAGTAAACATAGACAGATAGCTATTTGTGTCATAGCCAACTCATTAATTCAGTTGATTTTAATGTGACTTGTCAAACTAAGGGTGTAATTATGAACTGAAGTTCATCTGCGGTACAGCACTAGTTGCACTCCACCTAAACCACAACCATGGCATAATTGAAAACAGCCACACCTTTCCCTCACTCTTCAAAGTTTTCCAAAGTCTAGGTGTTGATCTGCTGTAAGATAAGCTTTATTGAGCATTATTATTGCCATCAAATCTTACTGATACGAAATAGCGACCATCATTTTGATTGGACACAGTATCATTAGGTGACCTCTTTTTCTGTGCCCTGAAACCCACACTAAAGGGGCTACAATGAGATTCTAATCACAATTAAGCTCATAAAAAGGGCAAAAATTTATATTGTTTAGATTATTTAAGGCACTTGAAGTAGGCCACATTTATCTTGCTTCAAACAGCTTCAAATTTAACACTACACTGACAAGATAAGATCATTGAAGTGCTACTTGTGTTCATTTCAGTACAAAGTGTTCAGCTCCGGCTTTTCCCAGGTCTGAAACTTGTGCTAGACCTGTCCTGTAGGCCTTAATGAACTACAACCCAGGCTCAGGGAGGTGACTAAAGTGCTGCTAATGGGATGGTGATGGACCTGTTTATTGGGAGAAAATTGAACCTCCCAATGTTTGGAGACTTTGCAAGAAATTACACCCCCAAAGTTTGTGATTAAGAAAATGCTCCATTTAGCTGCTGATGGCCTCTTGCTGTGGTGGCGCTGCTAAATCATCCTTCCATTACTGTATATCTCCCTCCACAGCAACAATTACAGCATACTTCATATTGTCCCTAATTTGGCGTTATTAAACTGATAAAATGCTAACACATTAAACACATTCTCCAGCGTGATGAAAATTTAGGGTTATTGCATTTCATGATTTTTACATTATTCAGGCGGGCCATTTTTCATCGAAATAAGATGGGCCTTGCCATTATTTCATAATTATTGTAACAATTTCTCCTGTGAAAAAGGGTCACTTTCCTAACTCAGCAAAGACATATCCCTATTAGACTAATTTGCCTACATGCAAATTTTTGTCATTTTTCCCTCATTAACTATTTATCATCGACAGGAAAAAAATATATTCATGAAGGCGAGCAAAGGAGCAGCCCGACAGAGCTGAAACTAATATTTTGCAACTCTAATGATTTTTTGCATCCTTAATTAGATAGAATAAGGTTGATATGATTAGGTCAGGATGTAGTGTTTTTCATTAAAAATACATTTCAGAAACTGTATTCCAAATGTGCCCTTGCAATTAAATAATGAATCCGACGCGTTCCTTATTACGGACCCAATTAATATCAGAGGCGAGGGCGTAATTTTAATAACAGTGGGCCACGAGGCCTTCATTAGCTGAGTGAGAGAAAGAAGGGATGAGGAGAAGGAAAACAAGACATTCAGGTGCAGCTGCAGTCTGCTGTACAGAGCCACTTTTAGAAAGTTTCTGGACAGTACACTCTTAAAAGGGATACATTATGACATTTTCAACACAACCTACACTGTGTCTAATCTGTATGCATACACTAGCACCCATTGAAAGTGTTGAGGCTGTATTTCACTAGACCTAGACCTAGTTTGACTGTACATCATGACAGGAAACCTCTCATAGAAACAACTTAGAAACCTGTATAGGACATAGGGCAGGTCTAGGACTTCTGTCTAACCCACTTTGTTGTGTATTGCAAGTGACTGAAATATAAAGGCTTCTAGGACCATTATCTATCATCACTGCTCAGGTCACATGACCTGCAGTATAAACTTCACTGTAATGAGAAGGCACATTGTTCCATTATTTATACTTTGTACATATGGACAATGAACCCCACTTGTGATTAATGGAAAATTCTATATTGAAGGAAGAAAAGCATTTGCAGCGTGCTAGTGAAAAGCAGAAAGTGTGATTTCCTCAATAATTATAAAAACTGTGAAGGCCAAAATCAGAACCTCCGGGTTTATCTAGTCAGTGTTACTGTGCAACATTAAGCCTATTTGAGTAAAACAAAATTGTAATTATCATCTCGGCTTTGACATTGTTTATGCAAAGTGGGAACACAGAGAAAAAAAACAAGCCTGGTAAGGGAAGTAAAAACAAAATGAGAGATGATTATAATCAATTAGGTTGTAACCAGTTTTCTGGATGTGCTGCGCTGTAACTTAGAGCCAAGCCTTAGCAAAGTATCTGTGACGCTGTATCTCCCTCCAGCACTGAAACAATAAAAAAAGAATCCACATTCAATAACCAACCTGCAAATGGCCTATTATTATCAAACTTGTAATTTTCACAAGGCGGTCATAAAACATAATCTAATTTTTACTTTCTCACTAATTAACTTTATATTATAGATTCCTCCATGCCATATGATCACTTGTGTTGCTCCAAGCTTTAAATGTTACTCTCAGGTTAAGATGTCAGCAGTGGAGCTTACTGGCTGAGCAAAGAGGGCGAGTGAACCAGGGACCTTATCTACCTACTGTATGTGCTCTTTAATTTGATCTCAGGGAGGAAGGAAGAATGAGTTTCCGTCAAACACCATTAGCCTGAAGTGTTGCGGATGACAGTTGAGAGAGAGGCCATATAGCACACCCACTCATTCATTTCATTTCTCACAATTGAAATTCTGTAGTCACCATTCACGTTTTCTTCTCCCCTCCTATTTACAGATGTCACCTTTATAGAAGTCCCACTTTTTACTTTCTCAGTGCGCTGCTGTTCCGCTCTTGCTCCACCCACGAGGAACTGTTTGGAAATGAATAGAAGATAGATGCTGAGGTGGGAGAAGTGTTTTAATGGCTATCACTGTTGTATATCTATTGTCAACTGAAGTGAACAGTGGGTGATATTGCTATAGCATCAAGGTTATTTTATTCATTTATTCATAATTTATTCATAGTTTTCTGTTACATCACCACGTGGCCATCTTGGTACATCTTGTTAATAACAGGTGTTTGTAATAGATTAACAGGTGATTATATATCTATATAGTAAGGTACCATACTGGTAGGAAATTCATGTGACATCATGGGAATACTACGAATAGAAGACATGTAAATGGCCAAATTCAAACCTCACAGTACCAAGAGCATCTGTCTAAGGCTGTGAGGCTTAGAAGAAGGGCTACGGTGATCAGTTGTGTTTGTGCCTCTGTTTTAGCATGGAGGCTAGGAAAACCTGTGGATAATCCAAAGCTGACTCTCTATAGTTCTCCCTCATATTCATCTTTTGATGGGAAATCCATATAGAACTGCAGATGAGTCAATAGGAAAACTAAAACCCCCAAATTACACAAAATAAAACAAACAAACAAAGATCTTCACCTTCCCAGCACTTTTAGTGTTGTAATGCTCTGGTGAGCATTTGCATTAGCTCTTAGCTAGCGAGTGTGCTAGCATGCTCCACATCATGCTGGTGGTTCAGTAATGAGCCCCATTAATTATGTAAAGGCAGTGATGCAGATGGACCTAATTAATTGTCTCCCGTCACCCCGTTGATTACTGTACCTGGAAGGGAGGTGTTAATTTCTGTAATACTTAAGCAGGTACGCAAACTGTTTTGTCAGAGCCACCGCCTTGACAATGACAGAGTGGAGCGCAGGCTCGCCCGCTGCAAATCTCTTTTGCCGTTAATTCACCGAAAGGAAAGTTTCCCGGTGGTGGTGGTGACATTGTGTTAATTGAAGGGGGGAGAGATGAAAGGAAGGAGGGAGGGAGGGGGGGAACTAGAGTGGTGGCCCTGGAGATGTTTTCGCAACCTGATCGCATCAACATTTGCGTACCTCCGTGCCGTTTGTCTCCGTATGTCTAGGTAATGGGTTACCGGCGGGCGAGTTTGGGAACACCCAAGGTGCTTTGCAATAACAGCATGGTTGGTGGAGGGGTGAACCTGTTGAGAATCAAACAGCGCAGATTGGAGAGGTAATGATAACTAGTCTGGGAGGCTGGTTGTTAATCATATAAGGACAGATTTGTGTTCTCCATCTTAATCTACAGTAGCTGTCTGACGCCACCTGACCAGATTTCACCCTTTTTCCTCCTGCTTACCCCATGACACACAGAAAAATAAAACATTTTGGATCACAAAAAGTTAATTCAGAAATATTTTACTGATAGACAAGATACTCATGTACAGTAAGGTCTTATGTCTTGCTTTTCAGGAAAAAAAAAAAAATAGAAAAAATAATTTTGTAGATAAAGTAGGCTACATTATAGTACTGAAGCTCAGAAACATCCTTTCCACTCGCTAATAAAACATTCCAGGGGAAACTCTGCTACATGTAATGCAACCATACAAATAATACACATAATACGGCACTTAGCCTTGTTTAATTCATCTGCCTTGCTGTGCAAATTGTACAGTGAAGTGAGTTTGAGGCCACCTGAGACTCCAACCTCCAACCCACGTAAAGGAAGAGCGGGTTTGGGAAAGAAAGGTGGACAGAGGGAGCAGTAGGCCGTGACAGGGTACACAGGAACCGCTGTCACATAACAATAGAACCCTCAGCTCCTGGACAGGAACCCATAACAGCAACACAGGAACACCAGGAGAGGAGAGAGGAGGAGAGAGGAGGAGCTGAGTGCTTCAGTGGAACAGGAAGGGTCGTCTTGAGTCAGAGGGCGTACTGTGGTCTGTGGTGTGTGTGTGTGTGTGTGTGTGTGTGTGTGTGTGTGTGTGTGTGTGTGTGAGTGTGTGTGTGAGTGTGTGTGTGAGTGGCTACCCCTATGTGGGGTCAGAGTGCTGCATCTCCCAACCCCCCTCTACCCTCTGCCAAAGAGAAACGTGGTCTGTTTTTGTATGTGTGTGTGTGTGTATGTGCACATGCTCGGTTGCATGTGTATGAATGAATGCCTGTTTACATATATAGGTACACATTTTTATGTGTTTGCATGTGTGCACACACTTACGCATGTGTGAGTACATGCATGCAAACCGTTCTGCATGCAAACCTTTCTGCGCGCTTGCATGTGCGTTTCACATTAGAGTGGCTTCTTCAATTACAGCGGATGGGTTTTTTTTTTTTTTTTTTGTGGACAGTGCTGAGGGCCCCAGTGGCCCGAGGCGATGGCAAGCAGGCAGGCAGGGACAGGAGCGACGTAGCAGCAAGCGCACAGCATCCACAGCCAGAGCATTAGGGAGCTCAATATGAGATATGACTGCAAAAGGCTGCATGCCTGTGTTCCTGAAAAGGTCATGGACTTTGCTGGGCAGTAATGTGTGAAAGCGGTGCGGTCGCACAATGGTTAAAAAAGAAAAAAAAAAATAGAGAGAGAAAGAAACACACACACACAAACACACACATACTCTCTCCTTCCCAAATTGCATGTATAGGGTCTGTATGGACATACACACACAAGTACAACACACACACACACACACACATGCAAACTGACCGCCTCCATTCAAAGTAGTGCTACAGCTCTGTCACTATCCATTTATAATGAAGGCAGTCGCCGAGGGGGACGCCAGCCAAGGGGTCAGCATGGCTTGCAGGTGATTGGAGCAGAGCAATATTTCTCCTCAGTTCTTCTCAAGGTGCTTGGCCTTACTGTTTCAAAAAGAGAACAGATAAAGAGAGGGATTCTGTTGATAATCAGAATTTTGGACATCACAGCTATTAAAGTGATATAACTGTACATCTTATTCCTGTCGATTCCTCAGCTTAGGCACCAGTGTTTTACCTATTCAAACTAATGTTTCAGACTAGCTCTGTATTCAGAAAATATTCAAGAATTATATTAAGATGAGCACTGATCAGTATACCTCAGTATACTACTGCAACTCCAGCCCTCCCAGTTCTTTATCAGGTATGACTGTCCATCTTGTCTATGATGGAGCAACAATGAGCTGAGATGCTTGTGTTAATCATAGCTTAGTGCAGTAGTACTTGGTTTGGTTTGGCTTGGCAGTATGAATCCATAACAGAGGTCAGTATATAGCACACAGAAGGTTGGATACACACGCATACTGACATGAGTGGAGTTATATTACATGCTGTCAAATTATCAAAATTCATTTTTGCAAAAGACAAACATAACAGAAAGAAAATCAGGTTTGTTTGAATTTTGATGTGATCACATCAGAGAGCTCATCAAAATGATAGATTTTTTCCACAGGTTAAGGTTACAAGATGCTTGTTTACAAAACCTCTCCAGCAGCAAGGAGTGCCTCGTATTCTTGTTAACGTTTCACAAGGTGACGCCCACACTTTTCTAGCATGTGCACCGCTACACTGTCTCATCCCAATTCTAGACAGACCCGCAGTTCCAGCCGTAGAGAGAGAGAGAACGGAGAAAGTGTTCCAGTATGAACTCGTCGGTGTGAACAGTTTAATTACAGGGAGTGTCAGCCCCACTGCTTAATGTGTCCCTCACAATTAATCCAGGGAGAGGATGTCATTATCTACCAAAGCCTGGGCCTGGGCAGGCTTTTCTGTCAGAGGGAAGGGAGGGAGGGAGTGAGAGAGCGAGAGAGCGAAAGAGAGATAGTCAAAACAAGGAAGCGCCTTCGGTTAGCAGGTCCACTTCCGAGTCACACAAGAGGATCGGGCCGGGAAGATACTTAGAGATCTTCTCAAAACACCGCGTCCTCCTCCGTTTTGGGCGCTTCCCTCTCGTGGCTCCGGCCGTCAGTGAGGAAGGGCTTTTTCCTTTAATTTCATCATAATATGTTGCATCGCCTGTCAGCTGTCAAAACACGTCCAGCTGGAAGAGGCTAAATTGACTCCACATGTTTTCAACACTTCGGGCCACCCTTCCCTCCTTCCCTCCTCCTCCTCCCATGCTTCTTCCTCCTCCTCCTCCTCCTCCTCCTCCTCCTCCTACATCAGGCCAAGTCCTGAGGAACCCTGGCCCGTTCCCTTGCCATCGCGTAATGCGAACCAGAAGGCAACAAATTGGACTGTCGACGAGCGAGAGAAGACTTTTGCAGCAGCTCAGAACGCGCTGAGCAAAAATTAAGAGGACTCATCTCGCGCCATTTCCGGAGGGTTTGCGACCGCACCGCCTGGCTTAAATTTGTATTGCGGGTGGGGAGTGGGGTTTTAACGATAATTTTGATAGATTAATGTTAGATTTGTAGACCAATGAGAAGCAATTACTGAGGAAACAGAAGTTATTTATGCCGGTTGAAGAAGCATTACAGGGCACTTGTGCGAAAAGATTTATGAGCTGTGGCATGTCACACATGCATACATACACACAGGCTCTAAAACAATGTAGCCTATGCTCTCTAACACACACACACACACACACACACACACACACAAACAGACACACAGCGTCTGACTCCACAGAGGTTTTAACAACTCGAATTTGACAGATCTGATTCTTTGTGACCATCCGTCGTTAGTCACTTCTTTTTCCCCTCTCTCTCCCTTTCTTTCCTTTAAAGAGTTTGACCTTGGCCACGTCCTGCGGCCCGGAGGGGATGAGGAAGGTCTGGTGATTGTGACAGGTGTCGCGTCTTAACAGCCCCACATGACATCCCGAGGAGAGATAGACGTTTGGAGGTTTTTCATAAAGGTTTTACTCATAACCTTAAAGAGACAGTGCAGCCTGTGTGTGTGTGCATATGTATCTATATGTGTGAGGATATCCGTATGTGTGTGTGTGTGTGTGTCTTACTGCTGATTCCCAGCTCTGTTATTGGCTTGGATACTTGTCACCTCCAGCCTGCGAGGCCTGATTAGGTGGAAGCTACTCCAAAGTCAGGTTTCGGATATCAAAGGCAGTACTCAACTCTGGCATCTGTCTGCAGCATCTTAATATAAACTCTGGTCTCCCCGAAATTTTGTTAAATGAGCACGATGTCTTAAAATTTGTGCTCCGTGCATGAAAAATAAGAGAAATACGTTTTCCCACCACGGAACGTGAAGGAGGCATGACTAGAAGCAGGTAGTAGTCTGGAATTGAACTAGTGCAGTGGATTTGGGTGGTGGATGGGCGGATATACTGTATGTGCCTTCAGTTCAATTCCCAACTCATGCCAAGAAGTTTCAACTGTCAGTGAAGTTTTCATTTTAAGACAAATTGTTTCTTATGTAACCATGACAAAACTTAGCCCTAATCTTAACCAAACAATTTTAGTTGCCTAGCCTTAACCAAAGTGTTAGTTGCCTAAACCTAACTCTAAGCTTAACCCTTACTATAACCAAAGTTATTTTACTCACCTAAACTTAATCATTAGCGAACCTATTCACATGACGAACAGGAGAAGATGGCGTGTCCAGTTTGTGCTATTGTCACATAATCCAATTCCTGGTATTGTCACATAATCCTATTTGATGGAGGAACATAATCATCACATAATTTGTGTACTCTGAAACGCAGATTAGTTGTTGCGGTCCTTTCACAAAATGTGAGACTGTGTTATGGGACTTTGCGATGATACTTTTTGTAGCTACTGTAGCTGTCAGATGTGTTTCTCGTTGCAGAGTAGTCTTGCAAATATTGCTGTCTCTCTATTTCCAACGAAGTTCCATCAACCAAATGATGCAGATGCACATATAGAATATGCAGACATGTAGAATATGTATGCATATTCTATATGTGCATATACGCATCTGCTTTGGTTATACAAAGGAGGTTATTTCACCTGCTTTGTATGTGTTAACCTGTTTGGGTGCAACCTCAGTTGACAATGTTTACATCTGGCTTACATCTGCTTACAGGCTTGAGGTTTCACATGTGCAGCTGCAGTCAGTGAAATTGCTCAATGTATCAATCATCTCTATAAATGACGCCTTGAATCCCCTCAAAGAAATGACTAAGAAATTACTGTTTCAAATGTGTCACTATTTACCCCGCTTTGCTGTGCGTCTTAGTTGGCAGCAACTGTAGCTTTGATCAATATATAGTAGGCAGAAATTATTCTGATCAAGATGGTAATGTTGATTAAAATGCAGTTGTCATTCATTTGTGAATAAAGATACTACAGTATTAGATACTATTAAAAAATGGAGCAGATATCCTTTTCATTAACGACTAAAGTTGCAGGTAAACTTCAACACGCTCCACAACAAACCTGGAAAAGTGATCTCCTTAGGGCCTTGGGTGAGTCAGACTTGGTATGGAAGTGAAGGATGGGCTGCTATCTGAGTTGTTTACTGTAGGCTGGGAGTTGGCTTTATTTTCCGCAAAGGAGATTAGTAACAGTGAATTATGCATATCTTATTTTCTGGATTATCTCGAGCACTCAGAGATACTATCTCACCGGAAAATCTCTTTTAAAGTCGTTCAATTTATTCTGACTGTAAATATAGTCATTGTTGCTTGTTTATCTTTTCTCGAAGTCCAATTTAGTCTGTGCCACTTTGGGACGGAGTGTATTATCGCACTGTAACTATGATTATTCATGTTGAAATATTTATAGACAATACCCTTCGCTTCATAGGCACAGTAATGAGAGGAGGGTGGATGAGCCAACATAAAAATCTACTGTAGCGTACTAGCTATTTTGCCACTCTGTGTGTGTGTGTGTGTGTATATGTGAGCTTCTTTGCATGCAAATATGAATGGGTGGCCTGTCTTGACCATTGGTGCGTTTAACCAGACACAGACCTTTGCTTCAGCCAAATCAGGCCCAACGCAGACAGTGTGCATCCATGCCATTTTCAAGCTGCTCCAATTATATCTGCCGACCGTCCACATATTGGCCAAATTTACAATAATAGCATATCTATTTCCATTCTAATGGCTGACATTGCCTGGCTTATCCATGCGTGTGCGTCGGTGGTCCTTAATGCTTTGTGGTTTAGCCTGTTCCCAGCCAGCCAGTCTTAGCCTCTTTGTGTGTGTGTGTATTTGTGTGTTGCATGAACGCTGTCTGTGTGTGCCTATGTATTTGTGTGTATATGTGCGTGCGGTATTATCTGTGTGCGTGAGCTTGTGTGTGTGTGTGTGTTGTATGAACCCAGTACATGTGTGTGGCTGCGCATGGATATGACCATGAGCGTGTGTGTGGGCACATGTGTGTACAGTCTATGTCTGTGTCTGTTGTATGAACCCGATGCTCAGCAAACAGGCCTTGAACCCGGGCCAGCTCTGACAGACAGGGTGGTGGTGGTGGAGTGGAGGGATTGACCCTCTACAGCTTAGAGAGCCTCTGCGCAGCACACACTCCTCTCCTCCTCCTCCTCCTCCTCTCCTCCTCCTCCTCCCCTCCTCCCCACAACCCTCCCCTCCTTCCCCCAACTCCCTGCTGCCTAGCCCCAAGCGCCCGCAGGCACTGGAGATGCACGCATGCGTTGCCTCACTGTGTGAGGCTTTGTCTGTTTGTGTGCATGAACGTGTGTGTGTGTGTGTGTGTGCGTGTGTGTGTGTGTGCATGAGTGTTACTGTTTCTGTGTGTGTGTGTGTGTGTGTGTGTGTGTGTGTGTGGATTAGGATCTGTGGACAAAAGAAGCAACCATGTCTACCTCTCCTCTCACTTGGCAATAATCATTGATGCTCCTTTCTGCTGCCTTTCTGCTGTATCTGTAAGCTAGCATGCCCACTGCATTTTCTTGTTGTGACTGTCCTTTGTTTAGATAGAGAACATGCAGCAAAATCAGTGCCAAATGGAAAGACAAAACTGTAACACAGTGATAATGTGGCTCCAATAGAAGCAGAATAGATAGAGAGGATATTTTGATTTAAATCAATATTCTGGTGGTCATTCCGCTGATGGAAGATGGCTTCCACAGAACGGGTGACAAAGTTGTCAAGAAAATAAGCAATTTCCAAAGGGCATGGGACTCAGAATGCTGATGTATTCGCATCAGCATGTACTGGACTCGACAATCCAGTGGCATTGTTCACACGTGAAACATTGTGAAATTCCACAGCAGCATTATTAAGCATCCATCTTTGTACAGAGAAAAAGATTAGCATAATACACAAGGAAAGGTCCTTCATGTCCCTCTAATTCTGTAGTGGTTTCATATTGAAAATGGGCCATCATGGACACCATTAGGCTTTCATAGCACATCCAGTGTCGTGACTAGTTAGCTGATTGGCTTCCAGAGGGCTGTGCAGCGCTGACACTATATGCATTTTATGTCCATCAACATGCATAGCAACGTGGTGTAGATGGTCAGAAATAATGTGATATAGGTGGTGGACGGTTTAGAATGAAGACTGGTTGAAGAATGAAGATAGTTAGCAAGATGTTAACCGGTGTCTCTGATGTTATTTTAATAAAATAGAAGGTAAAAAATGGGACATATGTGGCATATTTGAGTAATTTCAGCAATGTACATGTTTCTGAGCACTGTGAATGAATATAAAGCATGATTTATAATAGTGATTGATACGTAGAACGGGGAAATGCAGCATACCTGAAAAAAATAGTTACTGCACTGTGTAAGGCCCAGATAACCGTGATAGCACCAGATACCAGGGCATCTCTTCACCACACCAGCCTGGGCATCCATGTTTGGTGCAAAACTGCCTTTCCCCCAGCATTTCCAAGCTTTCCCTGACTTCTCTGACACACACACACACACACACACACACATGCACAGACACACACACACACACACCCTTCTTTCCCTGGCCCAGTGATGGCCACAAGATACGATGAGCTGGTCCAGTGGCCCAGATGAGGTATCCCACCACCAAATACGCTTAGCTAGAACTGCTCCTATAATACTACAATACTACAAAATACTACAATAGTTCCAAATGTTTCCTGACAGAATATGCCAATGCTTCCTGGCAACATTTCCAGCCAGTTTGACTCAGATTTGGCTAATGTTTAGCGCAGCATCAAAATTTAATTACAGGAAGTGGCCCACCAACCGGATGACTTGGCATCTTGTAAAAAGGTTCAAACCACTCAGTGTAAGAACTCTTTTAGATAGAAAGCTCTCCCTGGGATCCAGGCTCAGTAAATCATCCCAGTACATAGTTCTTTCCTCAACCCTGTTCCAGACCTAGTACCAACTCGAGCCCCATCCCCATCCCCATTCCCATCCCTAGTTCCAGCCACACCTCTCTCCCCAACACCAGATCTCCCCTCACCCTCAGCTCCAGCTCTCCCCTCAGCCACAGCTCAAGCCTCACATCCAGCCCCAGCCCCGTTCCCATTCCCACCCCTTGCCTCCATCCTATCGCCAGGCCCATCCCCATCCCCATCCCCATGCAGAGTCCCAGGTCCAGCATCAGTCCCACCCCCAGTTTTCTCCCCAGTCCAAGCCCCCCCCCCCCCCCCCCCCCCCCCCCCCCCCCCACCGCCACACAGCTCCAGCCTTATCCCTAGTGTCAGTGCCAGCCTTAGTCCCGGCTCTCTCCCCAGTCCCAACCATAGTCCCAGCCACAGCCGGGGCTTCCATGTGCGACTGACACATAAATAACCAAGCCTGTCCGCCACCCAGGCAAATTCAAATGCACCTGTCAACGTGATGAAGCACCCGCCCGCAGGGAAGCATTGTTTACATTTTCACTCCACTCTTCGCAAAAGTGAGATTCTAATTATTTTCCCACTGTAAATTAAAGCCAAGTGGGACAGAACTGCAAACCGAAAGGATCATGGCAGTGGCAGGAGAAAACCCCGGCCCTACTATATATAAATTGCGTCGAGGGTGGGAAAACGCAAAGGAAAAGCGGGTGGGTGGCGGAGAGAGGGAAGGTCAGCAGCTTTTTGTCTTTAAGAGGGGAGAGACGGGAGGATAGAGAGAGAGAGAGAGAGAGAGAGAGAGAGCGACGGAGGGAGACGAGAGAGGCAGAGCATTCACACAGGCTGTATAGCGAGTCTACTTCTGTTGTTGTGCTCATTACACACAGGGTCTGGAGATCTTCAGCGGACTGGAATACATTATACCCTCACATTTCATGCATAATAATGTGCCAAAAATGTGCTGTATTATTTGTCATACCAATGACGAGAGAGAGAGAGAGGGAGAGAGAAAGAGAGAGAGGAAGGGAAGGTAAAAGAGAGAGAGAGAAAGGGAGAGATTTAATTAGTCCATGGGAGCATGCAAATGGAAGGTAAAATTAGAGAGAGGAAGGGAGACCTGGGGATGAGAGTGTGCGTGAATGGTAATGATGGCTATCTAGTTTGGATCAATCATGGAGGGATCAGGGGGACTGACAGGCTCGCTCGTGCCCACGCCTTAGGCTCCTGTCCTGGACGGTCGCCAGCCCGTCTCAGCCTGCCTGCCCATGGAGGCCTCTCCTGTTCTCCTCCCTTCAGTCACACACACACACACACACACACACACACACACACACATACACATGCACAGTATATACGTATATACTTCTGCAGCACACATGCAAATGTTCAAATTCATTAACTTAGGTACACACACATACTTTTAGTTAGGAAACCTTCACATTTGACACCTAGAGATAAGTCACTCTGGGGCCTTGTTAGTTTGTGTTTATTAATCAGTGATGCATCCTTCCCCCCCGATGGCAGTGTTTTCAAAATGGTGGATTGGGAGGGCGCATTAGTTGACTGTGGGTGATTTCTTATTTGCTCTCCAGGCCTGCGATTGGTTCATGTCTCGACACATTGTTTTCATTATCCCGGGCATCAGTGGAAAATGGTAAAGGGTTCTGCAAGGTCACGGGGTCACTTAAAGTTTGGGAACTGCTTTGGTTATCAGCCGAGGCAGGGACGGGACTGGATGGGGTCACATTGGAAATGTCCTTTTGTTTAATTATGGTCAGCTCCAGACGCCTTATTTACATCTGACATGTCACAAAACGGAGGGAAATGTCACACAGTGATATTTGTGACAGTCAAGGACGTGCTAGACAAATATATAAAATGCACTATACCTCTCCCAGACATAGCTATTACTAGAATAGTCTCTCACCCAGTGGAAAATTACTATTTAATTCCCAGAAACTGTCTGCCCTCTTTTTAGCTGTTAGTTGCGAGTTTAAATCCTAATTTAGGTATGAATATGGGTCACTTTTTAAATATAACACAAAAGAAGATCTTTTTTAGAATGTAGTGCATTTATCCTTTTATCTCTGAGGCAGTGATGCCTATTTTTTGGCCTCAAACTATTAAAACAGAAAAGCATCATTATATCAGTGACAGGAATACTATTCCAAATCCATCTCCTGACATATTTTCCATTTGCACACACTTTAATGAACATGATTGACATGTCAGGCAAATTTTATTACAATTCACAGAGGATTTTTAAAAAGAGCACCTCTCCACAGGCACCTGTATTTAAGCCCTGAATGCTTTTATTTTGTATTCATATGTGGATGTGATATGATACGGTGAGTATAAAATCCCATCTTCTCTCAGAGAGACAGTCAGACTATATTTGTGATCCATGGTGCCGTGTCTGCAGCTGTGCCATCCCCACTTCCTGTGCCCCTACCCCCCCCTCCCCATCCTGTGTGTGCATTTGCGGTAATGTCTACAAATCCTGAAATTTATGTCCCTGCTGGAAAACATGGTTTGCCGTTTATAGTCCCCCGCTAAAAGAAATAAGGCCCGTCTCTCCTGATGCAAGTCAAGGGACTGATGCAGACTCTATCAGATTTCTAAATACAGACCCCAACAATAAATCCCGGCTTGATTGGGTTTGAATTGGGTTAGCTCACTTGAATGCTATCTGCTTAACCCACAGCTGGCCTGCCTGCTCCATGCAGGCATTGAACCTAAATCAGTCACTTAGTGCTATCAAATGGAACAATGGTGGAGTGGAGAGAGCACTCAAGCTAGGGCTAGAAGCCAGGCTAGCACCATAACGCAACACAACAGACCAGAACAGAGCAGTGTAGAACAGAACAGGCCCTCTAATGCTCTTTCCTTTTTCGTGTCTCAGCAATGATGCGTCCTGAGAGCCATGCTGCATTGCATGAAATGGCATCACCCAAACCGAACACACAAACACCTTTTCAAGGCTTTGTCTAGTGTTGTCAACTGGATTTCATGTGCTAATTGGCGTGGGATGGTGGCATGGCTAACATCAAAAAAATATATTTTCATGCAAGCGAAAATACATACACATGCACACCACACATGGGCATTTCAGCAGGTGTGTTTAACCAAAGTGACTTCGAGTATGGAGGCTGAATCCACAACCTTTCTATCACCACTGTACAGCTTGGTTCTTCAAACTCTGGAAAGGGGACCCAAAAGGGGTCACGGTCCTACTTCTTGCGGGTCCCTGCATGACCAGAAGAGCAATATTTTTCACTGAGCTTTGGTCGCAAGGGCAAACACATTTTTCTTTTTTCAATCATGACTGGAAATGTTTGAGAATCCTTGCTGTATCACAAACATACGACACTCATTGCAGGGAGAGAACCAGGCCTTTCTGCACACTGCTCAGTTGCGTTTCCTCGAGAAAACAGCAAATCAACACATACACACTATCCAAACAGATTGATTGCTGCCTAGCAGAGGTGCTGATTACTTAAGGAATTCAGGTAATCAGCTTTCCCCAGTGTGAGCCGTGGCCAAGCTAGAGGCGCAGTTGAGGCGATTCCACTAATGAGCGTCCGAATTAGCGTTAAAGAGATGCATCCCCGCGTCCCCCCCTCCCCTCCCCTCCCCTCCCTCCCTTCCTTAAATGTTCTCGGCTGGCCTTCTTTCTTTCTGCACTCGTGACTCTTTGACATTTTGACAATGAGGTCCTTTCTACTCACGGGGCTGTCTGGTTTGCAGTTTAGGCAATGTCTCTAATTACAAGTGGGGTAATGGCTCACACTGTTTTCTCGGTGAAGTGCCTAGAGTTGTGTTTGGCTAGCCGTTTATAAGTATGGGGTGACATCGATACACCGCCAAATTAAGGCTCTCCTTCAGCATGACCCTGCCACTCATGGCCCGCTGAATGAGTTAGCTTTTTTCCCTCCTCTGTTTTTTTAGACGAATCATAATTACAGAGCCAATTAGGGGGTCACCTTGAGTTTTACAAACTCTGCTTGAAAAACTTCCTCCTCTTGGTGACTGTGAGCCTGTGTGCGTGTGTGTGTGTGTGTGTGTATAGGTGTGTGTGTGTGTGTGTGTGTGTGTGTGTGTTTCTGTGTATGTGGTGGTGGGTTTTGTTTACAAGTGTGCCTGTTCTGTGAGTGCCCAAAAATGTGTCTGTATGTGTTTGTGTGTATGTGTATGTGTGTAAGCATGTACTGCATATAGTACTGTACATAGTTTGTGTAGGCGTTATGTTGAACCAAGGCCTTGTGCCTCATATTTTAATTAGGTTCCTGCCATAAACAGGGAGTAGAGTAGAGACGATGTGGGCCTGCCTTTGCCTGGCTAAATTTGGATTTTATTGAGGAAGGAATGGGTATATACAAGCCTTCATTTTGTTCTGTGTGTGTGTGGGGCGGGGGTTACTATTCTGTCTATTCAGTTCATCAGATGCAGAGGCTGATGTACCCTAATGCATGTGATCAGTGGACATTCAAGCCTTTACAGGCAGACACTATCAGAGGGAGAGAGAGAGAGAGCTTCCATGATCTTCACACATGGATGACTTCGAGTTACATGACCTATATAACATGTTACACGCTCTGCTTGCTCCCCGTGTCTCACCCTAATAGAGAAGGGCAGTGCATTACAGGTGCAGAGTGCAACCCCCCCCCAACACACACACACACACACACACACACACACACACACACACCGAAAGAGGTATAAACAACCCTGCCACCAGGATCATGTGTATGCATGATCACAAACACAACCTGATTCTTTACCTGCTGCAGACCAAGCCCCATAGGACTAGCGCACTACTAGGGATTAGCATGTTTATGTACACCAATGGTGCCAATTAAAATGAACAGCGCAGTGGTTTAGATGGTGAGGCATAATGTGGCACAGTTCAGCATGGTGCAGAATTGGCAGGACAGGTTCTTAGCTGTGGGTGAGAGGCATCAATGCATGATGCACCATCACTCAGCATCAGTTAGCTTAAGGAAAATGCATAATACCATGAATATTTTGAATGGCTGCAATTGTGTTCAAGTGCTTTACAGTAGGGCTACTGTAGGGAAGCCTTCAGCACTAAGTCACCTGTGTGGGCACCAGACCTGGTCGTAACACCTTCAATTATGTGAATTTGGAGGATACTCATGGGTTTCGGGTGCATGCACGAGAGGTGAAGTAACAGGTGCCCCAAAATCGAGCCAATGGAGTGTCGATCCTGGGTGCATCTGTGGCTGAGATATACAGTTGGTTTGACTACCGTTGACAAAATGTACTTATTGTAAGTTACTTTGGACAAAAGTGTGTGTGTGTGTGTGATTTACCAGCCCACATCCATCACATCCCTCACACCCATCCATGTACCTGCAGTTGTCTGGAGCTATAAGGTTTCCTCAGTGTGCTAAACTCCTGCAAGACTGCCTCATTCACTCCTTCTTAGTCAGGCGCTGCTAAATACAAAATCAAGCCAGTGCAGTTTGAGATTCTACCTCACAGTCACAGCTCATGCGGCTTCATGCACAGCATACGTCCCACCTTATTTGAACCAGGGCTGCCTAACTAAAAGAGTGCCGTCTAAATATTTGAGAGCTCCATATTTCCCAATGCTTCTTGACAGTTACTATGCAATAATCCCCCAAAAATATTTCTATTTGTCCCTGAAAGTCACTGGTAGCTTAACAGTTCCAGCGTCCTCAATGCCAAGATATGCAACTTTGTCTTATTCCACGCATGTAAGGATGATGGCACATTACTGAGGATTTCTGTCAAGGGTTGAGTTGAGTTGAGATCACTGAGGTCACACAGAGAGGAAGGTAATTACATTGCAGTGAGCAGTTCCCCAGGTATGCGTCACTAAACCTTCTCTCTGCATTTCTCCCCCCTCCTTCCTTGTCTCCTTTATAACTACGGGTTTCTCTCTGTCTCTCTCTTCTCTTATGTGGCATAAGACTCCCCCGACTGCTCCAACAGGTTACTGATCGTGTCTAATTGTGTGTGTGTGTGTGTGCATTGGTGTGTATTCAAGTCACTGCACTCACTCAGTATGTGCAGTATACTCTGGGTCTGCATGACGAGCTAACTGGTGGGCCACTCCTTCCCTCCCTTCCTCCCTCCCCCTCTACCTGCCTTTCCCCTCTATCCCTCTTTTCTTTCCTCCCTTCCCCTCTCTCTCCCCTCCTTCTTTCCATCCTTCCATCCCTTCCCCTCTCTATCACCCTTCCTCCATCTATCCCTCCCACCCTCCCTCCTCCCCTACATCAATCTCTCCCTCCCTCCCTCCCTCCCTCCCTCCCTCCCTCCCTGTATGTGCCTCACTAGGTGGCAGTGTACGACTACATCTGGACAGAGGAGGACCCCTTGGCGGGCTCTGCACCCCCCAACGCCGACCCCCCCAGAGAGGGCGCCCCCCCACGAGCAGCAGCGGGCGAGACCAGCACCCATGTGGCAGTCTACACCCTCTACCTGAGCGGGCTCCGGCAAAGATACAGGCACTTCCTCCGACAACCGGATGGGACTATCGTAGAGGTGGGATATCACTATAATATGTCCATAACATATTCCAAATTATGTGAATATACAGCCATTGTAAACATCATATATTTTTAACTGCAGTTGCTGTATGCAATAGTGAACTATTGCTGCACTCTTGCTCTGCCCTCCAAGACGAATTGTAGGGAAAATTCAAGTTTCAATTCTGCTTAAACTGGTGGAAACTTGAGAAACACACCTTTGTTTGATATCATTTCTGTTCAGTTCAACCTTACTGCAGCAACTTCTGAGGTATTAAGGGAGGATAGATGCAGAATAGATGCATCAAGCATGATGAGGCTACAAGTGTTTGCTCTGGCCCTTTTCTTGAAGCTTGCAACTTTCATCCATTTATTTTTTTGTCTTTATCTCATGTATTCAAGACACATTTTCATGCATACACACACAACCACTCACAGATAATGAAGCACTATGCTAGAGAGAGAGACGGAGAGAGGAAGACAGAGGGTAGAAAGACAGGGGTTGGAGGTTCGCACACCCCTCCTACCCTCCGTGACTCAGAGAGCGAGGAGAGAGAGGGGAGGGGGGAGAGGAGAGCAGAAACATGGATGCAGGCCTGTAACCAGTTCCTTATTCCTGATTCAGTACAAACAACAGACAACAGTACAGCTCTGTGGTTAGGGTTAGAGTAACCGTGGAGGAGAGGAGTAACCGTGACTTATTTTCAAAGCCTGCGTGTGTTCACTTCCACCCATTCTGCTTATTTCAGCAAAGAGACAAACCAGATCTGAATTTCTTACTGATTTCCAAAAAAGCTAAAGGATTTGTTCTGAGGAATCAAGAATTAGTTCAACAACCCCGTCGTCTACAACTAAAATCACCTTCCCCTTGGTCTTGTGATCTCCCTGCCTGGATAGTAACAACCATTTTTTATCAACAACCATTTACAATTTGTGTGGTGTGATGCAAATCTCGGCACCTCATCCCATTTAATACTGCGTCATTACTTAACGTCATTCACTGAAAAAGCAAAGAAGCCTGTCTTAGCAGTTCTGCTCCATGCTGAGCTGCACCACAAAATGCTTGACCATCTACATTACATTGTAATTAGTTTCCAGTTGTAACTTCTCATGTCCTCCAACCCCCTCCAAGACAGACAGGCAGGCCACAAACAGACTGATGCACAGATTGTTGCCTAATTAAAAGTAGCGCAAAGATGAAATTTGGCTTTTGTCACAACTGCTACAGTAGCACATGAATTCACTCCTTTCCTCAATCACTCTCTCTGTCCCCCAAAAGCAACCTGGATCATCCCAACAAATTCATATTTTAAAGTTTGAATGTCAGAGGGAGGAAGGGGGGGGGGGGGGGGGGATTTATATGTGCTAACGGTTAGCTTTGAGGCTCTGTTGCGTTCTAATGGTTCTCCGTCATAATTTGAGTGATGGCGAGCCTATGTGTGTAAACACACCACATGACATATCTATTACTTGTATTGCAGTGTGTGTGTGTGTGTGTGTGTGTGTGTGTGTGTAGCCTCTAGACCTGTGCATGGCAGATGAGACACATCTGGGGGGAGTTGTTCACACTAACGGAACACTAGTGCACACATATGCACACACACACATTCACAAAGATACACATACACACACACACACTCACACAGATACACAAATATGCACACACACACACACAGATGCCAGGAGGAGTCTTCAGTTCCTCCGAAAAATCTAATTCACTCACGGCACCCACAAAAACATGTATATACACGCAATAGCCACCCATACCATAAACATGAACACACGCATACATGCAGGTGCAGACACACATTTACTCGCTCATGCACACACACACACACACACACACACACACACACACACAGTCGTAGCTTAATCAGAATAATAGAATTCATTCTTGGCATTTCTGCTGTGAGAAATCATTTCTCCCCTACCGACCCTCCGCTCTTTAAACTGTGAAGACAGTTTCACGGCGGCCACCTCAGAGTGAGAGAATGGGGAGTACTGTCCTTGGATGACACACACACACACACACACACACACACTTTTTCTCTCTCTCTCTCTCTCTCTCTCTCTCCCTCTCTCTCTATCTCTCTCTCTCTCTGTCTCTCTCTCTCTCTCCCTCCCTCTCTCTCTCACACACACACACACACACACACACACAGTGTCCCTTGGGTGTTCCTGTCTGTTCCTGGCAACTTAACAGGCAGGGACCTACAGTAGTGAGAGATGCCGATGGCGTCCTCCTTCACCCGCTGGTAGTGGGGAGCGATAACACCGACGCGCAGCCTCGCCGAGAGAGCGCTGCGCCTTTCCCCTTCCCCTTGCAGCGCGGACCCCCACTTTACATATTCAAAACTAATCCTCCCCTGAATATATAGACTGGTTTTATGTATAGAGCGAGATCCAGGAATCACCATAGGGCATCCCCGGCACTCGGAAGAACACTTGAGCTGATTTTATTAGTGCTTTATGTAATTCTGCCGGCGATATACACACTGCGACGGGGTGCTGTGTACAAACTGGCC
The DNA here is from genome assembly GCF_048128805.1 of Centroberyx gerrardi. Classification (NCBI taxonomy): domain Eukaryota; kingdom Metazoa; phylum Chordata; class Actinopteri; order Beryciformes; family Berycidae; genus Centroberyx; species Centroberyx gerrardi. The sequence continues at coordinate 15,719,926 of NC_136018.1, forward strand.
CGCAGATGTAAGGTGACAGCTCCTCGGAGAGAAATAACAGCCGTGCAGGCAATCCTACAAAAAAAATAAATACAAAATGAAAGAATAAAATAGAAAATGGCTTTACTATTCAATCGTAAGAGATTCAGTGACCAGTAGTGCATATACAGTAGGTCCTCTCCCTGCTTAGATTTATGGCATTTTAAAGCTATTTTATGGCTTTTCCTGTATAGGCTTATTACTTTATTCACTTATCCGAATAATAGCATGGTTTATGGTGATGTGGTTACATCACTATGTTACCAGGCTAAGCATTATGCATTAGGAATACTGTCTAAGCAATAAAGACTAATATAATTTGTTATTCTTTCAGATAAATATCCCTTGGTATATTCACCGACTTCACGTAACTTGTATTTATTACAAAGCTTTCACATATCTAAAAAAAAAAAAAAAGATCTTTACTCTCTTTTTTCATTTCATTTAATCTACATTTTGTACAACATAAAACCTGTATAATCTTTGTATTCTTTCTATAGTCTGTTTCTGATCCAGTTCATTAGTGTGGATGACACTTGAAATAGGAGAATGACAGTAACGACAGTATTCATTTGACTTCATTTGACTACATTTCTCTGTTAGTCAGTTTAAATGCCTAATCCTGCTACTTAAGTAGTCACTTCGTTCACTGAGGAAATATTGACGGATGGCTCATTTCCTTTAAAGAGTGCTGTTTTCGCAGGCAGTGTCCTGGACACCCATGCCCCGAAGGACCTACTCCTCCCTTAGACTAACATGACCACAGCTCCAGGGGCTAGTAGCTTTGCATAATACCCACAAATTTACACCCAAAATTAGTCTAAACGAACACCTCAAAAAGCAAGCCCTGGAAGTGGTGCCCTGAGCTATAGACACTGTTTGGAACGAATAAAACAGTGAGGTGTGTCCTGTTTGATTTGTTGGAGAATGTGAGACTGTGGGAAGCTGCTTGAGTGACTGAGTAAAAGTGTCATGCGAATTCTGAATATTCATGTTTTTCTGTTGTTTATTCAGCCATTATTGAACCAGGTATGTTGACTGGAAGCTGAGCCCTCAGTTGCATTAATAGGAAGAGGTAGCAAAGGAACGGAATGAGTCTATTTGAAGTTGTGGGTGTGTAGTAAAATATCATGATAATGAACTCTTTATTGACTGGCATATTGAATTCTACATAAAGAAAGTTAATATTAATGATCCATCATATGCTATCATTCAGTCTGTTGCCTAAGGCAGGTTTCTGTAATACTGACCATATAGGAGGAATGTTCCAGCTGAATCACAACAATACAAAAAGTTAAAGCAACGTTCCCATCAGTGTGCTCCAATAAAAGACATTAAAGGTAAAGTGAGGTGTAGCTTTTCAAACACTCATTACCTATAAACAGATGTTCCCCAGCTGCCAACTCACAAAATGCGCTGCTGACAACAACTGTTGGGGCCGAAATTATGCAGGGAAATGCATCTATATAACCTAGGACCTTCAGAGAAGGCCTCATAACCACTCTGTCTGAAGAAACAAGATGGCTGATGAAGAAATTAATGCAGGCAAAGTCATTATCTTCCCTCCTAAAACCACAGTGGGTTTATGTCCCCCCGTGCCGTTTTTTCTCCCAGGCTAGCATTTAAGTGTCGATGGACTTATAAAAAGATAGGACAAGCCAACTGTGCTCCTTTCGTCTCCTTTCCTCCATATGGGAGGCAGCAGCATATGCAAGAACTGGCTCAGCTTCTGTAAAACTTCCATTAAAGATGCACAACTAAGGCTCTGCCAGCTTGAATATTACCTCTCTACGCAAATTATTTATGGCTCGGAAAAAGCGCTGATGATAAGCATCTCGAGCGTCTTGTATAAATAAAAACACTTTTCTGTGCAATTTCAACTCTTTTTTTTCCTTTTTTTGAGATGTTTTTTTGTCTATTTCTAGAAAACAAGGGATCTGAGGTTCACTCACAGGAATGTTTTAATTGTGTTACATTCAATTATCTCAACCTGAGCAGGAATGACTGTGTTGTTTTATGCATGGTTTATATAATTGGGAGAGGATGTTCCCCATGTGCTTTGTTAATAATGTGACGACAGCGATGAAGCTGATGAATATGATGATGATTATTATGATGATGATGGTAGTCAGAGACAGAGTAAGAGAAATAGAAAGAGAGCAGAGCAATGCAACATGGGAAACAACACAGAAGATTGCATTTCATATAAGGGACGCCTCATCGACATGATATGCCATCAAATCTCTCATTAACAAGGACCCTTTGTCCCGGTTCTCCGTGACTCAGCCCGCCGTCCGACTGCACATCACGATGACTCCTCGTCGGACCAATATTGACCTAATTTAGCATGCAGAGAATATGAAGAAGTTAACCTTTTGAAAAACACCTTGCAGCAACATTAATTGACAAACCGCATCAATTCTCCCTCCTACCCCTCTTTTGTAATTACTCTGCCGCACGTTTGATTGCCGCTGCGGAGCTGAGGACCCACGCTTCATTTGCCGTGAGGTCACCGGCAGCCCTCAGAAATATGAATATGATTTATACAGGAAGTGAGTGCGCTCTGTATGCTGTGTGCCTGTGTCTGTGTATGTGTGTGTGTGCTGTGTCTGTGTTTTGTGTGTGTGGCTAGAAGAGACAGAGAGAGAGAGAGAGAGAGGAGAATGTCCTTGGCTATGTATGTTACATGAGGAGATTAATGCCTCCCTGGCAGCCATATCTGCTTAGCGGGAGGACTTCTCCAAAGTACACCGCATGTAATTATCCGGCAAGTTTATACTAGTTTTAGATAAAGAAGCACTCTGTGGCACATTTTTCAAGTTTGCTCAATTGCTGCTCTATCTGTGTAATTTGCCGGTGCAACTTTACAAAAGCGCCAGCCTACATTTTTGACATGAGTGCTTGATGGTGCTATTATGATAATATATAGAGCTGAAGCCGCATGGAAAGAATTCAATAGTCATTTTGATTTAACCCATCCGTTGTATCAGGTTTTTCAGTCATTGTTTACGCTACGCAATTTCATTTCTTGTATTTTCTCGATATGTTTATGACATGACTGTAAAAATATATTCAATTTTCTCAACATCTATTGGGTTTACCATTTTATTATGTCTTAAAAACAGTAAGGTAAGTTGTATTTGATGCTACTGTACATAAGTAGGCCAACCTAGAATTGCGAGAAGTGTTTCCCCTCTGGGACTAGAGGTAGTGTTGTCATATAAAGTCTCCATTTCTGCTTCTCCTCCAAGTTCGCCTGTATGCACTAGGACAGAGGTAGAGACTCTGCATGACAACATTACTCTTAGGCCCCAAGGAAAATAGCAGTTCTCCTGCCAATCTCAGTCATTGTCATCCAAGTTCAACTTGTACTTTGAGATGCTTGATACATATGGCCCCAGGTTCTCAAAAGTACGCAGAAACAGTTGGGTTTGATATTATTGTACTGTTCATTTGAGGTTAAACTTTCATTCAGGTTTGCTGGCTGAGCGCTATTGACCGTAGTGTGTATGGGGTTTTGCTGAAGGTGATCGGTGACATGGAAGAAGCGGATAATATGACCAGCATGGTGGCCTGCCCAGGTCAAGGGTCTGCCAGACAGAAGGAAGAAGAGGAGGGCACAAGCTCTACCCATCAGCTACGAAAGAGGAAGAAGACATTTTGGCGTGAGTGATGTTCATAGAATGAAACTGAATTGACTTGGCAGTTCCTGGTAAAAAAAAAAAGCAACTTCATTATTTACACAAAACTGTATCTTTTTGCATCCTGGACCCATGTTCTGTACAAACACACCTATCACACCCATCACGTCCAAGCTGCTGTTTTTCAATTACTTCTGACCCTCTTACCTGTGTAAACCTTTTTAACTGTTGTTTGTCTAACAGTATTTACACAGTTTTATTGGCTGCTTCGTCCCCTCAGGGTCCCATCGTGCTCGTGTTGAGCCAGTTGGAGGGAGTGGGTGTGGCTTCAGTTTTGCACTGCAGGACCTCAGCCAATGACATCAAAGCAAAGGCAGGGGAGAGTTGGACCCTGAAGTGATGTAAGTCCTCTTATCAACTGCCTTCTTTGACTGAAGATCTCTGGAATACAGTTGTTACATGTCTTCAATAGTTTCTGTTATGTGTATGGTTATGGAAGTCAAAAGAGTAAAAACATATTAAAATTGGAGTACAGTTCCTTTCCTGCCACTGGCTGGAAAGTGAGCCATAAATCATTCCATCAAGAGCCTACTTAAGGTATTTTTTTCGGGAATAAAAATGTGAATGCATAAGTGTATATATGTGTATATACTATATGTGTATATAATAATAAGTGGACTCAACTCTTCAAGTGCTGAGGACTTCAAAAACAGGAAAAAGAGATATATTTAAAACATTTTTCAGCTATTTATCAGTGATTACTATTAAGTGATTATCGTCTATACTATTTAATGAAACAGAAACTGTATGATGTATCTATAAGTAAACTCACAAATATCGACTGTATACAATCAAAATGATTTATGTTGATTACAGTGAGCAAAAGGTCTTTATATCTGTTGACTCATCAGAGTGATAGGAATTTTGCAGAACTGGTGCTGTATATATTCTTTCTTCCCCAAAATTGCTACAGTAGTGCCAGTAAACATAAATAGTGTGTATGTGAATTGATAAGCCATTTGTAACCCAATAAACAATGTTCAGCAACAGTTGTAATGAATGTGGGTCGTTAGGTGTTCAGCGCTGCCCCAACACAATGAAAAATGAAGATTCTAAAAGTCACTAATCAGAACACGAGTGATAAAATATCAATATTGGGCCCACATTAAGCAGGATAATATTCAGGCCAGCTTGATTTGTATTGAATATGTGTCTGCTGGCCGGTGCTCAGTGTAATGAAGTGGCCCACAAATCAGGCCATAATGGCCGCCTACTTACACATATTGCTTAATTAAAGGTTGTGAGCTTATTAGCATGTGTCTCTGGCACCGGGTGCAGGAAGATGGGGATCTGGGCTGATGTCGTTGAGGGCCAGGCTGTAAAGGTTTTATAGATAGCTAACCTATCATACTAAACCCATAGCCCCCTAAAATCGGATCTTAATAACCTGTCATTTTCATTGATGATGATTCTCCTTTATGGCGGCCATTACGGATCAAGTTCTGGGTCTTGTGGGATGGCGGTAGCGGCCATTCGTGCTCGTCATTATCTGGATCCCACCTTACTTTGGCCTTGAAGTTGCTCCTCACCTCCATGTATAAACCATCACAGCCATGGCCCAGGGGCGGGGTGCACGCTGCATATGGACACACACAGACACACACACACACACACACACACACGCAGTCCAGCACCTCCCTGTTTCTGATCCACCTAGCGCTGATAGAACCGTAGGCCTCTCTAGCCAACTGTCTTCAAAAACGGAAGAGAAAATTAGTTGGCATTTCTAGAAATATCATTTGCATCTTGAAATATTGTCAGAATTGTACTGGGAATTCATTGATTGTTTATCTCCACTGTAAGCAAACACTCTTCAGCTAATGACTTTTGGAGCGGGGGGTTATTTTTGTGTGTTTTCAGCATTGGGCAGGATGTGTCAGACTCTTGTATTGTATCCTGTCCTACTGTCTGTCTTTGACAATAGCCAGAGCCTATAGAGCTAATGCGCTCCAATTAGAGATCACTCCATTAACAGTGACAGTGCTACACCCCCCAATTCAATCAGCCTCCTAATGAACGCTAAGCAGAGACGCTGCCTCTCAGAGACGTCAGGAAGCTCTGTTCTCTCTCCTTTCTTCCTCCCTTCCCCTCTCTCTCTCTCTCTCTCTCTCTCTCTCTCTCTCTCTCTCTCTCTCTCTCTCTCTCTCTCTCTCTCTCCATACGTATAGTTTTTTCTCATTCTTTTCCCATCTCCTCTGATTCTTTTTGCTGTCTCTGTCTGTCTCCCTCTCTCCATCCGGGATATATGTGGAAAATATTGCTTAAGAGTCACACATCAGCACAACAAAGAAGCATGAATATTCCACCGGTCTCTGTATTTGTTTTGATATGTTAATACTTCTATATACATCTATAAATTTTGATGAAAGCCTTTTGTTTTCTCTTCCTGCTTTCTCGCTTGTGTGTGATGTGCTTTTCTGAAAGTATCACCCCGTTTGCAATTAATCATCAACAAAACTATGCCCCGTGCAATATTTTCCAACTGGGGGCAAAGGGTGGAGATATTGGGAGGGGGGGGCAAAGGTATTCCAATGGTTCAAATATTTGATTGTTAATGACAAACACCATTTCACCACAATTTAAATTTCAAATCGATCCCTGGGAGCAATTATTTCTGGGGGAGAGAAACACGCCGCCAGGTCTCTGCTCCACACATTTGCTGATTTAAGTTAAAAGAAAGCCTTTTTGCAGAGCTATCATAAGGGAGCTGCAACTTTTTGAAGTAAGTGCCTGCATCTGCATAGAGCCAACCCAACCTGGGGATGTTGCTGGAGAGGGAGAAAGGGGGGGAAAATAAAACATAAAAAGAAAAAAAAATAACACTTTGTCTAATTCTATATTTATGTAGCCCTCAGCTTGAGGTATTCACATAAAACAGTTTGTATTCAGAAGTGCTGCGGTGATCGTTATGCCGCGCGGTGAGATCGGCAACTCTCCGGGCAGGGTTGGCGGGCGCTGCTCAGCCTGATTCATTTGAATTAAAGTGGCCCAACTAAATAAAAGGGATTCAAATTCCCACTTTTACTGTCAAGCGCTGCTTTGTCTTGCTCTGGGTTTTTTTTTTCCAAACCTTTTCTGATGTTTTTTATTTTTTCTACGGCAACCACTAAAAAATTTCTTTTGATGAAGAACTTTGCACATCTGCTGTCTTTGCTCATAAGTCTGTGTTTTTTCTATTTACCCAACATCGTCTATGGCACCATTTTGTTTGATGTTGAAATATAATTATGTCTTGTTACGAGTGGAATGGCTCGGTGTTTTGATGGTGGTTTTGATCAGAGAAAACCTGTCATATCCATCAGGCAAGTTGGAAGGCACATTCAGTTCAAATATGTATTTACCTGGAATTTGTTTACTAGACTATTTTCTCATCTGTGAATAATACACAAACCATCTTAAGCATTCAATGAAATGAAATTAGTTACCGCATTACTTGTAATTAATGTAATAGGTAGCCTTGGTTTGTGCACGCACCATTCCAAAATGTTAAATATGTTAAATATCTTTATATTGTGCATCTGCAGTGGCAGCTTTGGATCCCTGTAGTTCTGTAAACGTGCAGTGCAAGGCTCCTTTCAATATTACTTCTCGGTATTATTATGATATATGAGAAATAGAAAAAAAACATAATGAAAACTCACCTTGGCCTTACAATTAGGCCAAGCCAATTACATGATACATCTGCAGTGATTTCAGATGCTCACGATGCTCAAGCTGATGATGCGTGATGCTTTGATGTCTTCCACAGAGACACTAAGGATCTAATCTAAAGAGTTCTGTCGCACATCTATCTAATGCAATTTTTGTTGGCCCCAACAGTACGCTAACCTGCAACACCAGTGTTACAACGGCATTTATGTCACTGTAGTAGAACAATAATATGCAAAGCAGATATACATTCCAGACCTCTGTCAGGTTTTTCTGCCCAAGCTGTATTCTTCTCCACTGACCCCGAAAGTGATTTCCTGGTGCTTAAGCCGTGGAAAACACACACGGTCGGGGTGTATGAAGATGTCAACATCGTGCCATATTTCTGTGGCATCTGGATAGATCATGTGCCTCTCTGCACACATATTTATTTATTTTTGCTCTTCCAGAGTAGTGTCAGGGAGGCAGATGTCCTGCTCACAGGAAAAAAATAATTTGCGATGAGGAAAAAAGGGGGAGGTGGGGGAGATGGGGTGGGGGGAAAAATATATGAATATGCAAATCTTGTCACAACGTGGAACCTTGTAATGAGTGGGAAATGTTGTCGCCATCTTTCATTATGCAGAGGTCATTGCTTAATGCCAGGCAGCTGGGCCCAGCTTCTTCTCTCGGCGCACCCCCCCACCCCGCTCCCCCCCCCCCTCCTGTCATCTCACAGCAACTTGAACCAAACTACAGCCTGGCACGAATAAAGAGAACAGAGGTCACCGAGACACACACGCAGACACACGCATGCGCACATAGACACACACACACACATCCTAACACCTGCATATCGCTGTGGCTGAAAACCTTCTAACTCCAGTTTTGGTGATTTTTATGTTTTCACTTGAATTGAAGGATTACCTGGTTCCTCTATGTGTTGAGAAAATTCCCCAACCTCTCGGGCTTGTAAATCCCTTTCCAAAAGCATTGGATCAACTCAAAAGTCGACATTTTGGAGATATGGGGTTTTCATCTGACAGCTACGATATATACACACATTACAGGCCACACAAATATATACACACACTCCACTACAAAAGCATAAACACCCAAACAATTCACCAGCCACAGAATGCATATGTGTGTAGCCATACATGCATGTTCCAAACATGCAGGAATACCTAACATGCGAAACCTCTCCGCAAATGCAATGTGAGAAGAGTATAAGCTTGATTGAAGATTATAACTTGTATGAATGATTGTGCATGTGTCTATGAGTGTGCATGTGTGTGTGTGTGCGTGTGTGTGTGTATATGCATGTGTTTGCATCTATCTCTTTTGAGTTAAAGGTTCCAAAATGGGCACAGCCAGCACCGCTCATATTGTAGTTGTTGTTGTTCCTTGCTTTCCCTTTGATCAACTCTCCGTGTTTCCTAGATTGCTGAGACAGCTCACTGCTGTTCTGTCTCCTCTTGCAACAGCTTCCCTGAAATTTCCGCTGGCGTCTGCCCGACATTGAGCTATGGGGCTAATCATTAGGTAAACCCGTCTCTCTCTCTCACATGCACTCTTCAAATAATCCTGGGTTTGAATGCTAAAAATGTAATGAACTTCACGGTTCATTGTGTCTGACATTGCTTAATTAATGGGTGCATTTAAAGTACATAGGGCCCCGGTAATTGATTTATATGCATGATTTGCACATACAGCTGTTGGTTCCTGTAGGAGACTCATCACTCAAAAAGTGGCTGTGCTGATGATAGGCTGGCTAGGTAATAGCAGAATGTTCTGTTGGCCAATCCAGCCTTGGGAAAAAAAAAAAAATACAGACCAATTTTTTGTGTTACCATATTTTGCTTTGGGACTATCATGAGCTACTTAAAAATTTGACTTGGGCGTTTTAATATCACATTTTCAGCCGGACACTGATAATGGAGTCCCCAAAGTTCATCCCGGCCACAATTTTTGATATGGAAACCTTTTGCCTCCCTGAACATAATTGAGTAAAATGATGAAACGGAGTTGAGAGGCTTATTTTCATTATTAGACGATGCCTGTTGAGGCCTGGACCCGGTGAGTTTCGTGCCACACAGCAATTAAACCTCCTCACGCCGACACAGAGCTTCAGCTTGGCTGTCTCTCTCTATCTGTCAGCCTGGTGGCTTTCCACACAGACAGCTTGCATTACTGCCTCTGCCAGGACTGTAGGAGCTGGACACAAGCATCAACAACAATAATGCCAGGGCGATCTATGGATCAGTGGACTAAGGCACATACCATACACTAGACATATTGTGGGTTTGAATCTGGCTCACGACTTTTGTTGCGTTTCATCCACTGTCTCATCTTTTCTGTCACACTCCACTGTAAACCATCTAATAGATAAAAAATGTTAAATCTTACACAACAGCAATGCCAAGGAAGAAGAAAGCACACATCCTTACTAATCTGAATGAATACTATATATTTTGTTTATTCAACTGTGCCTGTCTCTCTTGCTTGTGCATTGTGCCTGGTGCTAGAGAGCCCAACCAGTGGCTTCCTGCTACTGCAGCCATGCATGCATGCGTTCAACCACGCATGATATTGTTATGTAACCATGTACTATGTATGAACTCATCATGATGTAAGTAACTTTGGGTAAACGTTCCTATTCAGCGGCAGATATTGTGGATTACAGTCGGCAATAGAACTGAAAGATTTTGATCCGAGCCTGGCAGCACTATTTAATCTCCGACTCTACACCTTATCCATTCATCGATTTGAATTCTAGGTATTGAGGACAATTTTGCCCAGTCTAAAAAATACTGACTAGCAGGCATATAGCCTATATAGTGCATGGTCTACATAGATCAGGCATACACCAGTATATGGTTTAATTATTAGATGAGGGTCATTTCTATAGAAACTAGATTCTAGATAACATTTTTAAAGCAGCAACTTTACTTTGTCAGGGATTAGCCTGAACTAATCACTATAGACTATGTTGCCATGTATGGCATTAGGCCCTATATAGTGTAGATATAAAGTAATTCTGATTTATAACAGGAAACCTTTACCTGCTGATGGTAATGTGCAGGCAGCACAATAGTGTTAGTGAACCTACACTGGAAGTGCTGATCATAACCTACTAACATAGGTCTGGCAAATACAATGTGGACCTAATTATTGTTAAGAGCTGGAGCTTTTGCTAATGTTGAACCAACACCTTTGCAATGTTAGCATTTAGCCTTCAGTGACCGGAGCCTTTATGCTTAGTCCAAGCATACACAGTGTGGTTATAATTATTGTTTTCTGTGGAGATCTGGAGGTCGCTGGCCCCTAACCATTATTTGGTTTTGGACAGATCCTCAGTGGAGCTCAGATCAATCTCTCACCTAGAGAACATTCTAGCATATTTCTATCACCAGCATATTGATTTTTCCGTGCACAGGCCCCTCTTGTGTGTGTGAGGTGTTTTCATGCGCAGCGCATAGGGGAAGCAGCCTGCAGCATGCACAAACACACACACACACACGCTTGCATGCATACACATTGTGCACGGGCACACACACAAACACAGACACATATACACAGATGCACACACACACACGTTCATTTATTCATTTCTGTAGACACCCATAGGCATTTCTGTGTGTAAAATGCACGCATCGGCATATTTAGTGGCTTTAGATCTGTAACGCACACACACACACACACACACACACACACACACTTTGGCTCCTTGTTAAAGCAGACACCAAGTGAACCATGTCCTCTCTGGGGCCAAGTGTCTCGCTCTCTTTATTACACACACTAATCAATACAGACTGGCCTGGTGTGGAGGCCCGCCATCTTTCCAGTTTCCCTCTGCTCCCTCCTCTCTCTTCCTCACCTCACCCTATCATCCCCTCCACCACCTTCCATCATTCAACTGCCCCATTCCTCCTCCCTCGCTCCATTCATTCACCCTCTCCCCGTCTCTCCACCCCTGAATCCTTCAGACCTGCCTCCATCCCTTCTTGCATATTTATCATCCAACCATCCAACCACCTCCATCCCTACAAGCCTCCATCCTTCCACACCTTTATCCTTTCACTCAATCCTTCTTTATCCCCTCCCTTCCCATCCGTCCATCCATCCTCTATCCCTCCACCCCACGCTCCAACCATCCCTCCATCTCACTGCGCTTCCACCACTTCTCTGCTCCACCCATCTGCTTTTCTACTACTCCATCCTTCCATCCCATTCCTCCATCTCTAAGTCCCTCCGCCGAACCGCCATGCATCATCACAGGACCACATTAGAACAGCAGACATGATTGTCACTTTGGTTCAGAAGAGAGAGAGGGAGAAGTAGACAGAGAGAGAGAGAGGGAGAGAGAGAGAGAGACGGCATTATTGTCATCTATAACATGGCCGGACAGGGGAGGGTGATTTGGATTTAAATAATGTATTAGTTTTGCAGAGCCACCATCCACAATGCCTCACAATACTATGAAACATAATAACTTAAAGGTGTGTGTGTGTGTGTGTGTGTGTGTGTGTGTGTGTGTGTGTGTGTGTGTGTGTGTGTGTGTGTAAGCGAGGGAGAGGGAGAGAGCATCTGAAATTGCATGTCTTTTACATGCAAATTGAGTTGTGTGTAAAATGGTTTGATGCGGACTGATCGTGTCAAATTGTATTCATGCTATTGTTTAGCAATGAGGGAAAAGAGTCATTTATTGTCCGTGTCTGATACAAACACATACAAAGTCACGCTGTGGAGTGGAATGGCAGCTGAGAGCTTTGGCTCCGGTGCTTTGAGACAAAAGAGGTGGTCGGGCCGAGAGGGAGGGGAGGGGGATAAAAGATTGCGCTGGAATTTGTCAAAAGCCAATAATCATTCTGGTGCAGGAGAGGAGTACTACATCAGAGCGCCGAATCAATATCACATTACTTTGAGTATGGGAGTATATACAAGACTCATCAAATTGATTATTTTTGATGCTACAATGGCAGTTTCATTTGCCGGGGCCCTCGACAACAACTACTGTTCAATTACCGGGCCTGTGTGTGAATTGAAAAAAAAAAAGAAAAAAAAAAGAAATACAACAAGACAAATGGCTATTTATTTGACTAAAATAAAGCCTTGCCTGGAATAGAAATGAGGAATGGTATGTCACAGTGGAGCTCTGGTTAAAAGATGACTTGTTTCATCGGACATTGAAATTTCATGAATATATTTTCCAAGGGCCTTGGAAAAACAGAATTCATCATGAAGTTTGTACAGGCCATAATGTCACGGCGAAGATTAGTCAATTTCCTAATGCATCGTGCGTGTAACCGAGGCATTCTTATGCATGTGCCTCCCCCGACTGGGCTGCAGAGCGTGATGGCTGCAGACAGAGTGATGTTGTTTGACAAAGGAAGTGTTGCATGGTGTTGCCCTCTTTCAAAACCATTTAAAGCCGTGATTAAAACTACATTGCTTACTGTAAAATCCCATCGTAATATCGTACCATACGTACAGTGGCAGCCATTGCAGAGGTTCTCCTATCCTGTATCTAGTACATTAGCACTACTAGTACTACATTGCCTTCTCCAATAGTTATGTCTATGTGGTCTATATGTGTAATCTTGGAATAAAAAAAAACATATGTTGTCTTATGGCAACTGAGCAAAGACAAGCTTACATCAGTAGGTTTAAAGGCCTTCATCTAAGAGTTTTCACTTTCTCTGAACCCAGTTTGGATTAGTTGCTTCCTAAAAAGTTGTCTCCTTAAGTAACAACAGTCCAACTGTTGCTAAGAACGGCCTCTACCAATGAACTCCCTCTCCTAATGGCTCTAAGTCTTCAATATGGGGCCATCAGGAGAGACAAGGCGCAGCGGCTCCTTGGATGATTAAAAAGTCATTTCCTTAACTGTCCTCCCAGGATTTGCGCGCTTTTTTTTTTGTAAGAAAACATTAAATTGCTCCAATCAAGCATAAACGTCTCCTGCTTGTGGTGTAATTTGTACTGCTGTTCGCGTGGTGGGCGCTTATTTGTCATCCTTTTCCTTTGGCGCTTTTCCCAACCGCCTTGATCAACAATTAATGGTTGAAATTGCTTCCCTGTTACTTATGGCTGTGGAGACAGATGCGGCTATGCAAAAAAAAAAAAAAGAAAAAAAAAAGTGTGAGAGGAGGAAAGAGAAAGAATAGAGAGTTTAATTGAGCAGCAGAAATGAGTTCAGATTAGTTCAACTTAATGCATACAGTATGAAACTCATTTCTACTTCTCATTTTACTTTTTTTCATATAGTTCTGCAGTTCGCGCTTAGAGTATTAAAGATTCTATGTTGCTATTACTGAAATGCAGTATCACAAAAGCAGTGGCTCCTTCCCTCTATCTCTCTTTCTCATCCATTCTATTCTCTTCCTCTCTTCTCTCTCTCACCCTCTCTCTCTTCCTCTCTCCCACTCCGTTCTCTCACACAATGACCTTTAGTGCTCTTTCCTTCATTGCGGGGACAGGCCGGGGCCTGGCATCTGATAGAATCAATATTCTATTATGATAGTGCGTGGAGCGTGTGGGGCTTTACAACTCTGCTGTAATAGTCTCTCTATTTCATCCCGTGGCAGCCATGGCCTGAGGGATCATCCAGGCTTCTCCAGGCTCTACGCTCCCAGCATCGCCCCATTTCCATTAACGTCGCGGGCCTCTGCCTACCAGGGGACAATTCTGTGTGACCGATGGATGGGGTTGAGAGGGCGTCAAACCCGGGTGCGGTGTGTGTCAATAGACTGTGTAATAGCCGGACCTGGGTGAAATGTTAGTTAAATGGCTTTGCGGTATTAAAAGAAACAAAAAGGGATCTGTTTCATTTTATCTCATAACTGGTGTTTCTTTCCAGTTTTGACACCATCTAATTTCCCTAGAGGTGAAATCAAGCTAAATCAAGTTGTATTTTAAAATATTATCGCATGACTGATGGGTGGCAAAAAGATTCTCTCTTCCTTTCAGTAGAAGTACTGTGTCCTCCCTCCTGCTTTTTTCTGCTATGAGAGAGTGGGATTGACAAACAGACAGTGGGATTGGGATTTGAAAGCAGATTTAGACCTCCTGCACCACACTCCAGCATGTAAAACAGTTGTTGATGAGGAGAGAGCAGGGTTGCACTGCACTAGCGAGAGGGGAGTGCTAAAGTGAAATGTTAAGCTATTAGAGATCATGGCATGAGGCAGACCCCCATAAAAGATTCATGCCATTACAGCCGCCTTTCTCGAATAATTAACTAATGTGAGTGTTTTACGCAGCCAAACGTAGTTACGTTTTAAAAATCCCTGCATTTAAATGTCATTTGGGCCTGGAGTTTTGATGTGAATTTTTAATCTGGGGCAATAAACATTATGAGGTGAACAGGGCACTGTGTAGGAAGCAACGAGGTGTCCTCCTCAGACGCTTCTATCAAACCGGCTTCAGAATCCATTTCACTCCCAAATGTCAGCATTCGTTGTAAAAATCCATTACAGCCAGATCGGCTTCTATCTGTTGTGAAGTTGTGGGAATGCATAATATTTGTAAAGGCACAGAAGTCAAGAACAGGCCCTTTAAAGCTCCCGGTCCGTGCTGAAGTGCCCTTTGCAGTCGTTTTGAATGTCCTGGCCTCCTCCTTACCACACACCTCTCCGGAAATACCTGCAGCTGTTCTTCCTCGTACTCCTTCATAAACGTGCATTGCTGATGTATTTCTTTTTTTGCCGAGGAAGAGTTGTCCCTGACAGCATTCTAGTTCCTCATCCCCCCAAGCCCCGCCCCCCACCTCTCCATTTGATTGAGAGTTGGGCGACTGGAGGTGCGTGATGAGGCCCCGCTCGTCTCATATTCATCATGATGTAACCGTGAGCAACCGGGATCTAAATTACCTTCGTCTGGCATCATTCCAGCACATGCTATAAATGAGGTAATCGTCCTTGACTATAAAATTTGCATTTTCAAGACTTAATTGCTATCATTACATTTTTTGCGTAATTCTATTAATTTAACAGAATGGGGGATCGGAGGCTTTTTTATGGTTATAATTTGCAGTAAAACAATGCATTCCCAAAGTAGAAAAAAAAGTCTGCTGGAGTAGAAAAGGGATGAGGAGGGACATCAGGACCACTCCGGCCTCTCATTATAAACTTCCATTATACCATTGCATAAAAAAAAATTGCACACAAATACTTGCAAGAAAGACTAAGAAAGACTCCCACTAACATGCAGTCAGACACGAGGATGCTGGTTTGAATACACCAGCATGAAAAGCTCTCTGGGGTGAAGTCGGGTTGAAGACAGGAAAAGCATCAATTATATCCCATCATCACATTGTGTGGGCTAACTGAAGCTTGTGTCTTAATAATGGCGGGGCTGGGCTCTATTTTCGCCACTCTTTTTTACCGTCCCCTTCCTCCTTTGTGCATATATGTACATGATGTCAGCTGCGCTCAGCGGCGCCGTCCCCAAATAGTATGGTGGAGCGCACGGCGGATGACACGGAACAACGGAGCCATCAACTCCCATTTATGCTTCCCGCGGTGACCTCGCCGGAGACGTCTGCGAGGTTCAGAAGTGCGCCCAGCTAAGTGCCAGCAACATTCTGCAACCCGCTGCACTTCCCCGCACTTTGCTGACCTTAAAAGTGTGGCCTCAATTTGGGTGAAGGCTGAAAACCCACACGAGCGTTCTCCTCCTCCTCCTCTCCTGCAGTTCTGTAGCAATGCCCTACTTTATTACACTGCCATTGTTCTGTGTTGTTTATGATTTTACCTTCACTCAAAGGGATGTGGAAGTATCACAGATGCAGTGAAAAACATCATAGTGCAGCTGGTTAGACTGGTTTCTGTGGTGTAATACTGATTAAAGAACTGATAGAATTTAATGGAACTGTACATACTTATTTTACAATACTTTCAGACGCTTTTCTAGAATAGTACAGATTGACATTTTACATATTCAAGCACCACTTGAATCATCTACATGTATGTATTAGATTTAGATTAAGCCCACAGTGACATTGTGATACATCCCCCTTCCCAGCCAAGGCTTGCAACTCTATTATTCTACTATTCAACCTTGTACAAAATGCAAGTATGTGGCACAACTTTACTGATCGATAAAGAGTAGGCCGACACAATGAATAAATTATATGTTCGCAACTTCTTAAAATGTACCAGTACTTCAACAACAAAAAAAAACCCAACAACAATCCCCTTCAAGGCATATCATGGTTCTCCAGCCTCGTACAATGTGCAGCCATTTGACAACAGTGAAGCCAAAAAATAAGCAGTGGGCTCACAGGATGAATGAATCTTGAATATATGACTTCTCAGTGCTTTACCTCTAATGTGTCAACCAGAAACCAACTCCTTTTTAGTCCAGCCAGATGGCAAAACATAGTGGTTAATAAGCTGTGAGCAATAAATGGATTTAGCAACTCCTAATACATTTTTATTACTTTGCTTTTTAGGAATTTAATTGTTTTTAATTGTCTTATCTAGGAAACTCAGAGTAAATGCAACAGTGGAATAGCACTAAATTCCTGAATTTCCAACAATTCTAGCAGCCAATAGCAGAAAGTGCAAGGGTCAATGTATTGTTGGTATTGGACTAATGGATTCATAGATCTAGCATAGGCCAACAGTAAAGCAAGCTGCACCATGGTTCTCTAGAACAGAACAATCAATACTTGTGAACATGGACAACAGTTTCCCTAAGCGAAAAGCTAGATATACCACGAGCAGCAGTGGGAAGATACAGTGCCCCTCTCTTCCAGGTCTCTCCCTCTCTTTCTCCACTGTAGCGCTCATCCTGACTTCTGCTGACACCGACCAGGTGGCGTCGTCACAAAGGGTTTACATGGAGCCTCCGAGCGGGGAGCAGGTAAGGCCTGACGCGCCGGCCTTGATGCTTAACGTAGCGGTGAAGAAACGGTGAGCTTTGTTTTGACCGTGTCAGGCAACATCAGCTCAAGCTCGGGCGCGAGGCGCGGGCAACCATTTCCGTCTTTAGTCTCCATTGCAGCAGCTGTGGTGTGTGTCTGTATGAGTGTGTGTGTGTGTGTGTGTGTGTGTGAGTATGAGTGTGTGTGTTGTGTCTCCATTGCAGCCGTGGTCGGGAGAAGCTGTCAGGTATACGCGCACTGGGGGTCATCAGAGTGCTACTGACAGGGGGGACTTTGGGGTGTGTGTGTGTGTGTGTGTGGAGGAGAGGGGGACTGACTCACTTCAACACACATGGTTCACGGCTGGGTTACATACAGTTAAAGGCCCAAACCTTAATCTACAAATGTAAGAACATTTGGTCGCACCACAGTGAACCAAAACATACAGTTTCAGAAATACTTTTTCACTTGGAAATTGCTGGTAATGCACTGGCTGGTAATACTGTTTTTTTTTTTTTTCATGCTTTGTGATGCTGTTGCAAAATGCATGTGTACATTTAGCATGTTTGAACTCAGAGTGCAGATCTATATGTTAGAGTTACGATGATGGTAAATAAAGAACTTGTTCTGTGCTGTCAAACTCCTACAGAATCTATACAGTCACAAAAAACATTGGCCTATAGCTATATGGAAAGAATATATAACTGCCGCAAATTCAGTACCGTAGCTTTTGACTATGCTCATAAGCTGACATCGAGAGTGTTACATTGCATAATGATCAGGCGATGTTACCACAAGGCATTAGCGACTCCCACGCCTCGTTTGAGTTAGGATTTGAAATTCTTAATCGTGTGATGAGAGCTACAATGACATGACCCCTGTGATAATCTCCATCTCTCAACGCACTAAGCTGGCAATATTAAAAACTGCCATCTCCAGCGATTCAGAGTATTCATGTGAAAGACATTTTCCAATCATTCAACACCACTTGACACGATCAATTACGAGTCGACATTCTGGTGTTGTTACAGTGCGATCAGGTGGCAACTATGTTGTTGGTTCTGTGGCCAAATCAGGCTAACTGATTGCCAGTTCTCAAGATCAACCCTAACCCTTCTGAACATGAAATACAGCAGAGATAGAGAAAATTAAAACTGGAACAGGTGACACAGTATAATGATAAACTATAGTATAGTGATTTGATTGGAAGATTTGCTGATTATATGAATATTTTCTATATAATCATTAATAATCATTGCTAAAAAGTGTTGTTTCCAGACAGCCGTTTCGTCAGTATTTATTAGGTCTAAAAAGTTTGAGAAGTGGGCTTGTGACTGGAATGTAAATGTGAATGAGTTATGCGTCTCCACTACAACCCTCCAAATACTGTCAAGATGCCCTTGAGCAAGGCACTTAACCCCCAGTTGTTCCAGTGGAGCTGCAAGGCCAACAGTATGGTTATACTGGGCAGATCCCAGGTGGGGATCAGTATGAATGTAACTGTATGAATGTGAAGCAGGTTGGTGAATGAAAAAGAGCCAGCATGCTCAAACTTTAGATAATAGTTTAAAGAAAAAAAATGTTTTGATATCTTGCGCGAGGTTTGTTAATGCTGACAAACTAGCATGCGACTCTGTGAAAGCCCAACCCCTTGCATACTGAAACAGAGGGCCATTTTGTTGATGAAGCACAGTACTTGACATTCATCTGTTGTGCAAATTAACATTTAATAGCCATACGCATTTGAATATGTTCTTTCTTGACACAGTGAGAAACCCACAACATCGAGTACGTACACAGGCTGAGGAGGACGAGAGATGGCTTTTGGCTGCGAGCACTTTTGGCCACCGCGAGCAACATTAATTGTTTCTCGAAAAACTAAAGGCGCCGTCCATTTTTCAACATTGTTTCCTTTTTCCCTCCTCCTGTAAACAACTGGAGCCTCACAATTTGTTCGCCGCGACTCGATATTGGACGGCAGGGAGAGACGTTTTATGTGCCCCGGGGTAACGACCTCGCAAAAACACGCGTATAAAAGGACCAATGGGAGGGGGATGAAGGCAGAAGATGGTCGTCTGTTTGTCACACTCGTAAAGAGACGCTTGTTGAGTTGTTGTTGCACAGCTGACCGGCGGAGACTGCCAACGCGTGTCTCTGTCGAGGACAAGACAAGACTTCCCCTAGCCAAGTCAATGAAACAGTTTATGTATGCTGAAGGATGCACAAACTTACACACACACGCAAATGTGCACATGTACCCAACGCACACACTTGCCGGGGAAGGTGTCGTACCATAACTGGCAACCTCCAGTATTTGGCTGCGCCTCCCCTGTACTTCAGCTCAGCAGCGTGACACCATCTGTCTAGTGGGCGCTGTTTGTTTGGAGCTGCTTGACTTCAGCTTGAGAGGAATCCACTCCGTCAGTCCTCAGGTGGTAGACACAGGGTTTTAGAGGAGTTGTCATGGAGCGTGCAAAAGGTGGCAAGAAGCCACGGTGATATCATCAGAAGAGAAGAGAAGAGAAGGAGAAGAGTGTGTTCAGGCCCTGAGTGGTGCATCGGTGTGTTTCCAGTGTTGATAGCTCTGTCTCCCTCGGGTGTGACAGGTGTGACAGCCGAGTCAGAACAGTATTTAGCACCTGGAGGTCAGGTGGGGTTAGACCCAGCCAAACCCCCTCCTCCTGGCCAGGATCAGGTGCCCTCCTTAGGGGTGAGCAACGTGGAACCCCTGATACCAGCCCTGACCCTGTATCAAGCGCTGTGTGTGTTTGTGTGCGTGCGCGTGCGTGTGTGTGTGTGTGCACGCGCACCAGAGAGGGGGCATCTCCCTCCTGATTGAGTCTGATGCGTGCCGATTGGTTGCCAGGCCGTGCTCAGCGGCGGCTCGGCGGTGTCAGGTGAAATTAGCGGCCGTCGATGGAAGACCCTCCGACCTGGGGGATTCATTAGGGACGCCCTCCCCCATCTCAACAGAGTGACAGCCCTTCACACTTACACCCTTGACACACACACACACACACACACAGACACACACATAGACACAGGCAAACACACGCCTGATCCCACAGCTCAAATTAACCCCCAGCTAACATGCCCACCCATTCCAACGAGTGTGTGTGTGTGTCTGCATCTTCCATCCATGTGCCCAACCCCAGCCCTTTCTTTCTTTCTGTCTTTCTCTGTGCACATGTGTGACGCTCCAGGGCCACATGTTAGCAAACACCACGAAACATCACGCACCACCATCTCCCTCCGCAGTCCAACAAGCTCGCTCTCTTCCCATCCAACACCATCAGAGCAGAGGCAGATACGATGGCGATCGCGGTGGGGGTTTGCACACAGGGAAATACAGTGACCCCCACCGCGATCGCCATCGTATCTGCCTCTGCTCTGATGGTGTTGGATGGGAAGAGAGCGAGCTTGTTGGACTGCGGAGGGAGATGGTGGATTTGGCATCGACGTAGGCTAAAAATACACACTCGCGCGCACACACACACTAAAAGTACACGAGGGATGCGATCGGCTGCCACGTCGTGCTCCAGAACGACTTGACAGGTCAATCGACGGGCCGGGAAACGACCCCCGCGGTTCAGCTGTCCCCTTCGCGACACACTTGGAGATGCGTGTGTCCTACGCGTCTGTGTGTTTGCGCGCACACCTCCTAAGCAGGTGTGTGTGTGTTCGCCACGTCCCCCCCCCCCTTCCGCTCCGGTCCCACAGGTATGTAGCCGGCGGTGGCATGTTTCAGTGCACAGCGCAGCGCGGTAATATGCTCAGGGACCGCGTGTTAACACATTATTTGCATTAGAGGGGAGCCTGCTGTCCCCAGCTGGACGCAGCGCTCAACACTACCTGCGAGTTTGGCATAATCCCAGATTTGCTCTGGCAGGTGAGAAACTGCTTTCAGTGGGCCAGGCCGACTTCAGTCACCTTCCCTCCCTCTCTCTCTCTCTCTCTCCCTCCCTTCCCTGTCCTCTGTCCCCTACATACAGTACGTCTCCCCCTTCTCTCCTTCCTCTTTCCCTTCTCCCCTCTCTCATTCTCTCACAACATCCTCGCACTTGTGATTCATTACACAACCTGAAGATGAGTCATTTTTGTTTTGTTTCGTGCCAAACCTTTGCTAGTGAGCCTTGACACATTAGGCATGTCACCCTCAGTAGAGAAGTATCAAAGTCAAATATTCAAATGTGTCTGAACACGCTGTGGCCAAATGCCACAATATTGTCAATTCATCATTATCATTTTGATAGGAGGAATGTGTGTGTGTGTGTGTGTGTGTGTGTGTGTGTACAGTACATGAATAGAGTTTGTCAGTACACAGCCTTATTTGTGTGTGTTTGGTACAGGCTTTTACGCCAGTGTGTGTATCCACATGCGCGATGGAAGCCAATGACTTTGAACTTGAGAACTCTCCTAATCCAGTGCTTCCCAGTTTAGGAGCATGTAGCCGCGACACAGAAGCGCCGCTCATTAGAATTAGAGACATTAGTTACGACCAAAGGAACTCTATTTCACGCACATCTCCCCGCCCGGCTAAATGAAGCTTTGCAAATCCTCCACAGCTTTTAATAGCTGCCACTAATATTACAGGTCACAAATGATTGCTCCCTCCGACTCAGATTTGGCTGATCAAACACGGGGCTAGATTATCAGTGTTATTTACGCTTGTATATCACTCTGGCATAAACACGCACTTATGGAAATGCGATCCCTCTACGGTAATGCACTTTATAATGATTTATGCTGCGACGATTCATCGAAAATGTGGTAACACAAGCCCGCATCAGCCAACAACCCGATGTTGTTTTTTTCCACCAGCATTTTTTTTCTCCCCTTGTGTTTGCGACACAGACTGGGGAATTTCACTTGTAAATGCGTGTTGTTCGGCGCATTCGCATACATCTCCGGGAATCACAAAGCTTCTGTTTGTGTTTGGGAAACGGAGGTGCGGTTCTCACTATAGCGTGATGGCTCCACGTGTACAAATCAATTATAAAGTCTGGAGTAAATAATATGACGCATGTCTAATTACCCAACAATCCAGGAGCTTTCGGGGGCCTTGCCAAGGAGAAAAGGAGCTAACGAATGTATTCCCACACACACACACACACACGCAGACACAAACACACACATGCACGCTCACACACATACGTAGAAAGACGCGCAAATCAAACAAACACATAGTCACAGGTACTCAATGTATCGACCAATTAAAATAAGGGATTACCATGTTGACTGCGTGTGTGCCTCTCTCGGTGTGTGTGCGCGTGTGTGTGTGTGTGTGTGTGGGCACCGCTGCCACGCACGCACACAGGCAGGCAGGCAGGCAGGCCTCACATTGCCCACAGCTACTCGGTAAGGATTCCCGATAAGGAGAATTAGTCAAAACTTGGGAGCTGCCAGTCAGCGCCAATTAAACTTTAATCTTGGGCTGAAACAGGCACAAATAAATTAAACCCTTGTGAGCGGCAATGTGCGCTCCCCTGATAATGGGGGATTGAAGTCGTCTCGGAGCGAGGCTGCATGTTCCCCAGCTCAGCCATGGCAGGCAGCGGTGCAGGGGGAACAGGGGTAAGGCTGGTGACAGAGTGAACTGGAAGGAACTCTCAAAGTTGTCTGTCTGGCTCTCACACACACACACACACACACACACACACACACACACAGATACATAGGCACTGACACCCACACATATAGGAACGCATCACTTACCAGGACCAGTGTTTTTACATTTAATCTTCTTAATGGACGCTGGACAGCAAAATAGTGCTGTAGTTGAATGTGTTTTTCTATATTCTCGTCTTGCATATGAGTGAAAAGTGTGCATTTTAGTTACATTTTTTTTTTAACTATATTGTAATATAAGTATGTCCAGGTCTGACAGATTCATACAAACTGCTCTTTTTTCTTGCATTCACTGCACATACAGACCTAAAGGATGTATACACTCATAGATGGATGTGGGCATGCATATATCAGTAGAGATGCTTACGGACACACACACACTGGCACACACACTTCTCTCCATGACCATCGCCTAAATGCATTGACTTTATTAAAAAATGCCAGCCAGCCATGCAATTGACCTCTGTAGGTCCAGCACTAGCAGCTTGGCTTTCAGGGTTTTTTCTTTTTTTTTTCTTTTTTTTATAGAAAACTCTGCATAAACCCAGCGCAGTGATTGTAAATGTATTTGGACAATCTTGGGGTGGAATCATATTGGACCTTGCAGTGTGTGTTGGAATTTGATAACCAAACCATGCATGACGCTCCCAGTACCAAATGGAAATGATATTTTGAATTACGCTCAGGCATGGAAAACAGAGTACAAGTATCAACCAATATAATATTAATAATAAAAAAGATCTACCCTTCATATCTGCCAGAGGAAATACTTTTAATGTTGCGATATTCAAACGTATGGTTGTCTCCATGCACGCTGTGTAGAGGGGGATATTTCATTAATATTTTTTAATGAATTAGCACCCTTATCTCTGTTTCCTGTGCCCGACCTGTGCTAGCCTGGTGTTTAATTTCAAAGTAATTTTCTTGCTATATGAGCGTGCCGTTTATGTATTAATGTCATGGGCCTCGTCAGCCAGTGCCATGATTTATTCCAGAGTAGCGGTCACATACATCCTGATATCTTAAAAATAAGCCCCAGAGAAATGCTGTAATGAGAAAACAATAACATTAACAATATTAGCAACAATAATGAAAATAATTGCCGGTGAAGCAACAATGGTAATCACACATAGAGAAACACCTCTGTGTTTGACCGAATCGTACACAATTATCATGCATGTGTATATAATATAATTAATTCTATGTCTGTGCCTCTTAGCCCCGGGCGATCAGCATAGAATCAGTTTTGTATGTATAATAGATCAGAGCGCAGTTCATGAATAAAACAAACGTGGGGAGTATGCAGCAGTGACTGTGAATGTTTGTCTTTGGACAGCAGAATCAAAGTGAACATGTAATATTGTGATAATCCATACTTGATGAATTCAAGGGGCTGACTTGCCTTAGCTAAGTTCAGCTAATTTCCAGACATGGCTTGCCTCCGTAATTGAGTTTCCAATAACATTATGATTATTCCAGCCCACATGATAATTGAATTCAAGGTATTTTTTTCTTAACACTGCAATATTGTAGATGTGTGATTATTATGCATTTGCATGTAGATTTCAGTGCCTTCCTGAAACTCATCACTTTTCTCCTAACTGGATTTCCTATATTGTAGCATACATTTGGCTCATAACAAATGACGGGACCCCCTCTCGTTATGAGCACCGAGTCAATTATTCCAAAAGTTCTTTTTTATATCAATTTTATCCCAGATAATGGCATCGCGAAGAAGATTCCTCCCAAGAAAAAGAGTCTCAAAACATCGACCCGGCTTCGACCTGTTTGTCATTCTCATTATATGTGAAAAGTGAATATTTTTACTGTTGAACTCATCAAATTCACATCACTGCCACCACTCCACCCGCGCTTCCAGTTTGATCCTGCTTAAGAAATGCTATCAAACTTAGACATCCTGGCCCCAATTCTCATCTGTTGCATAATGTAGGCTGTATAGGCAGGAGTGGCGCGGGTGTGAATGTAATTTTCATTAGGCGGATAGAGCCCCCACAGACTCAGCCTGTGCATGGGGGTACAGTAGGGGCACAAAGCAGGAGCCGGCTGCTGAATATGGGAGTACTGCAGCACTCGTTTTCACAGGCACAATGCGCCAAATCCCCTTTCCTCACAGCTCTAGGTGAACTAGTTGGCGTCTTCTGTACCCTTGCATAAAATGAATTTTTGACAATGCAGCAGTCAATCGATGCATTCATACATGCGTAGCAGCATAAACCAAGCAGACCCCCCCCCTAACAAGCCCCAAGAAGTGGGAAATTATTTACCATATAGCCCTGCATCTAAAGCCTGCGTCAGAATCACCCTGGAAAGCAAAAGAGGGTTTTTTTTTTTAGTCTGATGCTGATCATCATCGTCAGCACAGACAGAGCGAGCGTCTACAGTGAGAAGTGGGTGGTGTTTTCAGCGTTAGCGTTAGCCGGTGGCTCCGAGCTGTGCTAGCTGTCACATCGGGGGGATGACTGGGCAACTCGTCGACGCTTTGAGCCACTGGGCACATGGTAGGCTGTGAATGGAAGCTCTATCCGTTCTCATCGTTGTCGGTAGCCACGGGGCCCGTGCAGCGAGGATGGCACCAGCCAAGACATTATGCCAGAGTTTAGCTGTTGTTTTGCATAAATGTTGAATCATGCCAGCGTCCCTTTTAGTGCGTAACAAGACAACAGCCTGCATTGATATTGATTTAATGCTCGCTAATATTTCAGCTGTCCTGGGGGATTGATGCTGTCAAACATGATTTGATATTGTCTGCTAGATGTAAATACTGCCACATAAAACTGAGAATTATGCTTTGATGTTTGATTCCACTTCTTGGAAATATTGGGAAAATGGACGTAAAATTGTATGAGTTTTGTCCCAAAATGAGATGTCCAAGATTTGAAAAAAGCGACGCCTACTGTTACAAAATTATCAATAGTATTATTGAAAGCCAAAATTAAAGCCAAGTATTCTATATCTTTGGGATAACTGGTAAATTAAGTCCTTGGTTGACAAAATGATTACACTTTAACAGACTGGATCCTATACATTTTGCAGCTACTGAATGATGAACATCATTTCTTTTCTTTTTTTTCTTTTTTTTTTTTATCAAAGTGGATATATAGCATTTTGGAAATGAACTGGATCCCTGGAGAGGGGGAAAAATGGGGAAAGGAAAGCCAGAAATAAGTAGGAAAGAAAGGTTGCAACAACTTTTAACAAAACATGACATGCGAATGAGGGCTGAGTCCTCATTTACATACGCTGACATTTTGCGGAGAATATTTCAACGTTAGGCTGAGCTGTAATGAACTCCTGCCAGGGAGCAGTCAAGGAATAATGTTTCCATAAAGGTAACCTGTCCACATCTCCTGCAGGAGAAGGATGTGGAGGAGGAAAAGAGACATTTTTTTTCTCTCCTTCTTCCTCCATGTTGGATGTTTGGCAACAAAGGGGTATTTTTCTTTCCGCTCGCTTCATCCGTCTTGGCCGATACTGATTTAGTGTATTTTTCCTCCCTTTTTACAGGCTAATTGCGCACGGCGACGGTGAATTTGTTAGTGGTGACACCTTGGCTACCCATTGGGAATGCATCTCATTACCGGACGCGATGTCCAGGAACATCAGATATTATTAGCTGTCATTAATCTGCCATATATAGTGGAGGGGGAGGGTGGGGTAGAGAAGGGCAACAGAGGACACAAAGAGACAAGTATGATGGCTGGCAAGGGCTGGTGTGGTAAGGTCAAAGTTCACAAAGGTCAGCAAGAACCCAGGTGGGCAAGGGGAGGTGAAGATGATTAAACATGATGTTTGGATGGAGTCTCACTAGTCACCAGTACAGCCAGCTGAAACATTGTTGGTTGTTTTTGTTACATGAAAATGTGTCTTACAGAGAATTTTTCATCTCAAAATTAACTCATGTATTCTATTCTATTCTATTGAAAAACACTTTTTGTGATGTTAAACTCAAATATTCGATTTTTTAAGCTAAATTTAAGTCATAGTTGTATTCAAAATGAGATATGTTTCATTAAATTTCCCTATTTCATGTAAGCATCTATGGACTTGCCTTGATAAAAGTCCCAGGCTTAGTGAATAACGTTTTTGTAAATAGATCAACTCTTGGGTTTGTTTTTGTCATGTTTCTAACTGGCTTTTTGTTCTCAAATCCCATTTGACTAAAATGAATATGACAACCTTAAACTAGATTTTCAGAAGAAATTCATTCTCTTTCACTGCGGACTGATTGTTGCCCAAAACAGTGTGCTTTTTTTCCACACATATGTTTAATTTGATACAGCATCTTTGGCTGTTTTTCCTGCACAGCCCCGCCTGAAGACTGCTATATGCATAGTAGATAGGATTACACCTTCTAAGCAGATTTCGTCGTGGAAGGGTTAACACAGATCCCCCTGCTTTGCCGAACAAACAGGACACCATCTGAAGACACAGGAACTAACCGGGCTCTCATTAGGGGCTTTTTTTTTCCTTCTTTGGAGTGGGGGGGCTCTGTCCCGCTTTTTTTTTTTTGTGGAAGAAGCACGTTGCGGCCTCCTGCCGCGTCGCCTGGCTCTTTGAGCGAGGTGGAGTATATGGCCTAATGACTAAAAGTTCCTCTATAAAAAGTATACAGCGCAGCTCCCTGCAAATTGAGTTTCCTCTTTGTGCCAATTGAGGGTGGTTTATGTAGGCTGCGGGGAGTTCCTTTGAACTCTCATTCCAAAAAACTCCAGATTCCGGGGTCAACCCCCCTCCGCCGCCCCCTTCCTTCTTCTCTCCCACCACTGGTTGAGATGGAGGAAGAGGAGGCTTCTGTCTCAGACGCCCAAATTCATGCCACATTGCACAGAGCAGCCTCTCCAGACAGACCGAGAGAGAGGAAAACACATCTCAAAATGAGTTTAAGGTGGCATGAAGCAGGTGTTTCTCCCCCCTTTATTGGTAATAAATGAGTTTGTAAATTGGACTTTATTGGATTAAACTTTCTAACTGTGTTTGCATAAGACCAAGGTAGCATAAAGTCATTAGACGGGCAGCGCTTTCCTTATTTAAAGTGGCATCTTTATAGAAGGCCAATCAGGATGCCTTTGTTTCTTTACTAGAGAATTTGATAAGGCCCTAAATGTTACTAGCTTACACAGATGAAAGCCATAAAGGTCTGGACTTCAGGGATGTGACCAGGAAAACAAAAAGACAGGAGGAAAGTGGGAAAACTGTAATCTTCCCATTATAAAAGAATGGGAGTTGTGTATCTCAAAAAAAGAAAATCACAATCCTTGGAAGTTTCCCATTTTGGGCAGTGTTTGATAAGTAATTGACTTCGCCTAATTACCTTCTACTATTATAGATATATTAGACGTCAATTAACTACTTCATGAATTACTTGACTATAACTTCACATCATAGTGTACAAAAATCCACATAAAACTTTTCACTTATAAATGCTCTTTTTTTTTTTTTTAAGGATAAAACAACTAGACATCAAGAAGGTCTGCTTGCAACTAAGAATTTGCCAAGAGGTACTTGCTGTCTTTCTTTTGTCCTCAGCTATCTTTATTGCCAAAAGCGAATGTTGGCGGCATCCCATGTGGAAGCAATGGGGGCCTGGATGCCCAACGCTCAGCCAAGTGGCAGCGATTGTTTTCGATGTCGGGGGCATGAAAGCTGGGCTCGTTCTACACTAATCAAAACCCCCAAAAAGGTCTCAGTATAAATCCCAAGACTTCTTCTTCTTCCTCTTTTTTTTTCCCCCCACCCCACCATCTTCACAATTATGCACACACACTGCCATAAATCTAATGCGCTTTCATGATCTGTGGGAGCGGAGTACATAAAACGTGTTTGCCGGATTTGCATACAAACATACTTATTCTAAATCCCCCTCAGAAGTTGTAAATGATTGTCTTTTCCTGAAATACATCTCAGCAAATTGTATTTGGGCATGTTTATGAATCCTATTATGGCATGGGTTTTATCATATTTTGTGGACAGCGATGGCTTCTCATCGTAGCTGTTAAGAAGAGGGAGAGAGGGGCCTTGGGCGATAGATTTTGTCATTTGTTTCAGATGGGCGCTGGATTTCCCTTCATTGCTCCATGACAGGTCCACGGTAGCAAGATGGATCTCTGTTAAGTCCTCACAAGAGGAATAATTCAGTAACTACTGTCATGAGTGAAAGAGGCTGCATTCAGGCTTCATTTCAGTCTTGCATTCAACACATTTGAATGCATTAATTGGGTCCTATATGATGCAGTAACAACAGCAGAATCTCCCTTTGATTGTGGCCTTTTCAATTCTCCAGGTTTTGTTTTTTTCCACTCCCTGCAAACACAGTGACATAATCGAGTCGAATGTTGCGTAATAAAGCCACAATAGACTAGTATTTATCAAGAGCTGGAAAGCTGCTGGGCAGGGAAGAGGAGGAACACTTTGTCAGCAGTGCCTGGGCCGCCAAAGAGATTATAATATCTTTATGTGCTGCGCCTCACAGTACCAACTGAGCAGCCAAGGGAAAGTGCTCATGGGTATGTGGAAGTAGAAAAGCCCCAGTGCTGACAACTGTCTCACCTTCCGCCAAGCTTAAGCAAATTACTAATTCGATGTTTTAAACATTAGATAAAAATAGAAGAACTTTATCGTATCTTTCAGGTGAGATTTTCAGATTTGATTTGCTGTTCAATTCCTGGCGAGATAGTAAATCAAGCGCACCCCAAATACTTCAAATATTTGAAATCTTTTATCAGATATATTATTTGCCCCAGTTTGCCTGCGCAGGACCAGCTGGGCCCGCGTACTCCTGTCAGAATCAGTCATTAATTGGTGGGACAAGCTGCTGAGTGGGAGGGTCATAAACATTTCAAGAGTTATAAAACTTTCATTAAGTTCTCACGATATCGCGCCAGTGAATGACCCTCTTGCTCTCTCCCTCTCTTTTTTGTCCGGGTGGTGTTGAAGAGGGGAGCGATTGTGAACAAGCGGCCTCTTTGTGGCGGAGGGAGCTTTTTCAAACTGTCTCGGCCTCTTGACTCGTCCTAAGCCAGAGATCAGAGCTTGGAAAGTGGCAAAACAAAGGACCGATTTAATGAGATTGTAAAACAGGCTGAGGAAAAGGAGGGGGGTAGCAAATAGCCAGACTGCCAGCTCTGGTCCATTTCAAAAGGTCTTTTCAGGATCCCCTCTAAGCCGTCTCAATATGAGCAAGAGAAAAAAAAAAAATCAAAGGACCCCAAATGCTCCAACAGATTTTGACATGAGGAAGATGTGGATATTTGTCTGCTGTTTTCCACACAAAAGGGTCGCATTCCTGAAAAAATGTGTTCCACATTTAACTTGCCTGAAAGGTCTGTGTTTTTCCCTCAGGATTAAAATTTGATTTGATTTTGATTTCAGACTTAGGCTGTAAAAGATTTTATTTCAAGCTATGGGCATTTGCGTCATAATTACTGTAATTTGAGTGTTATTGATAAGCGATTGTGATCAGTACATTTTAAATTATGTTGATTGAAAATAGATAAATCAATAGACAAAAAAATCAATTACACTTAAAAACAAAAAAGAAAATCTTTGCAACAGCTTCAAGCCTCAAATGATTAGATTTGGGAAAGGGATAATTTGAGAGAGGCAAAAAAAACAGTGGCCTGCGTTGTGATCTTTAAAAAAAAATAAACCACCCAATTATGATAGTGGTAAGGCGTGACTGCTTGTTGTTTACACAAACCCCCCTATAAATAGTATTGGCACACATCACAAAGGAAACAACATTCCCATTCATGTCCCTGGCTTTGGAGTTGCTCTTTCTAAGAAATGCCAGCGCCGCGTTTATCGCGATACATCTGTCACGTATCTTCTCCCCCAAAGATCTCTGTGGAATTAGACCATTTAACCCCTCCCCGATCATTATTAGAGGGGGGACAGAGCGGGAGAGAGGGGGGAGAGAGAGGAGGGGAGGGGAGGGGAGGAATGAAAACAAGCCAGAGTTGAGGAGATAACCATCAGGGTCCTAAACCCATTATCTGGCCCCTGTCCGCTGTTGAGTGTCAGGAGTCACACCCAGGTCCCAGTTAGCCTGGAGCTGTTGACCCGACGGTCTCCGCTGACATTTCCATTCAGATGAATGGCTCTTCGCTGCATGCTAGGAAGTGTCCAGTTTGACCCTTACCTGCCCCAAGATTCCCTCCCTTATTAACTGGGCTGCAGCCCTCTGTCTAACCTGTATTCTATTGCCTATCACCCCCCCTGTGAGGCTCTGAAGGCAGAGCCGTCTTTAGTAATAATGGAGGACAAATGAAGCCAGCCGGCCCTAATGGTGGGAGCTTTTAATGACACTGGGCTTTTGTGCTCTTTTCATTGAGACAAGGAGTGAGAGATGAGGAGGAAAAGCGCCGCAGCGCTGCGACAGTAAAACTGTGGCGAGTGCCGTACCCTCGTTTTAAGGTTATAGGACACAGTTAAGTTCCTTCCGTGGCACAGGCAGGCGCATCAGTAATGGGCTCGTCGGGGCACCGCGCCATACACAGCTGTTTCTTTTATGTTCTTTAATTTGCTCGGAGGAGAAAATAAAGTGTGCGAGTGTGTCTTTAAGGAGGCCCGTGGACTTGAGAGACCAAATACCAAAAGGACCTTCATAGGTGCACTGTAGTTAACCAATGTAATTAGCAAGAACACAAGTAATCAGTCCAGGGAAGTGTGTCATTAAATGGCATCCCCCCATGATTAATTTGCCGCTCGTAACGACGAAATGAACCTTCTCTGTGTCCTTAATGACCCTGGTTAATCTTTTAAAGAAACAGGGAGGGAGGGAAGACGGAGCGAGAGAGATAGGAAACTGAGAGAGAGAGAGAGAGACTAGATATCAGCTGCTGACATCAATAGAACTGCTTGCAGTTATGTAAGCTTTCAACCATACCCAAGCTGGACCACTGAAATGCTGTGGAGAGTGGTTAAGTAGCAACACACACACACAAACACACACAGCCAGGCGACGATCTGTTCTGTTCTGTGGGATAAATCCCCCTTTAGAGCCTCAGTTAGAGAAAAGAAGCAGCACATGGCGCCCGGGATCTGACACTGTGTTCTCTAAAGTGGAGGTGGCGAGGAGATTAGAGCGCCTATTATACGCCCTGTTGCATTATTAAACCCACCCCTACGTAATTCATTATTCAGTGGAGTACATATTTGTCTTGGTGATGTTTTTTTTTTTTTTTTTTTTAAATCTGAACCCATGATAAAGCAGAATTAACCATTTGAATTAATCATGGGAATTAACGCTTTGATACGGGGGGCCGGGGCCCTCGCGTCCGGCCAGCTGCACTGTCCGGGGCCCCGGCTGCTTAACACCAGAAGTGCCAAGCATATGCTAGTTGGGAGGAGGCGGGCGGAGAGAGGGAGGCCTGGGTGGGCAGGGAGGAGGTCCCCGCGGAGCCCTTCACAATGAAACACAATATCCTCCTCCTCAGACGCGTGCAATGACTTAAACACTCCATTGTATTAAATATGAATGAGGTTCCCCATTGTCCGGGCGCGGGCGAGCGGGGAGACAGTGTTGTCGATTAGCCACATGATTAAGCAGACGACACGGTAGGGGCCGCAGAGGTAAATAAAGGCCGCCTTCTGTCATTTCCTCGTCTCCCATGGGGCCCCCGCCGATGGCTCCTCACAAAACTTAGCGCGGTTAGAGCCAATTGACTGAAAAAGTGATAATGTATGGCCGTGAAAACAGCTGAGTGATAGAAGGGAGGGAGAGGGAGGGCAGATTAACAGGCTAGGAAGTGGATGTGAAGGAAGGAGGGAGACAGCGAGAAGAAGGAGGGAGGGAGAAGGAGGGTAAAGTAGCGAGAGGGAGGTGGAGAGTATGGACGGGACGGCTAGAAGGAGACAGGGCAGGGAAAAAGAGGGAGGGAGAAAGTGAGGAAATGTGATGGGAGGAGGGTGAGAGAGAGAGAAGGGGAGCAGAGGGTTGGGAGCTACAATAAGCAGAGCCTTTGATTAAACAGGCAGGATAATTCAGTCATGCTCCATGTCAGGTGTTTATTATCACATTGTACCATTTGCATGTGAAAAAGACGCGAGCGCTCGCCCCGCTCGGCCCTCTTCCCCGCCCTGTGATTGGCTGACGGGGCATCTGCGCTACACTGTTGCAAAGCCCCCCTGTTAGGAGTGCATGAACCCAGTCACGGCTATTCACACTGGGCCCAATATGTCAAACGGTTATTATTGGCAGCGTTAGCCAAGAAAACAAATAGAGGCGGAGAGGTTCATAATGAAAGGGAATAAATCGCTTTAATCAATTCTCCTCATTAATCAATTTAGGCCAATATGTCAAAAACACAATCTCAGCTGATGTTACTGAAGCCAAAACAGATTCACTCTAATTAAAATAGGATTCCTTAGAGGTTCTAATCATATGAGGATATCTTTGGTACTATATGCTGTTTCAGTTTGTATTTCATTTCTTTTTTTTTTTTCGTTTTAATGGATACTCTTGAAATATCACCCTTATACATATCATCATATTGTTTTTTAATTTTTTATCTATGTTGTAAAAAACACTTTTAGGTGATAGACGACATATAAGACCTTTAGTTTTTTTTATGTATTTAGTTGTATGTAGTATTTAGTATAGTTGCCTGTATTTCGTTTTTTTTTAATGTATTTATGCCTTAACTGCATAATTACATGAATAAAAACAGTAAAACTTGCTGTGTTGCAGTTTCAAACAAAAACAGTGAATGCCGTAATTAGGATTGTTTTGAACCTTCCCCTGTATTCATTATGAGTGTTCCCTCTCTTACCTTGAATCCCCATGTGGCTGAAAAGCTCATCTATCGGTTTCTCCGTATTGCTGTAACTATGATCTCTCCTGCTTTAATGATATCAAGCAGCTAACCTTACCCGGCTCTCCTGCCAGCCCCCCCCCCCCCCCCCCCCCTCACCCGCCATCCCCCCACCTCCCCCGCCTCACCCCCCCCCCACCCCCCCCCACTCCTATCCCGTCGCGGGACATTCAGGTAACTAATCTGCCTTTAAATATGTCTCGAAGGAAACGCGGCTAATTAGTATCGGAATTTACTGCCTTCACTTTTATTGACTTGTCCTACTTCTCCGATAATTAACTAATGAGTAAAGTAATGAGCTATGTCGTTCAGTCGTGCCGTTCAATTAGAGTGCAGAATCAATTATTGAAAATAGTTTTCTGATGCCAGCGCCTTGTATGGCGAGTGTGAGCGCGTGCAGACGGGGGACAGCGCCGAGGTTTCAGGCCCTTTGTCCAAAACCAGTGAACTTTTACTCCCTGATAGAAACTTCTTTTCTCTGATGGAAAAGCAGAGGCGTTTTTTACATCATATCTTGTTACATGATACCAGATTTTATAAATGGTGTCATTAATGTGTGTTCTCCAAACTGGTAATGAAAAGTATACACCAGAGTACTGAAATACATGTTCTAAAGAGTCTTT
Source organism: Centroberyx gerrardi (assembly GCF_048128805.1). Lineage (NCBI taxonomy): Eukaryota > Metazoa > Chordata > Actinopteri > Beryciformes > Berycidae > Centroberyx > Centroberyx gerrardi. Next base: position 15,754,226 of record NC_136018.1, read on the forward strand.
TGACCCAGCAAAGCCCAGCGGAAGCAGGACAAGGTCTCTCAGTAAACAATGTGTCATGGAGGTATTTCCAAGCTTAACAAAAACATTGGGTTCATTATAGAAAATTAATTAGAGTATCACACTCCCAAGTGTTTTGGCTGATAATGAACTCTCTATCTTGTCAGGCCAATTTAGTCTGACGTTCTTTGATAATTATGTTTACATCAAAATCAATGCCCCTTGTGATGAAATGTTTTGGCATTTATTACGCGGTTCTATATTATTTGAAGGGAATCCAATAAATGTGTGCGAGAAATAATAATCATGGTTTGAAAGTTTGGGTTTGGGATCTATAGCATATTAAGTGGTTATTAAAACTATAAGCACAATGCTTTAGATCTCAGCTTTTTAAACGATTTCAGCCTGGACATAAACTGCATTTGTTCATGTTCTGAGACCCAGGCTCATAAAATTATAGTAGCTGTCTGAAACAGGATCCTAACCTATTTTGGGGCCTGGTCTGCTTTAGACCTGTTCAAGGCCTGAAATTGAACTTGTTTTAAGTGTCTGGAGATAGTTGAGTGGTTCAGTCTCTCGTCTCTGTAACAACACCTTCTCTCCTGTTTTAACTCCTCTATTTTGGCAATGTGTAATAAAAATGAAAAATACTAAAGGTGGTGGTGGCTGCCCACGCTCATTAAAAAATACTGAAATGACAAAGTCAAACAAGTTTCATATTTCAATTCCTGACAAGTTAAATATATATTGTGCAGTTGAATTTGTCGCCCCAGCACATGGTGTTTAATACAGCTACTGTTTTATAGCAGCAACAACGAGCCTGGGAAAGGAAACCAGCATCAGTTAAGTAATATTATGAGAGGATTTAAAGCACTTGTGGGTCATGCCAGTACTGGTTGGTGTAACTGCAGTGACGGAAACATGAATAAAGATTGTTGGACGAGCTCCCAGTTTTTCTTGGTGGCTGAGTCATTTTTTTTTTTTTTCTTCAACTCCTGTTGTTTTGCAATTCTCCTCAATTAAAAAAAAATGTCCACATGAAGGTACATGCATAATGTGGCTTATGCAACAGCCATGAGAGAGGTGTTTGTCTGTGCGTGTGTGTGTTTGTGTGTAGGTGTGTGTGTGTGTGTGTGTGTGTGTAGCCTTGAACCCACACTCCACCCTTCCACCAGCGAGCTCCCGCTGACCATAAAAACCTCTGCCGATAATTGAAGCATTAAACACGCCTATATTTTTTGCTTAATTAATAATTAATTTAATGAGAAGGAGAGGTAGTAAAAAAAAAAACACTAATTAATCTGGCTTTGCATCACAGGAGCAGTGTCAGGTTTTATCAAATTAAGGGGGAAAGAAGAGCGAAAAGCACATAGAGAGGAAGACAGAGAGGAAAAGAAATAATAAGGGGGGAGAAAGTCCTAGAGAGAGAGGGGGAGAGAGAGAGAGAGGTGGGGAGGGGGGGGGGAAGAGATGAGAATCCCGCCACAGTGTTTTGGCGGTATCAATATTCTATTAATACCCACGATGCCAGAGGTCCCGGCTGGTATGCCAGTCAGTGCTGAGCCGATGTGACAGGCTCCCAGAAAGACGCTAAAGCCAAGGACATTAAATTCCCCCTGACAGCAACCTTGGAGACCGTCCCAGGCGCGCGTCGTCTTCGACTGCGGTAAATCAGAGAAATAAACTCAAAAGAACATAATGGAGTCGGCTCTCATCATTATTATGACAAGCTGGTTTATTTACTGTACAGTTGGCTCTCCTTGTGTTTGTGCGTGTGTGTGTGTGTGTGTGTGTGTGTGTGTGTGTGGTGCCTGCCTTGCTGAGCTCTAACAAGACAACCAGGGGTGACTGTCAACTGTCACAAACGCCGGTAAGCCAAAGTTGCCGTTGGACTGTACATGGAGTAAACCCAAGGGATTAGAAGGAAATCCACTCTAATTCTATGAGCAAACCACACTCATAAGCAGCAAATAGTCATACTGTGGTAAAATGCATTAAGCAAGTGCATTTTTGGTCTTGAATCACAGATTAAGGGAAAGGGAAAGTGAAACACACACAGCGGGGCGGCGCTTAGTGAAGTCCCTGGGCCAAATGTGGCCTTCCACAACATTATTCCTCTATTTTAATTCTGTCTGAAAATAGAAAGTTCCATTTAGTGTTTTTGATGCAATTCAGTGTATGTGTTGTGATTTTGAGATTTGCTGACATTATATCCATACTTCCATACATCAACTGATATACACTACCAGTCAAAAGTTTGGACACACCTGATTGAATGTGTGAATGAATCTATGTTTTTCATTATCTTAAAGCCATTTTGATCTACAGGCTTATGCTTAAATGTTTGACATTTGTTCCTTAGACAAATATAAACAGTGAAGCTGATGCCTATGTGTGAATTTCTTTCCAAAGCCTTTGCCTTTCCATCAAGGCAAAGGGCGGCTACTTTAAAGAATCTAAAATATAAGATACTTTGGATTTGTTTAACAATTTTTTGGTCGCTGCATAATTCCATTTGCGTTATTTCATAGTTTTGATGTCTTTACTGTTATTCTAAAATGTGGAAAATAGTAAAAATATGTGTATGTCCAACAATGTATTTTAGTTTGCATGTTGCATTATTATATTTTGGTCTATTGATGTAAAAAAAAAAAACTACTGTATTATACTGCTAGCACTGAATGGGACAACGCAGGTTTAACCTCTGGCCGTTTTCCCACAAAGTACAGATCTGCGGTGACACGTTTCCGTGTAATTCCTCACGCAGCGTATGTTGATAATGTGCTGTATGGTTTGGGAGACGGGGATAACCCACAGACCCCACTGCCAGCTAGGTATTTGTTCTTCCGATTACATCCACGACCGAGAAATAAAACAACAGCTTATGGCACTGCAGACAGCCTGAAGCGAGCTAACTGGGGGCCTTCTATCATCCTTTTCTTGTAACCCCCCACCCCCCCTCCTCCCTTTTGGAAGCCTTGGCCAAACCTTATCATCCCATTTGAATAGTATTACCGACACGCCGGCCAGGGGAGCGGGAGATGTCATGAAATATTTTATTGATTTTTTTTTTTTACCTAGTTGTCGTCATACATTAATATCACCAAACACTGTACAGCTCCTGTGTTTAGCGTGGCTTTTGTGGAACGTGTCATACTTTTTTTTTCTCCAACCCCCCCCCCCCCCCCCCCCCCCCCAATATGTCGTAACACATTCCGGTGACGTTATCTTTCCGGTACAGCGTGACTGATCCTTCTGCGTCTTGTCAGGCTTCTCAGAGAAAGGCCTTTCTGACATGCAGAGCCACGCTGCAGCAGGATTTGACGTGGCGTGATGAATAGTCGACTTTTACCGTGGGTGACCTCCCAGCCCTAACCAAGGACTGTGGCACAGTGGGTGTGTACTGGTGTGTGTTGGGAGTGTGCACATCTGGGTATAGATGAATGTACAAGCCTGCATATGGGCACGTGCATGTGTGTTTTTGTGTCTAGCTGTTGGCAACGGCATGCATGTGTGTGTAGGAAGTCATGCATGGATACGGATGCATGCAGACCCGCCTGTGTGTGTGTGTGTGTGTGTGTGTGTGTGTGTGTCTGGATGTGTGTCTGTGTGTGTGTGAGCAGTGATGTTTTACAATGACAGATTCACACCTTCATGAGACAGCACCAATGTCCACACGCTTAGGCTGTTGTCCCCATTCCCCCTTCTCTGATCCCCGCTTCTTCACTTCAGCCAGCCTGGCGTGAGCAGGTGACAGGCTCTCTGGAGGTGTGAGTGTGTGTGTGTGTGTGTGTGTGTGTGTTCACCTTCAGCTCTGGTCACACACACTCTGTCGGGTGTCACTCACCGGGACTAGAGAGAGATTGAGCTGTGTGTGGAAGGATCATAGTGTGTGCTGGTGTGTGAGACAAAAAAGAGATAGAGAGAGAATTCCTATATTTATGTAGTCTCTTTATTAGTCAATTTGTCTGCACGTATACACACATAGAATTATACAGGTTGGACATTCATGCATATGCTCAACAAGTGTGTGGGGGTGTGTGTCTGTGTGTGTGTGTGTGTGTGTGTGTGTGTGAGTGTTTTGCGAAGGTTTGTTTACTTCTTTAGAGGGCATGGCTCGGTCACAGCTGGTGTCGGCACACACTTCCTGTCTCTGTCTCCAGCATCACCACCCCTCTCTCTCTCTCTCTCTCTCTCTCACACACACACACACACACACATATACACACATACCACCACCAACCAGCACCATTACAAACACACAGAGGCATGCGCAGAACAAAAATCACGCACACAGTTATAAACACACACTGCACATTTACCCTATACACTACCAGCAACCCCCCCCCCCCTCCCCCCCCCCAAAAAAAAAAAAAAAAAAAAAAAACTCAGCAAAACCTCCTGACACAAAGAGGCACCAACGAGGAAGTCAGCACAAAAAAAGAAAATCGGAGCGGGTCAGCATATGTCCAGTCAGCGCACGACACCTCGCAAGACAACTGTCCCAACCAAGCAGATTGGGTCACTCCCACTGCTGCGGCTTGGTGTGGCGTGTATTTGTGTGTGTGTGCGTATGTGTGTGTACTTTCCCGTGTCACGTACAATACTACACAAGTGGAGATGGGGCAGAATAGCAGGATAGCTGCATGGGCAGATTTGGGTGTTGCCCCCAGGGTTTGTTCTCAAGTCTCCATAAGTAGTGACATGACAGGCCTTGGACCCACATTTCTGGGGCTTCATTATACTGCAGGTCCAGGTAATGAGGTCGGAGGGACGTACGGATTTTTATCACGAACGAGGAGCCTTCTTTAATTCGTCCAAGAAGCCCTTGCCTCTGTAGTTTGGTTTTAGTTAGTATTTGTTAGCAATGCTACTGCAAGTCAGAGTAGGTTTCTCTGAAAGATCAAATGCTTCTCATTTCCAACCGTTTTCTAACTGTTTCATACCATAGTCGTTTACTTATTGACCCTAAACCTTGTAGACATATTACAGGAAATTATGCTTCTTATATCTTAACAACCAAATGCTTTTTGAATGGAGTGAAAGGACCAAATCTATTTCTAATCTATTCTAACACCCTAAATACCGCCTGACTCAAAAATACAAGGTGCAGCTTTCATAAACTGCTGTATGCAACTTCTGCAGAAACTAACTAGTAGCTAATTGTAATTTACAGCTGAGAGGTTTAGAGAATCTTTCCTGGGACCAAGGGAATGAGAAAATCAGTCAGAGAAAATAATCTTCCTTAAAAACAATTTTTGGAGATTTTGTAGTCTGATTCAATATAGTTTTCAGTGGCACAGTGAAAGCATAATGTCACACACTGCAGCAGTCTACATTCATGGATGGGGCTCACTATTTGTTGTTTGTGTTCTGCCCTCCGCCACAACCACTGATCCATCCAAAGTTAATCACTCCAAACAGCATTACAATTAGTGCAGTTTGGAGTCAAACATCCATCTCCTGGTCTATCTATCACAGTTTTTTCTCTATGTGGTAATATTCCCCAATTAAAGCATTATTGTAGCCTACTTCATCAAGGGCTAAAGTAATCAAGATTAATCTCAGTGAGCTGACACGCGCTGTTTGCTAAGGAACACACAGAACAATTGCTCTGGGCGAGCATCATTAGGAAATGCAATAAAATTAGGCAAACTGATTATATTTCAGAACTAGGGAGCAAAATAAAAACACAATTTGGGGAGGGCTCCAATTATGGCGGCTGTGCCTGCTTGTTTGAGCGTCAGCCATTAAACCACGTTACTATTGTAATAGTTGGGCACAAGTTTGTGTGTGTCTGTTTGTGTGTACGCGCATTTGTGTGTGTGTGTGTGTGTGTATTTGCATGAGTGGATACAAGCATGCATGTATGTATGTATGGGTGCTTAGGAGTGTGTGTTCTTGCGCATGTGTACATCTTTGCCTCCATGCATATGGTGTGTGCATGCGTATATTTATTTGTGTTTGCGGGTGGTTGTGTTTGTGTGTGTGTGTGTGTGTTGGTGGGAGGAGGGTCGGTGTTGGTGTTGGTGTTGGTGTTGGTGGTGGGGGGGAGCAGCCTGTAGCCACATACACAGGCTCCCAGCCAGCTATTGACACTAACTTGGTCTTAGCCAAGGGCTGCAGCAGCCATTTTGGGCTGTGTTGTCAATTGGTATCTAATAGGGGTTAAGTGTTTTGAATTCTGTCTTTTGAGGGAAAAAAATGCCACCGGAAGGCAAGTTTTCATTTAATTATAGCTCAGATGGGAGATGGAATATATGTGTTGTATACTATGTGTGTTTGGTGTGTATTTTTTGTGTGTGTGTGTGCGTGCGTGTGCGTGCAAACACACACGTCTGTATACAAGCATTGTGAGATTCCCTCTCTGCATCTGCATGCGTGCGTGTGTGTGTGTGTGTGTGTGTGTGCGTGTGTGCGTGTGTGTGTGTGCGCACATAAGTGTGTATCCTATAGGTATGTGTGTTTATTTATTTGTGCCTGCCTTCAATAGCGAGGTATACCGGGGCAATCTATTTATGTCATTCATGGCCACTCAGTAGTGAACAATACTCTGAAACACACACTGCGATTTGCCGGTTAGCAGTGAAACCGTTTTAAATGCTTATTAATCTTGCCTGGGGCCAAACTCTTCCTCCTCCTTCCCCAAAATGGGAAAATGAATGAAAATACATGGAAATATGAAAAATACCTTATCTTATCACCGTGCGGAGGTAATATTGTGTGATCCCTCTCTGAAATAGCTCTGAACATTCCATGAATATATTTTGAATATTCCCTTCGCCTGTGTTTGAATTGATGTACAGCGGGGCGTATATGCATTCATGTCGCCTGTCCGACGCCGCGCATCGCCCGCATCACAGCGCTTTCCCAATCAACTCTGACAAGAGGGGCCACTTTCCATTCATTTAGATTGGATGAAGGAATAAAATGAAGCCGCCTTATTGTTTTTTTTTTTTGTGTTGTCAACAGAAATGTCCTCGGCTCTCTCCTCTCCCTCAGACATTAAACTGTTCCTGGCGATAGATAGAAGCTAAGCTGAATTGACTGACATGGGCGATAGCAGGCAGAACGGAGGTATTTCTGCAGTCAAGCCCCCGTCTCCCTCAGGTGTGGTCCCTATCACGCCTGCTGTGTGTGTGTGTGTGTGTGTGTGTGTGTGTGTGTGTGTGTGTGTGTGTGTGAAAGAGAGAGAGAGAGAGAGAGAGACCTGAACCAATAGAAGGAGGTTTACCCACCGCACCATGGCCTTTGGTTGAAAGAAAGAAACAAAGAAACAAAGAAAAAAGTGACAGAAAGAGGTGAGAGAGAGAGAAATGAAGGGAGGGTGAGGGAGATAGAGAGATAGGAGTGACTGAGGGAGTAGTCAGATACTTGCTCATATTTTGGTGCAGTTTTTTTACCTGGCTGTGCTGAAATGTCTTTTTATCACGTTTTTCTCATGATGTACCTTTTCAACTAAACACTATAGTGATGCTCACGTATTTCAGATGACTTGTCAGCTGCCATGTGAGCACTTAATAAACTTAAACTTAAAAAAGATATATATGGAGAGAGAGGGAACGAGGGTGAAGTAGAGAGAGGGGAATGGATTGGAGCCATGGGGTTGTGGGCTTCCTTTTCCAGTTCCCATCCCTCAGAGAAGAGGTCAAATAACCTTCATCCACTCTCACAGGTAGCTTCTGTCTCCCTTCACTGCAGGTGAAAACGGCACCAAGTTATTGGCCTCATAATTAGTATAATCGCAATATATCATGTAATTGTAAAAGAGGGGAACAAAAAAAAAAGTTTCAGTGTAATTATGAAGGATATTTTATAACAGAAGATCTCTTCCTCACTCTCAGTTTTAGGACTTTTCCCCTCGCAACAAGTGAGAGATGCAAAAATGTATTTTTTGTTTCATCTCTAGTTTCATCTCTGACTCCCTGGTTGTTATTGTAGTTAGATTATAGCATAAAGTGTAATTATAAGCCAGAATTTAACAAGTAGTTCTTAAAGTTAGGGTATCAATTAAAATATGAGTGATTTTTGACACGGATACACTCTGATTGGTCAGGCTTTTACCTACAGAATGGTTACAGTTTCTTAGATACTATAATAATAATATATTTTATTGATCCCCATGAGGAAATGCCCCCCTCCACTTGGAGGTCAGAGGCCAGGCTCAGCAGCAGAGCAGCATCGCTGAGGCTGGTAGGAATTCAGTGTCTTGCTCAAGGACAAAATTAGTAGTCAAGTTCATCTTAAATGTTAGAATTTCCTTCACCTACAGGAAATCGTTGAAAATAAACATATTTGAAATCAGATGTATAATCGGGTCTAATAAAATAACATTTTGTAACTTCATGTGAAAGGGCACAGGCTTCATAATAGAGTGCCATAGCTGTTTAGCTATTTATTGGGGTCAGTATTGTATTGCCAGGCCCCAGATGGAGGAGAACTCACTGGATCAATACAATAAGATACACATATGCCACTATGTGATATTCATTGTTCTGAAAACATAATCAATGTGCTCATAAAAAGTCAGGACGGCCTCTCTGCTGCTCCCTGACCCTCTTGCTTCTGATTAACCTTGTTCACATTGCGCCGCTGACCTGTGCCTATAGATATTATGAATTATAAATGCGCTTCATTATCATAGTCCAGTCATTAAGGGATATCATCCCCTGCATGGAATCCTTCTCTTTTCTCTCCCAACAGATGATTTTCCTCCTCGTTGTTTTTCCTGGGTTATCATATGCAATTTGTCCTCACCCCCCCCTACCCCCCCTCCTCTCTCTCTCCCTCTCTATTCTCCCCTTTTGCATATTCCCATACCTCCGTGGATAGGGGGATAGGAAAAGAAGCAAGAAGGAGAGAAATAGTTAACAAACTCTGCAAATGATTGATGGGCTAATTTCAAGCCCTGAATAAAGCAGTTTCCTAAGTCTGTTGATTCTCCATTTATTAGGTAATAGAAACATTTATCAAAAAAGTCACATTTTTTGCTTAAGCAATAATTGCATTTTTAAGCCCTCATTAGGCCTCCCATGCATACATAATCCAATTGAATAAATACAGTGTTGGAGTGAAGAATTAATACCCTTCCTATGGTAAACTGAAAGTTGGAGATTCTGCAGGGTGGCTCCTGTTTGCATGGATCAGAACAGAGAGAAACACTTTGATGTGTACAGGTAGAAATAATATTTCAGCACTTCTGAATACGTTGTGGCTTTCAATGGCCTGGGCAATAAACTCACTTACTGCATGTAGCCTATTTTGTCCAAGAGAATACTCAATATAATGTATTTCTCTTTATTGCTCAAGGCAATCTGTCTTCTTCCTTGTTTGCTGTGGTCAGAGAGCAGGGATATATAGTAGTGGAGAGTAAACCCACCCAAACTCAGTTTACCCACATTTTTATCTGCAGAATAGAGTTGACCCACTGTTGTAGACTGACATACATCTATGTGACCTAAATTCATAGTATACGGCATAGTAAGTAGTATCAAACTGACGTAACCCAGCATTTGAATTGAATAGATGTTGATACGCCCTGCACCACCATTGAAAACCCATGTAAATATGAGGCCAAAATAAAAGTTGATGATGTCCGCAGTCGTCCATAGCTGCTACCTGCATCGTTTTGTGAAATCAGGACCTAAATATATATCAGTTCAAAACTGTTACCACTTCTTTAACATGATTTTTTGCTGGGCCATAATACCATATTCTTAAAATGTTATATTCATTTGGGTTGACGTTGAACTTGCCTCCTTCTGCACGTCGCCGTACATCAAATACTTGCTGGGATATGAGGATAGGGTCCTTTAAGAGGAAAAAAACATAATGCTTTTCTGACTATAATTGTTTTTGTTTATATGATGTTTGTTTGCCTGATGATGATCACCAACTGGAGATCATAGTTTACCCACCTTTTCATTTACCACAGCATCACTGGGTTGGAGTAGCTGCATTGTGCACAATGTGAATCAGGGTTTTCACTTTTGCTTCGCCTGGGCATGGACGGAGGTTTTCTACACTAACTCCTAGCAGCCTACTGTAGCTTTAGCCTTTTGCGTATGTAGCCACATCAAAACAGCAGTCATGTCTTGTTACCTGGCAACGGTCCCACTAGCCGGCTAAGGCTCCTGTTCCAGCAGAGAGAGCCAGTTTTAATCACCTAGCAAATTTCCAGCGCTGAAAACAGACAGGGCCTCAGCTTAATCTTGTTAGCACGATGAGGCCGTTTTCAGATATCATTGCTAATCAAATCATCCCAAAGGCTTTGAGCCCGGGGTTTTTTTTTGGTTGGGGAGGTGGTGGCAGTGGCGGTGGATGCAGCGGATGTGTGTGTGCGAGGAGGGGGGAGGTGAGGAAGCGGGTGTTTGTGTGTGTCTGTGTGTGTGTGTGTGCGTGTGTATATTCGCAGGGTGGGGGGTGTTTGCGGTTTACAAAACAAACCAACGTGTAGAAAATGCTGAAGAGAGGGGGCAAAGTCGAGTGGAATTCTAATGACCGTATTCCCATGTTTTAAGCACTCCAGCACATATACATGCACACTTAAGACACACTTATACACACACATACAGTATATACCCTCTCACACATACTCAGCACTCAACACACCCCCGCCCACCCGCCCTCCCCGCCAAACTCCTTCTTTTGGTCGTGAGCTCTCACTTCAATTTGAAAGGCTCCTCCACTTCTCCCAGTAGATAACCTGGGTTTTTTTTTTTTTTTTTTTCATAGCCCAGAGCCACTCGCCAGCACCCAGAGAGACTCCCGAACCCAGGGCCCAGGAGAGCCCGCACAACAGAGAGAAAAGGAGAACAAAGCCAACCTGCAAAGTCTTAAAAAGTTAAAACGTGTACTTTGATAGCCCCGGCCTACCTATTGCGGCGGCGCTGATCCGACCCCAGGGAGACTGACAGCACCGCAGAGAAAGAGGGAATACAGAGGAGAAGGAGAAGAAGAAGTGGGCCACGGCAAACCCCAAACTCTTCTCTTCTTCTATTTTCCATATCTACACGCACACACACACACACACACGCTGGAGTTTGATATATGCAGAGCTGATGGTTTTGCTGCTGTGTTCCAATGCAGCAAGTGTATTGGAATAATACCATACTTTGCTGTAGTCCAACTAGTCTCTGCATTAGCATATCTATCTTTGAACAGTACAGTGAGTGAGAGACAGGCGCCTGGAAATACTGTATACTGTACAAAACACAACACTTAGTGATAGTGATTGTACCAGGGGATTTGCACTATACTTGCTGGCACAACTTGAATTTCCTTTTACAAATCTCCCAGAGCGCATTGATATTGTGTAGTGACATAAGCACATGCCTTACATTTCAAATCCTTATATTTCTTAGATGTGTGCATATAGGTTGCTGTTGAATGTCTCAAGTTCAAGGATTTGGAGCAGCGATGCTACTATTATGGAGAATACTATCCCACCACTACTATATACAATAGGTTGTTTTTCAGCTGGCTGACAGAGAGTCATGGTATTTTCCTCGTTCTCCTGTGCAAAACTGTTATGGAAAAATGTATCTCCTAATTCATATTTAACTTAAACTTCTGACCAGGACTCAAATGGCAAATGTATTTTCACACCAAGAGACTCTTGCAGGAACCCATTGGCCTGTGACCCATTCTGGGTCCTGACCCACAGTGATAATCCAGGTGCTAAAACATGACAGAAAAATGTATCAAATCCTTCTAATCTGCAGTACAGCTGCAGCTGTTTAAATCACGCTAAATCAAGCCTCAATCAACTCTCCAAACAGTTGAGAAACCTTTCTGCCATATAGCTGACCTGTGCAATGATGCAGCGCACTGCTTTATGCATTTTTATAAGATACAATGAAGTGTTTCTTTCCAAAATGAGATATACTCCATTTGGAAAGAAAAATGATGTCTACAAAATGATTGCTGGCATGAAAGTAAAGCAAACTGGGGGCTAGTATTAGTTAGCCATCCAAAGACCTTTGCTGATAAAATAGTTACATAATGGTTATGAGGATACACTTATATGTGCTTTGGAAATATTGACTGATGAATTTCAAGTGCCATTTATTTTCCCAAAATACAGTACAGTACAGTGTAAAGTAAAGTGTTTTGTAATGGAGTCTTTTAAATGTCATCATACTTCCATTTGGATAAATTGGTGGGTTTGAATTGATCATCATTTATGATTTTCCATGAATAACCCAATTAAAGAAATTCCCACATTGAGGTCTCATAATTGCTAAGGGATGACTCAACATCAAATGTAGCAATGTATTGCCCACAGTGTGGCAATTTATTGCCCTACTAAACCTGTTGTTGGCCCTAAAATCATTGACCTTAAGTGTCAGAAAACCTTGCTTGATGAGTGTCAGTGGTGATGATAAGCTTGGAGCGTTGTCCCCTTACAATAGCAGGGGGTGAATAACATGATTGTGCGTGGATATCCTCACACACACACACACATACACACACACACACACACACACACACACAGGCCTCCTCCTCCTCCCTGTTATTAAATTTGCCTGTTAATTTTCTCTAAGGGTTTGGTGTAATTAATGGACCAGTTTAGAACGGCCGGCGAGGCCCAAGCCGCCGTCACTATCCCCGTCCCTCCGGTCAGTCATGAAGGGCCCTCCAGGGGCCCGCTGGGGTCCCCTCAGCCCGGGCGCCAGGCCCTGTCAGTCAGACGCCCACCCTGGGACCGGGCCTGTCCATCAGGAATGGAGTGATGGAAAGATGGAGGCAGGGAGGGACGGTACGGTTGGCTACGGCTATATTCCCCCCCAGTGGCTGTGATTGTGCTCATTACTGCCCATTTACATTTCATCAGCAGGCTAGCTAGCCCGGCGCTGTTAGCACCACCGACTCATTAGCACCGAGGGGGGAGGGAAGGCGGGGAGGGAGGGAGGAAGAGCGAGGTGTGCAAAGGCCTCAGGCATCCAGGATCCAAAATACACTAGAGGGGGGCCTCAGAAAAAGAGCAGAGAAAGAGGCAGCCAGACAGAAACACACATGAAAGAGAGAGAGAAAGAGAGAGCAGCCATTGTGCCTGTGTCTGATCAGATAAAATAGAGGAGGGAAGGAGGAGGGATTTAAATCGATATGTAATAATGTCCAGTGGCGTCTCTGGCCATGCCCTTTCCTGGATGAGTGAGAGCATGAGAGTCTCTGTCAAGGGATGGTAGGTTGCATTTACACAGGCACAAAAGATCTGATTATTAACTCTTTGTGGTGTACATCTGATCCTCCCATGCCTGTCTAAACAGAAAACAAGTACATACCTGCGCTCTACTGTTCAGACAGCAGTGTCGGTGTCACAATGTTAAAAATCAGATTTTCTGCTTATGTGGAAATGTCACACGATGTCCCAGACCGATTAGAAGGAAATGTGGTTTCAAATATTTGAACTCCTTGCCAGACGCTTTAACAACGCTCATAGATCAAACACTCCTTTTTCTCCAGCACTTCACTTCCTGGGACTTCACCTGCCTGATCTGTTTCCGGATTGCATCCTAACATAAGATTGTCTTTGTTCCATTGACTTCAAATGAAAATAAGGTGACTTCATGCTAATGGTGTGGGAAGCCAGGCCCAGTCTGCCACACACAATGTCTGGTGAATCCAACTGTAGGATGGTGAAAAGAGAGTAGTTATGAATCATAGCAGGCTAGAAGATCTTAAAGGTGCTACATGTAGAATTTTGTGTTTATCAAAATGAAGGCCACATTTCCCATAAACCCTGTAACCCTGTTGCAAAGAGGGCATTGCTACCGCTCCCTGGCATCGCTCCACATGCATTTATTTTGAAGAACAAGAAGAAGAGCCGATAACAGCCATTGGTAACAGTCAATATGCATTCTGACCAGGTAAGCTAACGTGTTGCAGTTAGAATAGTGGAACTAGAATAAAGTTTGTATTACCTTCAAAGTAAACCAGTTCCTTTCTGTGCCATAAAGCAATCTCCTTTTGTGCTGTAAAGCAATCCTGCAATGTAAAATGCAGTGCAAAGGCTGCCAATCTTCTCAGCGATGGTCTTGTATGTTTACAGAAATTAATACCTCAAAATTAAATTAACATCTTTAATTAGTTATGATTAAACCACCTTTAGTGAGTAATGAATAAAATATATACATTTTAGAAACTCTTCTTTCATATCTATTAGTTTATGATATTGAACAGTTGTCCGTGCAGTGAGAGGAGAGGGTGCGTTTAATGAGCCACATACTTTTAAATTTCACTGTATCATTCATATACATACAGCCAAATCAGTCATGTTGCTGCTTCTCTGCCCTTGGTGCACGGATACCGATTGTCCAACACGCATCCAACTGTGCTAACGTTTCTGTTCGCCAAGCAGCAGAGACTGATGCTCACTCTCTGTGCGGGTGCAGAGAGAGAGAGGCCCTCGGTGTCCGGCCTCACCAGTCACCCTGCAGTCACACCACAGAGGGAGTGGGAGCGGGGGGGGCCAGAGATGCCCTACGTCCAGCCTCGACTATCAAACTGCAGAGAGAGAGTGAGAGAGAGAGAGAGAGAGGAGAGGATATATGTAGTGATATGAGATTAAATACAGTATGCCTGCCCTCTTCTGGTCACCACCACCATCATCCACACTGACAGTCCCCACTGGGGGGGAGGGAGGGGGTGGGAGGAGGGGCGGGTGGGTTGGTGTGTGTGTGTGTGTGTGTGTGTGTGTGTGTGGGGGGGGGGGGGGGGGGGGGGGGGGGGGTAGAAAAAAATAGAAGGGCAGAGGTGTAGGCGAGGAAAGCAGACAAGGGCAGAGGACGAGGTGGAGGAGGAGAGAGGAGGGGAGAAAGGGAGGAGAGAGAGAAGAGGAAGAGGTGAGGAGGAGGGAAGGAGGGAGAAGGAGAAGAAGAGTTATGTTAAAGAACTGACATGCATAGGCCACCTCCTGTTGACGCAGCAGACCAAAACAGAATACACATATTTATACGAAGAACATTATAATGACAAGGAGGTAATCAATTTTAGCAATTTGCATTACTATTATTATTATTATCTTCTCTAATCCTCATCATAACAATTAAAAACATTGCTTTTTTGTTTGTGCAGTGGTATTCCCTTGTCATATCCATGAGGAAATTATAATTCCATGTAATGCACCTCATTTACTGTTAATATTAATCCAATATCGTATGAAATGACATTTTCAAGTGACTAAAAACTCCATGATATTCAAAATGTAATTAAACAGTGCTGCCATATCCTGCTATTTCCATGATTATTAAACCAATGGCTTGATTACGCGGAGAAAGAAAATAACAAAATGGAAATGGTTTGCCACTGTTTCTTGACTGACAGCGTTGTTTCTAATCTCATTAGCGACAGGAAATTGACTGCAAATGATGAGCGCACATTCCTAATATTACTAATTTACTTTAGCGCACCGGGTGTTTCTTCAGCGCCCGGTGTGTGTTTGTTAGCCATAATTGCCACGGCTCTGACAAAAGGACAGTCAGTGAATGACACATAAACTGGGTGTGTGTGTGCATGCGTGCGTGTGTGTATGGGTTTGCGTGTGCATGTGTGTGTGTTAGTTTTTCTGTGTATGCGTTTGAACGTCTTGTGTGTCTGTGTATGTGTTTGTGTGGACGTGTGTGGTTTCACGCATGCATACTTGAGTGTATACGTGTGTGTGTGTGTGTGTGTGTGTGTGTGTGTGTGTGTGTGTGTGTGTGTGTGTCCTCCTGGGGCCCACCTCTGCCTCTAGGTGCTGTAGGGGCAGGTGTGTAGCCAACAGGCAGGCGTGATGGCTAGTTAGCCAACTCAGAGGTGAGAGGTTTAGTCTTAGAAGAGCTAGTTAGTGGTAGGCAGGATTAAGCTCTTTGTGTCAATAGCAGATGACTCCTCATTCTTCTGTGCTGGCTCAGGTTCGGTCTGAAAAATTCAAAAATTGGTCCCACTGAGGTACATGTATTTGGTGGTTATATCAAGGCCCTGGGCAACAATTTGAGGCAATATAGATGGGCAATTTTGTCAGCAACTATGAGTAACAGTTTTATTCTAATAATGTTTCTTAAAACCCGCTATATTATCCGCAATGAATTTGTCCAATTTGCCATTCCTCATCCCTGTGGAAGACAATCTTACTCATCTCCACTGTTTCCAATGTGTCACCCGCTTAAGGTAAAAATGTAATTTGCACTCTAATTATCCTTAAGGAAATCATACATCGTAATCATAATAATAATCACATCGTAATTAACTCAAATGCGCTTTTTTTAATAGTAGTACTTTTAATGTATCTTTTTAGCAGATACATTTCAATACTAATGATGCCGAAACAGACATAAAACTATAGGAAGCTGACTCACTCAGCGACTGAACTGAATGAAGCTCTTTTAACCTTCTGCTTGTTATTTCAGCTCTTGCACACACTTGCTATACTGTTTTCATTCATGACAGTTTCATTTTAATGTCTCAGTGTGAGACTTCTTTATGTGCTGCCTCCTTGGCCAGGGAAAAAGAGACATCAATCTCAATGTGACATGTGGGTAAATAAAGAATAAATAAAAACGAAAAAGTAAAAAAAATATATATATATATTGATTTGGTATGGGGTTTGTTTTTGAGAGCACGGTTCCATGTTTGATGTGATGGTGAGTTGCTTTGCCAGGGAGTACCAGCAGGTCTGTGTTTGTGTTGCCATGTGTTTGTTTGTCCATGGGTTACTATGCGTTTGATACTGTGCCAGTCTGTGTGTGCGTGTGCATGTGTGTGTGTGTGTGTGTGTGTGGGTGTATGAGTGCATGCACCTGCTTCTGTATTCGTCTGCCTGTGTGCACTGTACATGTCAGCCCGTTTGTGTATGTGCCTCTGCCTCTGTGTGTGTGTGTTTGTGTGTGTGTCTCCCTGCTTCTGTGTGTGTGTGTGTGTGTGTGGTAAGTTCCCCTGGGCTTTCGGGGTAAGCCTTCGTGGCCTTGTGCTCCTCATCAGACTCTGTGTCTGGGGGCATGGCTGTAGGGTGGGCTTCCACCGCGGGGACCCTGGGACCGATGGGGGGACAATCACTGCTGCCTCATAGCTGCAAGGAAGGAGACAGACACACACTGCATGGATGAAAAGAGAAAAAAAAGAGCATGAATTTAGTTTGCTCTCCCATTTTCCCCCCCCTTTCCCCCCCCCCCCTTCCCCTTTCTTTCCTAATCCCTCCTTCCTTCTCCTCTCTGTAAGGAGTTTCACAAGATATCGCCTTTCACGAGATTGTGTGTGCATGTGTGTGTATGTGTCTTATTATATGTGTATATTAAGGGAATCTTCTGTCAACACTTCCTCATCTGCCCGGTCACATGATCCGGGTCTGTCACACGGCGAGGCCGGCTTCTTCCTGCGAAAAAGCTCCGGAAGGATAAATCTTACTTTCCAAAAGACACACTGTATCCCTCCATTTCTCACACTCTGGATCCCTGTGTATTGACAAGGCTTTCAACATGTAATCCATCACACATTACCTGCTTTTGTAAAATAGTAACCATTAACTGGTAATAAATAATGCAGTCTGATTTCTTCCACCTACTTTTGGATGCGTTTGCCATTATGAAGTTAAAGGGCAATTAATTCCAATTTATAGAGTGTGATTGGAATCATTTCCTCATCAACAGTCATTATACAATTCAGGATGCATAAAATGATATTCTTGCAATCCAAATGCCTTTTCCCCTTCAATCATGTTTTTGAGCAATCGTGTAATCACTGACATTTTCAAAATATATCTGTGATCTGATTGCTGTGTTTGTTCATTAACTGTAAAACATTACTATCACCATTGAGTTGCATTATCATCAGATTATTGTAATGTATTTCTATAGGTGCAATAAATTACTCTACAACCCCAGTTTAAGCGGACAGGAGCAGCTTGTGATGTCTCAGAAACTAAATTAGAATCAGGCCCAATATCAGATGAAACGTCATAGTAAGTCTTTGCATTCATGATTCAAGGTTTTGATTTATGATTAATGCACTATATGGACATACCACTCACGTGACCACGAAGCACTGAAACGCCATTTACGTCCCGTTTTGCCAAATTCCCCTTTTGACCTCCTATTCACCAATACTTAACTTTCCCATTGTTTATAAACAAATAATCTACAGGCAGTTGTTCTTACTCTCTGGCATGAGAAATGACTGTTGTTGCTAATGATGTTCTATGCAAACAACGTAATAAGGCAGGTTAATCAGGCCGGCATGATTTTCTATTAGCTTTGTTTACACAGTCTGCAGAGACTTCGGGGGCTAGTTTCATCTTAATAACAAAGGATCAGACTCAATGCTCTGGCATTTGTTGCTGAAATCCACATTGGGAACCAGTGACAAACTACAATAATCACCGGGGGATGTTCTTACTCTGCTGAGAGGAACTGTGCCAGTGACAGGGCCATATAGGTTTTAGGTAGAAGTTGATCTGAAGAAACGTTGCCAAACAGTGTTTTGTAACATGATAGGCGATGCTGCAGCTGAGTGAAGCACGGCCCCAAAAACAATCGTGCTGAAACCGAATATGTAAAATGATTGTGCCGCATTATTCGACTTGTCACGGGCTAAAGGATGGGTTTACTCTATCACCTGACTGTTGAGCTTTTCTATATTCACTCTCATGGCATGACCTCATTTAATTATCCTTCATCTCAGCGTCTCCAGAGCTCTTTGTTTTGTGTCGGACGCGGCATTTGTTGTCGCTCTTTGACGTTTGAAAGTGTTTCAAAAGTAACACAATGACAAAGCGCCGCAGTCTGACACATGACAGATCCGACCGCACACTTGTCAATTCGTCTTGACGCCGCGCCCTGCCGCCTCCACAATGGATGCCAAATCTCAACCTGTGACTTCACCCGGATCGGATTACCTGCTACAGCCCATTGGAGGAGGGGAATGGGAATCAAAGTAGATTTCACCTTTGACCTCTTGAGTTCACTTGACAGGTGTCACACACATCAACACTGGCCAGAGTTCAACTTCCTGCTTAGCTCACTTCTGTCTTATAATCCCGGAGACAAGTCATTTAGTGACGTGCAAAAGGCATGCAATAACATCACACACACCTGTAAGACAGTGCTGCAGCAGTATGCATTAAAAAATGACTTAATATTTTATTTCAAGGGGTACACAGATGGCCCTGAGAACAGTCTAAAAACTGGATGAAACATTAGAAATATTTCTCCACCTCTAATGCTACTGTAATTGGAATAGTGTTATATTGTAGGGGAAAAAACATTCTGATCTACATATATATATATGTAAAATGCATCAAACACTTTTGATGAATACCTCAAGTAGTCCAAATATTTGATATTTTTGCAAAGGTCTATGGCAGCAGATTGATGGCTAATGGAAAAATATATAAAACTCTACTTTTTATTAAAGATATTCAAAGTCACAGCATGGGCAAGCCTGATAACTGCATTCCACTCTCCTCTTCACTCAGTTTTGTTTATGTGTTTGATGGATGACAAGCTTGGTCATGCAGACTCACAGAAACATGCGTACAGATACAAGCAAACCTGTTTTAAATGCTTCATTTGAATAGAATAAATTAAGGATCAGATATTACAGAGAATCAACCTGGTTCAAGAACATTTAAGAAAATCAAAATCATTGTTTCACACACACACATGCACGCACACACACACTCATGCACGTGCGTGAGCGTGACCAACATCACCCGAACATCATTACCACTGCAGTTTTTCACCGAGTGACACAGCAGGAGTTCCTCCGTAGTCTATCTTGTCAGGGAGAGAGGGATGAGAGACAGAGGACAGAGTAGGGAGGAGGGAGGGTGGTAGCGTCTGTGTGTGTGTGTGTGTTGGAGGGGGTCAGTGAGATGGAAAAGCTCGAAAGACAAAGGGTGTGTGTCATGTGCCATAACGGCGACTGCTCGTCTGCTTTCGGACGGCAGGAAGAGACAGCAGAGACAGAGACAGACAAACCGACAGAGAGATAGAGAGAGAGAGAGAAAGAGAGAGAGAGATGGAAGGAGGGAGGGATGATCAAAAGGATTGCAGCCATAATGATGAGGCCTCCGACCGGACTGACGCTGTCTCCATCCAGTTTGCTCTCATCAATGTCAATGCTCTGACAGACACAGCGCGGCAAGCGGGAGATGGACGCCTTGCACTCACACGCACCCATCTGCCCACACATAGACACACACACACACACACACACATGTCGACATCACACCAATGCCTGCCTGTATAGATACAAAGCTATAAATCACGGGTCATCTGTGTTGTTGTTTTCTACTGCTTGGGAGTTAAAGAACACCTGAACGCTGCTCATTTGAATTCAGGTATGCTGTGGTCAGGAAAATAATAACCTTACAATAGCCTTAATTACTTCATTGAATAGAATAGAATAGAATATTTATTTATGGAGGTTTTATTGTCCCTGTGAGAATTTAAATGTCCACTTCAGTTTCACTACAAACAATTCAACTCAAACTGATGATTTGTAATCATCCCTAAACATCACTTTTGTGTGTTGTGTGTATATCAATTATATAGTTTAATCTAACAGAAAAAAAAGGAAATAAAGCCAAGTTTAATAAAAACACTTAAATATAAATGGGTGTATAGATAAATTGATCAACAGACAGAAAGATAGATGGAAAATTTTTATTCACTACATGCAACCAACTACAACAAATGCATAGATTTGAGCCAAATAGTAAGAGCAAATACTATTTATGGTTTGTTTTAACATGCTTAGCGTACAAGTTGAGCGGGGTTTGTCACATAAGACTATACAATAACAGCTAGAAAGTTCAAACAATCACAAGGAGGTATTTAAAAGTCAATGTAGTATACTCTGATGTGACTGACCACTTACCTGCCACTATCTAAACCCCACCAACCTGCTAGTCCACGCAAATCAAAGCAAACGCTGGAGAATGACTCGCAGCCACTGTTTGACCCAAGTCTGCACCAACACCTGTCATATAGACCGTTTTTTTTTTGTGCAAATATATCCTTTTACCTACTTCTTCTTCCCCTGAACTCTGAAGCAACCCACAATTATGACAACAAGCTTTTTTTTTTTTCAGACAGGATGGCAGTAACCAGATCCCGTCTGTTGGGATGACACAACATTCAGTATCGCGTTCCTCTCTTTCACCCAATCCTCAGATCCATGTCAATAGAGACGTGCTGTGGAAATCCCCGTCACAGATCCCCTATACTGTCATAGATACCTGCGGCCACATACAGACAGCCACTGCCACATCCCTACTGTCACACACACTTCCGAGTTAAAGTAATGGAAAGGCGTTTGGAGTGAGAGTCCCTGCGCTACCAATCAAACAATATTTGCTCCACAGACGATGCATAGGAATGGCATACACTGTCTTTAGTACGCTGCAAATAGGGCAACAATAGGACACCTCACACCTTGATGACACTGACATGTTTTTATCTGAAATCCAACTCAGCAATTCTATCTACACTGTTTTAGCCAGTAGCAGCCGGTATTTACTGTACAAATGATCCTTCAGTTTTACCATTGCAAAACAGCAATGTGACCTGTTTAATTCCAGATTTGGTGTTTTTCACCTGGCATCTCATCATGCATTATGCGTAATGTATTTTACATTCTGTTAACTCTATATCTTAACTATGTTTACATGCCACTTCAAAATGACAATCAGACGCTTGGGCGTATGGTAATGTACGACGGGGTGATTTTGGGGTTAGGTAGGAGTGCAGTGTGTGTGTGTGTGTGTTTGTGTGCAAGTGATTGTGTACGTGTTTGAGTGAGGAGTGGATTCGTTTTACGAGAGTCAAAGTCAGACAGAGGGCAAACAGCAGACCGAGTGACAGATCATCAGACAGACACAAACACACAGACACACACATTCCCAGAATCCAACTTGTTCCCGCCTCTTCCTTCCCAGAATGCCGAGTGACTTGAGAGATTGATGAAACCACAACTGAGCAAAGATCAAATCAAATATTTAAAGCAATAGTGTGGTATCTGAAGTATCTCTCTCACTTTGCCAAGTACACACACTAATCAGCGCTCTTTTTTCTGTGGTGGCTATCACTGCTCATGCTGACTACACAGTTCTTCTTCTGTTTATTCCACACAAAACGTCAATCATTATTGCGTTTTATTAATCTGCAATAGAATAGCAAAATGAACATTATTTACACAGTATGAAAATGTTGCAGATTTTTATGTAAACTATTTTCCTCACAGTATCCACCCATCCTGCTTGGATTCAGGCTGTTTAACTTCAACAGCTTTACAAGAGGAGATTTTCCTGTTGAGATGGACACCGTCAATGAAGCGCGCTCCCATAATGAAGTGCTTTTTAGCATTAGCCATTCATAGCTTCAAGTGGGAAGCATAATATCCCACGGGCCGCTTTCACTCTTAAACCACAATAATGGCGCTTCCATTTAACCCCTTAATGTATGTTAATCCAGAGATGTCAATGGGTTCTCTTAACACTCCTGCACAGTCCAGCGGGGGCTGGGAGGCCGGCGAGGAGAGAGTTGAGCAGACAGACAAAGGGTAGCTTGAAAGACGGCCCTGATATTTGATTTAATAAGAGAGCCCTCTTTAAAACAAAGACACATTGTTGGCTCTTGGCACTCTGAGCTATGTTTGGTGTGTGTGTGATTGCATGTGTGAGCCTGTGTGTGTGTGTGTGTGTGTGTGTATGTGTGTGTGTGTGTGTGTGTGAGTCTCTGAGTTTTATCCGCCCACTTGCTGGTCTATCCAGGCCCACTGTTTTCAGTTCTGCTGGCTGGGTTGCCAGTTTGGGAGCCTCCATGCCTCAAACGGCCAGCAGAAGGGTTTAAAGGTAGGGTGGGGAGAGGGAAAGTGATGAATATTTAGGGCCCATTGAAATGAAAATCCCAGCAGCCCCTGGAGACCAGGGCTTAGAAGCCATCGCCGAAGGGATCTCCATCTGCTTGTACCTTTAGCTTCTTCTCTCTCCCTATCTATCTATCTATCTATCTATCTATCTATCTATCTATCTATCTATCTATCTTTTATCTAACTTTCTGTATCTCTCCGTCTCCCTATCTACAGTACCTTTCTCTCTCTGTCAATCTCTCAGTCTCTATCTATCTTTCTTTCTCTCCCAATCTCTCTCTCTCTCCCCCCTGTGGCATCTCTCTCTGAAAACAAACTTGTCTCTCTGCTGTTCAAACGGACCCCTGAGCCACATGCCAGACGGATGCGGTCTCATCTTTTATCGAAATATGGATGTGCTCGCTATGCTAATGCTCAATACTTTTCTCTTGCTCTTTTTACGATTTGCGATTTGCAGTCAACGCGAGTGAGGTGGAAAAACCACCCGAGCTTGTCGACTTGGGGGTGGATGCTGAGGATTGTTGAGATGCTGAACAGCATCGTGTTTACTGTACGTGTTTTCTTGCATTCAGATGTCTGCAATGTGCTATATATGTGTGGAGGGGGCAGGTCTGTATGTTTGTGTGTGTGTGTGTGTGTGTGTGTGTGTGTGTTTGTGTGTGTGTGTGTGTGTGTGTGTGTGTGTGTGTGTGTAAGCATGTTTCTGTCTTCTCAAACTATGTTTGCTTTGTAGCAATCCTGTATGTGTGTGTGCATGTGTGTGCAACTAAGCTTTTCTACACATGTATGCCAATTTGCATGTGCTTTTGTGCAGATGTGTCGGTGTGTATGTTTGTGTGTTTATTGTGTGTTTCCCTGCACGTCTCATATATACTGTTAGTTTTACAGTATATATTTGATTTGGAGACCTTGCATGTGTGTGTGTGTGTGTGTGTCTGTGTGTTTGCATGTATGCATGCACCAAAATATGCACATGTGCAACTGCAGACACGTGCATATTTTGGTGCATGTGAATGCCTACCTGCATGCATATCTAGGCAGATATGTGTGCGTGAGTATGCGCGAATATGTGTGTGTGTGTGTGTGTGTGTGTGTGTTTACTGTAGTATATGTCTCACAGAGGCCTGAGTGGTGCCTGGCTTTGACAGAGCCAGCCCACAAATCAGGAGTAAACAGGGACCTGGGGGCATGCCGGCTTCACTGAGGGGGAAGTGAGACATATTCACTGAGACCAAATCAGCCTCAATCTGGCCTCAGAGAGCCCTGTATACCACTGACCAACAACCAACAACCACCCCACCAACAAACACAGGTTCTGTGTGTGCGTGCGTGTGTGTGTGTGTGTGTGTGTGTGTGTGTGTGTGTGTGTGTGTGGATGCTAGGCCGTCAGAGATGGGCAAGCCGCCCATAGTCCCATTAACAGAGCTACGAGAGGGATGAATTCAATTAATGCTTGGTGGTGTGCTGCTAAACAGTCGGTCCAGGTTTCCCAAAAGCATCTTACTGCTTAGACATTGGGTTCCATTACAAACCAATTGACCAAACCAAATCAAACCTATCACCCACCAAATCCCATCACTGAGCGGTAAACTGTCTGGCTTCCCCATTGGTGTATTTGCTGCTGTACATATGCAGTATTGTACTGTGTCTTTGTTGAATTCACTCCTCATTATGGCTTTTCATTGAAACAAATTAGATTGAAAGGTTCTATGTTCTACAGTAAAGTTCAGTGAAGTTCTACAGTATAAAGTATGTGGTATGAACTGTTGATATTACTCAACCTTAAAGCAACACTGTTCATGCATACGGTGAGCACTGCTTTTTTCTTGCTTTTTTCCAAGGTCATAGGAAGTTTTTTTTAATTTTTTTTAATTTTTTATTTGGTTTTGGCTTTCTCTAATCATAACAGTCACCCAGACGTGATGCAATGATGAGGAAACAGCCAATATGAGAGGCTTTAGATTTATATTCACACCATGATATCCCCAGTTCCTAAATACCTGCAATAATACCTGCTTTCTCTGTACAGTGTGGAGGTGTTCACAAGAGCAGCATGGTTGTTTTGGACTGATATCTTTGTTTTTTCTCTCTGAAAACGTGGCATATACCGTGGCACAGTTTGGAAGTAAGGCACGATATACACGGATTGAGCTGTATGGGATCCATTTTTGCTTTCAAAAGCAAATAGAGGGATGGGTATGTATTGGGATGATTCGAGACATACTGTGCAAGCAAATTGTACAGCTTAGTACTTGTTTGACTGCCAAGTGAACAGAATGGTTCTGCAGTTGCTATCCAGCTGCTTTTGAGTTTTCTTGGCACCAAAATATCAATGTATCATATCAAAACAATAATAGCCCACATCCCTAGAAGTCCCTCACTTCTCATTGATAGCAGAATTCAGTATTTTGCTCTTGTCGGGTGAAAATCTTGTATCTCCAAAATGTCAACTTTTCAGGGACTAAGAAAAAGTATTATTTTTAGCTCAATCATCAAGCATTTTTGAGTTTATTTAAATGCTTTTGAAAGTAAAAATGTAGTAGAATTTTCTCAATCCATAGAGGAGCATATATTCCTTTAATTAAAGTTAAAACATAAAAATGACCAAAAGTGGAGTTGCAAGGTTTTCACCCGACGGCGTCGGTTTGCTTTCTAAGATAGTGGATCTCAACTGGTTTTGCATCATGATCTAAATTTGACATTGGCAGTGAAGTCACAGCCTCATCCTCAGGTGGCTACAAACAATAGGAAAAATTCCCCTGATAGGCATTGTATGTATGATATGACAAGAATGAAGTAATAACAAGCCAGTGAATTAGATAACACGATATTTAGCAAGCTAAATTGTAAACCTGTCAGAATATCTTCCAACCCACATTTGGGTCATTTAAAAAAAAAAAATGCTGCTCTAAAGACAATATCATCGCCTTCAGTACTTTGAAAACTGGAGATCATTGGGAAATTTGACATGGACATACAGTGTTACTGCTGGGATTCTAAAGGGCATAGCATAACTCCTGACATGGCAGTGGCAGTTTGTAGTTTCAGTGGGGTGTCAGTGGTTTCTCAGTGTGCCAGGGGGCATGTGGCCAATCTGAAGGGCCTTGTGTTTGTCTGCTACCTCTCTGCCAGACACAGGCCATCCCAGGTCACCGCCACTCCACAACCAATCTGTGTCATCACCGCCGCATTCTCCCGCTTTCCTGACAATGTGTTAACCCCCCCCATCCTCCATCACTCTCTACCCCCCACCTCCCTTCTCCCTGACTCTTCTCTCTCTCTTCCTCTCTAAATCCCCCTCGCTTGCTCCTTCTTCCCCCTCTCCCCCACTCTTCCTTTCTCCACTCACTCTCTCTTTCTCTCCCTCTTTCATCCTCCTCCTCACCCTGGCTCGCTTTCTCTCTCTCCTTCCTTACTCACTCCCATTCTCCATTGTCTCCTTCTACACCTCCTCTTCCTCCTCTCTCTCGTCCCTCTTCCTATTCCCCTCGCTCTCTCCCTTTGCTCCCTCCTCTTGCCAGCCTTCCTCGCTCTCTCTCTGTCTTTCACTCTGTCTCTCTCCCTGCTCTATCTCTCCCATTCTCCGGCGCTCTCCTCACATCCTAAAGTGTTGGATTTTGACATCTGCCTGCAGGAGCAGTGACCCATGAAGTAATTAGAGGAGGAATCTCGCCTTCTCTCTCTCTCTCTCTCTCTCTCCCCCCTCCCCTCCCCTCCTGTCTCCTCCGCGCTCTGCCTGCTCTGAGCCGGGGATCATATAAAAAGCTGGTTATGTTTACTCCCTGATCCATCTAATTTCTGTAACGAGGGCCGAGCCGGCCTCATCTCCTTACCGCGCCACGCTTAAGCCAAGGCGTTGGGGCTGGAGAGGCCCCAGGCCCCGCAGGGCACAGCGAGGCTTCAACCACACCGCTTCAGCTGCCGAGACGAGCCTGGGACCTAACCGGATTAACTCCCAACCAGCACAGGTGGAGGGACCCTGCTGCAGCAACACACACACACACACACACACACACAGAAACACATACACATATACACATACATGTGCACACAGAGCCAGATGCAACTTTACACCATTTAATGTATCATCAAAAAAAAAAAAAAAAAGTGCTGGGATGAGACGTCTGTGTGATTTTGTGTGTGTGTGTGTTTGTTTGTGTGGGTGCATGTGTGTGCGCTGCGGAGGAAATAAATAAATAAGGACAAACTTCAGCTACTGCGATATGAGATGAGAGAACACAATTATGAATTGCTCCGGAGCTTACGGCCGCTCCGGCGATAATTTTCAAGTGCTGTGGTATAGAATTGCTAAGGCATAGAACCCCCCCCCCCTTCTCTCTCTCTCTCTCTCTCTCTCCCTTCATTTGAAAATATTTGCCCCTGGATTGCAAATGTAATATGTGGGGTAAGGGTTGATGTATAATGCAACAAAGTGAAGTCTGAGGGCCATTCCAAAACATGATAGGCTGGGATGTCAAATGTTTTGCCGGGCATCATTAGAGTGTTTTTCCATGTTCTAATTTAGAGATTATTCATTTAGAAAAGTCTTCGGGGATCTTGCTGGTTACTTTGATTGTGTCAGTGCTGCTGGAAAACACGTGTCAGTGGGCCTGATGTGCGTGTGCATGTGTGCGTGTGTGCGTGCATGTGTTGCGCATGTGTCTGTGTCACTTGTCAGTTGTGTGCGTGCTGGTGTGTGCAAGTTGTGTGTGCGTCCGTTAGGTTGTCAGTGTGTTGTACAGTTTACAGCATGTGTCAGTTGTGTATGTGTCAGCTCTGTGCCTGTGTGGCTGGTGAACAATAAAGGGAACCAGTCCCAGTCGTCGTCATTGCTGTCAAATCTCACTGTGCCTTATTATTGATTTATTGTTTGTTAATTTATTTATTATTGTTTATGGCATTTTTGCTTTGGTATAATACAGTAAAATCTATATTTGAGAGTGAAATGACAGGAGCAATAGCGGAGGGGATGGTTGACAAAGATGCGACAAAGGTTGTTGGTCAAATCCACAATTTTGCAAATACTACTACTAAAACTTCTTCTTCTTCTACTACTACTATTACTACTATTACTACTACTACTACTACAACTACTACAGTACTTCTAGATTGCTTCAACTAGTACTAGTAGCTTTTACTGCTACTACTGCTACTATTATCACTACTAATTCTATTACACAACTTCTACAACAACTACTTCTAGAAGACTTAGAACACAGCTGTTTTTTTACCACCAGTCACAATGTCTCTCAATGTCTCACTTCACTGTCTCACCATCATATGTTTGGGTACAAGGTGTTCTGTTTCTTCCTGCCGTGATGCAGAAACAGTTTATGAAGGACCGACAAGCCCAGCATGTGTGTGTCTCAGTGTGTCCGTCCCTCTGCCTGGACCCCTGACAGCTTCAGGCCAAAGACACTGGCCAGAGCAAGGCCACTCTAACCCAATTGGACCATCAATTACTGCTGATTAGCCTCAAAGTAGCATCTGTCCCAGGAAGCATTTAACCAATATATTCTCCACAGTGACATACGGCAACAGAATGAACTGTCATATGTCAATGTGGTTTAATGGGCTTATTGGATTTTTGACATATTCAAAAGCATGTGATTTGGCTAATGGAATGGCAGACAGAATCCAACAGGGCACCTGGCCGCTGCACTCCTGCAAGTCTGCTTTGCATTAATGTAAAAAGAATAAATAAAGGTGAAAAATTTGAATTATTTTGAATGATGTTTAAGCAGCAAAAGAACACATATTTAAATATTTGAGGGATGAGTTTCAGTCAGGAAAGCTAAACCTGTATAGTCAGGCTGTTGCCATTTTTTGTCATCAATGAACTATAATGAATGAGACATTTGCAAATAAAATTTTAAGGATTAGTATTCTAAACTATAATCGTTGCTCGTATTTGTCTATTACCCATATTGTCATCCTAAAACAACAACAACAGATTGAGTCTTTATTAAATAACAAAACTTGCAGCGCAGAATTGTTAGATTGTATTTACCTGGTAAAGCAGGGAGCTGGGAGGAAACCCAGGAGAATAGGTGTCAGTCAAGGCTACGGAGTTGGTAAAACAATCTGTCAATGTGTTTGTGCGGTTGTGCGTGTGAGTGTGCATGCCTGCGTACGCTTGCATGCATGTGTTTCTGTGTGATTGTGTGTGTGTGTGTGTGTGTGTGTGTGTGTGCGTGCATGCATGCAGCTGTGTGTATCTGTGTATCTGTGTATGTGTGCGTGCGCTGGTAAAACAATCCGTCAGTGTTTTGACAGCCATGTCACACGCCGGGGATCAGTCTCGGGGGATCCTGCGATGAGAACTCCTGATTACCCCTCTACGCATGATTCCTATATTTAACCCCGGCAACCGTGACTTAACCACGGATGACTTGCTTTGCGGGGGGAAATTGTTTTGGAGCAGGTGCAGAGGGTCGTACGGGGCATGAAAAAAAAAAAAAAAAAAGTTTTCAAGGTGACACTAGGCACAGTGGCGGATGCAATGAATTCCTTTGCCATCTGTCTATCATTAAGATAAGTTGTTTGGAAACAACATGTCACCGGCGCTGAACAGCGAGTAAGTCACTTAATCAAACAAAGGTTCAAAGTTTTTCTTTTGAGAGACTGATGCTTGAGTCAAGTGTTGTTTCTTTATTTAGTTTCATACTGAGAGGCTTTGATTGTGAATGTATTGCTACAAGAGGTTAGGTCTATATTAATACAAGATAGTACGAGTGTTAGTTTTTACGTGAAGTGGTTCCTTGTGATAAAAAAATGTGACACACACACATTTGCACACTCAATTAAACTGATTAGAGGATGCAAATACAATACATATTGTATAATGATTTGTTCCCAGTGGTAGCAGGATTTAACCAATGACAACTGCAATTGCTGCTGGCTTTTAGAGAAAGGATTTATCAATATTTATCAGTATACTTTTGTAAGAAGTAGACTAAACTGAAAGTAAGTTTAATGATATTATGAATTTGAATCCAGTTCCCAGTCTTTGTCTACTTCATCCTCTTTCTATGTCAACAGCTGCTTTTTACACTGATTTATGGAGAGAAGGTTCCTTTTCAGAAATGCCAAAAAAAAACATGCAGTTGTTCGTATTCACACCTGGGAGCTGAGCTGCCCAGTACAACCACAGTCCTCCACTGTTGGCCAGTGAGCAGCTCCACTGTAGCTATTGGGGGTCAAGTGCCTTGCTCAAGGGTACCTCAATGGTGATTGCTGAGGGAGGGGAGAGCATTTCTTAAACTACGGGTTGGGAACCAAAACGGGCCAGGGGCCTGTTTCTGCTGGGTCCCCAAATGACAAGAGCGCTGGTAAGTTTTCTCGAGACCGGGACCCAAGATAAGGATAAATTTCTCAAATTTCAGTTCCGGGCTTGAGAGAGAGCCATGATGTAAAGTATTAATGGTTCAGTAGGGGATGCACACAGTAATACAAACCCTGAGCGCTGCAGAAAAAAAAAAAAGAAAAAAGTTGGTGGTTTTCTCTTCTGTGTGTTAATGGCAGTGGCAGGGTGACATAACATAACTCTTGATTTATAAGGCTATTTGAAATGCCATCGCTCGCGGGGCTGTACCCATAGAGCAGGCAGAGGATCGCTGACAGCTCACTGGCTACAGGATGGTGAGACACAAACGCCTGGTGTTTCTGTCTGTCTCGCTCTCTCTCTCTGTCTACCATCTTTTGTTCTCTCTCGTCTCGTTTCTTACGCTCTTCTGTCTTTCTCTCTCTCTCTCGTCCTCCTCTCCCACCTGCTTCCCACTCACACACCTCCATCTTTCTTTTATCCGTTGCGGCGGCAAAGGGTCGGAAGCACCGTGGGACTTTTACAGCTCCAACAGTTACACTCCTCACTGCCCGTTAGAAGTTCAAAAGACCTGGGAACCTTTACGCTGGGTGAAAACTAATACTTTTTGTCACCAAAGAAGTTAAAGCACTTCAGACAAAAAAAAAAAGTGAGCAGTCTAATGGCTATATTCATTTCTCTAACCTCACCTCCTTTCACATCACCTGCTCGCCTGTCAGCTACAGGGCATTTGCGGAAATTTTCTAATATATAAGCCTGACGTTAGGATGATTGAACGTGACATGTTCGTATAAGCAATTTGGGCATTGTTAGCTAAATACGCCCAGTAATGGCTGACAGGGAGGGGGTAGAGGTTGAGGTCAAGAGCTAGAGGTTTGCTCAGGTATGAGAGTAATGTATTTAGAGACACACACCTGTCTAGCCCCCAGGCCTCAAACCTGGAAGAGACGAGAGTGAAATCACACTCTTAAACTCATCTCAAATGCTCTATAATCACTGTGTGGGTGTGTGTATGAGAGGGCGAGTGCATGCATATGTTTGTGTGTATACAATGCTGTGTGTGTGTCCATAGAGAAGCAGTGGTGAAAGCACGGACAGGGGAATTTTAAAGGGGTGACACATGAGACGCCGCACTGAGACGCCAAATCTCTGTAGCGTCTAAGACAATAGGCCAGGTGGGGTCAGCCATTGTCCTGCACGTAAGTGGACATATATGATACCTGTTTGCAAGCATGTTCACGTTACAAAAGACATTTTGGAAACCAACTATTGTAACGCGACTACTGAAAAATAGTAGGGAACACAATATATTGCACAAGCAGGTTTGACTGGGTGGAAACTGAAGTAGCGTCAGCGGTTGGTAGGGGAATACCTGAATGAAAACAAATCCCCGCACTGTCAAACAGGCTTAGCTGTTGGTGTATTTAGGTATGTTTGAAGAATGTTGCCAGCCACTGTACACTGTCATTGTTGACAGGGAAACTGAACGCCGCATAAAATGGCGAGGGAATATTAGCAAAGGAAAACAGATAGGAGTATCATTGCAATAGGAATGTGGCTCCTGAAAGGAAAACCACGAAAGCACCTGAAAATGATATTGTTGCACCACAGCCCTTTAATTTCTGCCACAACATCACTAAGGCAGCTTGGGAAGTTGTCAGGTGGTCTGCATGCTCCCTGCAGCCTCCCAGGGCCTGTGGAGATGCTCACAGTTCCTCACTATAAGGCCGTAGAGACATCATTTTAAGGCTTTTGTCAGCAGGTTCAGACCGATATAATGGTTTGAGGATATATCGGGCTGATATTGGCCTTTTATTAAATATTAGAAACTGGCCAGTCAGTGTTGTCCACTGGTTCCTCCCTGACCACAGCTACAAAAACCAGGCTGTAAAACCTGCAATTTTTGCAGCTTTTACTGCACATTTTATTTATTGCACATTTTATTTATTCACTTAATTGTTCAGTAATGTGTTTTGCAAATTCTTCATTTAAAGGCAGTAATGTATCCCAGAGTTTCTCCTGGGTCGTCCTGCCTTAAAGAGCTGCTAACCCAGCTAAAAAACCCACTAAAACTCTCAGTTGAAACCCAGACTAATGAATTGGTCTGGGTTTCAATTGAGAGTTTTAGTGTCGAATGAGGGTCTAAATGCTGTTTCAGACGCTTTCCCATTCTGACCAGAATACAGTTCTGGGGGAAACACGGAATCCTCGTCATTTTTTGGCATGACAACGGTCAACTTTAAAGGTCTAAAAATATCGGTATTGGTATCAGCCTTCAAAAACCCATATCAGCTGAGCCCTAATCTTCAGAGCTGGAAAAAGGATGTCATTCTACAATCTTCGTTATGTTGTAGAAAAAATGTGTAGTATAAAGTTAAGCATTGTTAACCTATTTTTAATCCTGATTAATACGGATATGCTAAAATTCTTGTAATGCTCCAGCACATGTATTAGGTCAGGGAAAAGTAGTGGTTTTGGTTAAAGTGGTTATAATTATTTGTTCTGTGCAAACATGAGGAAAAGGCCCAGGCCCTAGACTTGTTAAGTAGCAACCTGTGGGAACAGAGTGTGTTGCCTGTAACTGTGACTCATGCAGTCTGCCATTTCTGCGGTTAGGCTAAATGCTGTGACCCCAGCATCAGTCACCATCAGCACACAGACAGGCCCTCATTTCCATTGTCTGAGGAATTTATCACCCTATTCAGTGCCACAGCTGCTGCACTATGAGACTACTACAGTATCCTATGTTTATCGTAAAACAAACAATAGTCTGTTTTGATTTATTTTCCAACAATAATTCTGTCTTATATCGGTATTTTTTAAATGAGATATTATATGATCCGCTGAGGGAAAACAGTGTTGTGTTTTCATCAAAGGAAAATATTTAGGCTATTTAAGTATGAGACATAGGACCGATAATGTACTGTATGAGCTGGCTAAGCATTAAATTATTGTTTGAAAGCCACAGCCAAATCACAATGATTAAAACAAATCCTTGGACAGCCAAACAGTGCTAAGGATTTTAAAATCATGTTGACTAATTGAAAATCATGTTAGCTGATTGAGGAAAGAAGTGCAAACAAAGCACATCCTGGATAAATACGGTAACTCCACACCAGTTATTTGCAACATCCGAATGTTAGCCTCCCGCATGAGTCATCTCTGTCTGGGAGGTCATGTTTCAGTCGGATTAGCAGTCACCTCATGAACGTCTGTTTTATCTGTGATTAAGTACTTTAGCTCTTGACTTTACAGACTTAATGAAACCTACACGATCTCTCCTGATTAACTTGAACTTACACCATTAAATCTCTCTCTCTGTCTGTCTGTCTGTCTGTCTGCGTCTTTGCTAAAACACAACCACTATCCAGCCGAACCCATAGGAACCTGAGTAACATCAAGTCTGATCTCTCCTCTAGTGGCCCTCCCAAATCTCCTCATATCCAAACACCCCCCCCCCCCCCCCCCCCCTCCCCCCCCTTGCTTTCTCTTCAAACACACGGTCCTGTTATCACCCTTGCTTCCTCTTCCTCCTTCCCACTCCCTCCTTTTTTTTTTTCTTTTTTTTCAAAGCATGAGAACGGGGCCGGGGCGATTAAGGAATCCTAGCCCTGGCTAATCACCCCGGACTGGAGCACTTCCGCCGCGCTGATTACCGAGGAAACCATTAAGGAGAAGAAAGTGGCTGGATCTTTCATCCTGGTCGGCCGGGCTCAGGGGAGGTCAGAGAGGGGTGTGTTTGATAGGCCATTTACCCTTCCTGTTCTTATTATTCCAGCATTTCCTCTATCTGGACTCGACGCGGCTATGCAGCTAGCGAGCGGACCCCGGGCTCGTCTTGCCCTCCCTCCCGAAGGGGCTGTAATCATTGCCATACCGGTGTCCCGCGCTCGCTGGGACGTACGCATGACACTACATGCACACACAAGTGTTGAGAAATCCAATCACACACACACACAAACGCACACACACGCACCATACTGGTACCTTGGGTTCACTTCAGCCTTTCTTCCCCTCCCTCCTCCATCAGTACTAGTTGAGCAGCGCTGACCCTGGAAGAGACATGTTAACGGGGCATTCCTTCCCTGTACATACACACACACATACACACACTAGCCAGTGCCCCTTTCTCCCTCATTTTCCACCCCCCCCCCCCCCCCACCCCTACCCAAAAAAACAAAACTAGCGTATTTGCGCGCACCAGGGCCTCATGGGTACTGTCACAGATGGTACTAATGACGTGTGCCCCAGCAGCGGCAGCGCCCTCGTTCGCGCTAGACTGGTGACATATGCTCAGTCGCAGGGCCGTCAGCGGAGCACGGCGGCCCCCAATGTCCGAGAGACACCCCCCATAACCCCGCTACCCCCTCCCCGCCCAACCGAAACACAATGAGAGAGACAGACCCTAAACAAACAGAAAGCCTGTCTCTGTCTCTTTCTCTCTCTTCATTATCCTCCAATCTGTCTCTTTCTCGGTGTCTCCCCCCTCCCTCCCTGTGTGTCTGTTTCTGTCTCTCCCTGTTACTTCTCCCTCCCCTGTGCCTTCTCCCCCTAATGTCCCCACTGAGCCCGACTTGATGGATGACCCTTTGCTTTAGCGATTAGGATCCCCACGGGGGCCCCTCCCCTCCTCCGTAGGAATCCGGGTACGGCGGGGTGACAGAGCAAGTTCACTCCGCCGCCTGCCTCTAAGTGCGAGCGCGCACGCAGCCAGATATCAGGGGGATTGGTACAGAAGGGTGACAGGACGTATCAGCCGAGCGGAATCTCGCGGCCGGTAATGGGCAGAGAACTAGCTCGTCTCCGTGTCCCGTGGTCTTCCCCTCCGCCCGAGACGCTTGTGCCCATACTGTCGCAGAGGGATCGAGATGAGACCAGATGTGTTGCGGTGTTGTGATTTTATCTGTCCTCCAGGCTTTAGGGATGTATCCCCTACCAAGGAACACGAAACATATGAATGAAGAAGATGAAATGTGAAAATCCATGTTGCTGTACATCAGTATTGAGTGATGATCAAAATCATTTGGTGCTGTTTTGACTTACATAGCCATCTCCTAAGTTACATACTTACTTACTTTTCTTGCAGTGCAACATATCATTAGTTTCCAAAGGTGATACCACATCCAAAGCATTGACACTTCAACAAAAAGCCCCAGAAAGGGGGAATTCCTTGAACACGAGGACAACCAAAGAGACCATTGGCTGTCATTATCTTGGTAACCTAAGCTCTTTGGTATTATTACCACACTGATGCACCATGGGTATGAATACACCTCCAGAGACTTCTTGTACTGTATAGTGATGCCACACCGGCCTTTTGTACTACCACATTCCTTGGAAAACTTGTAAAAATACCAAAAGGTAGCCGTGGACAAATTACTATTACGCTCCAACCCCTGGGGAACTTAATCCGGAATCAGTCAAAAGTGCTGGAGTAAAAACACTGTGTCATGTTTCTGTAACCAAGTAAATGTAACCATAGATGCCTTTTGTTCAAGAAAAGGCAGAAAGCCAGTTGTCTCACCATTTGTTTAGGAGGGATGTTTAGTTGATGAGCTCATGCCGAGATTCACTTTTCCATGTAAATGGATTAGCTATTAGACGGGCACAGTAATTCTAACTCAGCAATAATAGAAAAACATGAATACTAGAGTATGCATGCACAGCAAGAAATGTGTGTAAAAAGTTTGGAGGGAAATTATTAGCATTGATAATTGTTCATTTAGTTTCAGTTCTCTCAATTATTTATTGTTAGCTCTGCATTTTCAAAGTGCTGTGCTTTGGCTTTTGTCTTGGAGCTGAGTTGCATTGACAAAAAATAAAATGTGACTTAAAAATGGAAACCAGAATCACCAACAAGCAAGAAATGAGTGACATTTGAAAATCAATTAATTCGTCTGGCAAGTTTGCAGAGTTTATGAATTCATGGACATGAACTTTGAGAGTTCAAACTGGAACACTTCCTCTCTAATTGGTAAAATCCCATTGAAAACAAAGGCATACAGCTTATTACTGTGGCTCGTATGCTCTTATCCAAACTTAATAAATATACAATCCAAAGCACATGGAGGACCAGGAATTGTGTGCTTTCTGCCTCCAGAAGGTTGTTCTTTATCTAGATTTGTTGTTTTGTTATTAGCATTTGTGTTTACTTTAGAGAGAGCCAACTAAAAAAGAACAGGATTTACTCATAGCATAGGGAGCTAAATTAAGAGACTACACATTCCTTAGAAATCAAGCTTCACGAGCACATTTAAATACATTTACAGATTAAATAATCTTTTTATTTTGATCTATTTATAATGGAAAAATCCATATTATACAAACAATCCACATTATACAATCCCATTACCTATATTACAAAGGCAAAAAGGAATATAATTCGAAGATGTTGATTTTGGATGTTAAAACATGCCTCTTTGGTCAATACCATTAAGTCTCTTATGTAACCTATAGCAACCGGTTCTGTTCAATGGTAATGTGAGAGAAGTATGAAAACATATACAGCATTACATAAGCAGCTCAAGCCAGTGGTTAGGGGTTAGTTATTATAAATCACACACTGGAGATGGTTACTGACTTGTATTCATGTAGAAATAAAATGCCTTCCTTTACTCCTCCTTCCTTTACTCCTATACATGTGTTTCCATACCCTTGTTGACCACCTACCATCACAGTATCCATTGTAAGAGGATCATCCCTCAGGGGCACTTCACCAAACCAAGGCATTAGGTTCAGAGAAGTTCCTTCATTGACACAAAATGTTGTTCAGTTGTTGGAGATAACAGAAACAAATGAAGTACAACCAGAGATGGAAATTTCATTAGCCCGCCAGGCCATGGGTGGTATTTTCAGTCCAGGGTGAAGTAAAATTATCTACACAGGACTAGACTTTGATTAAAGGCTAGTGTGATGCCAGCCAAATTGCCTCACTGGGCTAGTGTCCAGTTTTATATCTGAATACAACCATTGTGAAAGGACAGAAATCTTGGAGTGACCGCAATACACACAATTTCAGCGAACCCACTCCAGAAATTCCCTTCATGTTACATGGTGGTAGTCACCAGTATGAATTAATGGGGACACACAAATTGCAGAAGGCCATCAGACACTATACCTTGGGTTGAATTTACACTACAGATTCAAATATGTTATTTTTCACCTATATCGCCATGAAGACCTGTGCTATTTGATATTTGCCAAACAAAGAAAAATCCGACCCTGTGTGTTTCACTCATGTTTACATAGCATAGCAATTAAAATTCCAGATCTGCAAAATATTAATGAAAAAAAAATCAGAATTCCGCTGGCAGTGTAAAAAACAGCCCTGGTGGTCTTAACCGGTCATCATTTTCTTACTTAACGATAATGGACACCATGTGAGGAACTCCTGGTCCCACAGACAAAGCAGCAGGCTGCATGAAAAAGAGGAAAGAAGAGGTTGAATATTTATGTTTCCCAAAGAGCTCACATCCGGAGATAATCTGCTGTATCCTCAGATAATCTTTAGTAGCTTATACGCACCGGCTGAGCTGTAATTAATGACAGGGAAGCTATGACATGGTGACCCTGGGATGTTTGTCCTATCACTGTATAGCCTGTTCATTAGCACAAGCTGGAACCGGTCGCATCTTCTGCTTCTGATTTAAAGTCGGTACAGTTCAGCAGGAGAAATTCCAGCGCTCACAAAAAAACACTTTTTTCCATCTTTTTGGCCTTAATAGCTTCTGTCAACCTGAGATAATGTTCCTCATGTAAACATTAATTCAGTTCTGCATTTCATCTCACTGAGAATAAGAGGATCTGTATGCGTAAACCTTATAAGAATAGGTGTAGGCTACTCATCTAGCAGCCTAGTCTCATGAAATCTCATGAATGCGTTTCCTCACCACGAAAGGATTGCGTGGAGAAGAAACGACTAGAAACAGCTGTAGTTTGACACTGAAATAATGTGGTGGGAACATGGAAAGTAAGTGTGAGGAGGTGAGGGTGGAGGATGGGCGGATACATTTGCCTTCAACTCTGCTGACCTGGGTTCAATTTGCAACTCGTGAAGAATTTTGATACCAAGTTTTTATTTTCAGCAAAAGTTTTTCTTATTTAACCATGACCAAAACCCTTACCCCTTACCCTAAACTCTAACCCTAAACCAAATTGTTTTAGTTGCCTAGCCTTAACCAAAGTTAACCCTAACCTTAACCCCCAACCTTAACCAAAGTTGTTTTACTTGCCCAAACTTAGCTATCCTTTTCATGTGATGAACACTTAAAAATGCGGTGTCCGATTTGTGGTTTTGTCACATAATCCTTTCATGGTCTTTACATAATTCATGTCCACAAACACGTAATCTACGTTTCAGAGTTTGTGCTCATTTCACAATTTTTTTTTGAGACTGTGTTGGATCAAGGATCAGAAAGGTCACCTGGCCCTTTACTCATGATGGCCGTGACTTCAAATTATGAGTATTACAATAATGATTTTGAATCACAAGTCAGGTCACGTGACTGTATGGACTTCACTCTCCATGATCATCTTTCCTATTCGAAGCTGCTGTGCTTTTACCGATACGCAGGCTCTGGTTTCCGATTACCGCTCCTGTTCTAAGGTGCTTCATCAATACTGGAGCTGGACAAGTGCTTTCAGACTGTCTGCTGTATAAGTGCATGATCATCCGAACACTGCTGTGAGATGTGTGGGAACTGCTCACTGCAGCCCGAGCAGCTCCCTGTCATGCCGGCTCCAGTGTCTGGCCTTGTCATTTTTCACCCCGCTGTGGAAGGGGAGAGGGCGTGCGAGCGTGAGTTTGTGTGTGTGAGCGTGTGTGTGTGTGTGTGAAAAGCACACCTGGCAGAGAAGGAGACCTATAACCCCACCCCTCCACCAACCGACCTTACCCCCCTCCCCTCTCTCCCCCCCTCCCCACCTCCTCCTCCTCTCTCTTTCTCCGCCCTCCATCCCTCCTTCTTTTCCTTCCCCCCTTCCCAGGCCCCGAGGGGAGAGATGGATCTGTGTCTGAGGCTGGTGATGTCACTCTTGGCACCCAGGTTTCAGAGTTCAGAGCGGTGAACTAAAGGAACTATCTCACCTTGTTTGCAATGCTATATTTCAACAGGCATGCATGCAAACTCTGGCATATACTATACATGCGTGTGAAAGTTGTATACTTGCATAATATCCCAGTCAGGTATAGGCGGTCAAATTCTCTGTCTTCAAAATTCAGGTAATTAAGTTATTTGAATGGTATTAGATTTTTTTTCCATTCGCTTTGGAGAAACGGTTTGTAGTCCACCCTCTTTAGGGGGTTAGTGTTTCTTTTTTTTCATTTATTTTAACAGTGGGGATGATGAGAAGGGCATAGTGGAAAAAAAATACAGGCAAACAAAACCTAATACAGACCAGGAAGGACTGTGTTTCCAGAGGTGGGGATTAAACAATTGAGAATCAAACCTGGCAACCCAGCCAAAATTTCAATACCAGAACAGTAATATGAGAAACAGAATAAAAAAATTTTAAAAATATGGCCTATATAGTCAAATCAACTTGTGTGGGACAGTTTAAGGGGCCCAATATAGCCAGGTTGTAAAAAAAATCTTTAGTTTCCCATAGGTTTTCTCAGAGAAAAGCAAGCAGTGGCAACAACTTTGATACTTAATCGGTTCAAGAAATGCTGCAGCGTGCACCCGCCCTGAGAGGAACCCTAAAGAGATACCTTATGTGGTTTACATGTATACTCCCTATATGTAAACACAGACATGAAGACAAACAGCCACAGAATGTCGAAGATGCCTTTTGTGGCTGGATTCATTTTTGAGGATTTAGGCCTTGGTCTGCACAGTCGAGCGGAGGCACGCAAGAGAAGACGGCTCCAGCACATGTCATGGAAGTCAGTCTAGATAAAACGACTCGTCTCTCTTTCCTCAGTCAAGTCTTCATACTGTGCAGTCATGCTGCAGAGTTTTATGGATTTTAAAAGTCTTGACAATGTCCCATCAATTACAGGACATTGATGTCACGGGCCCCTCTGAGTCTCGATGAATACGTTCAATATATGCAGTCAAAGTCAGAGCAGTCAAAACATATTCCAAGCACATCTTTGATGCCCTCACTTTTTCCACGGTTGTGTCAGTATGTCTGCTAGGCCTGGATATATCAGCGTCAGTGTGTGTGTGTCTGTGTGTGAGAGTGTGTGTGTGTGTGCATGTGTGTGTGTGTGTGTGTGTGTGCACGTGCAGTGATTAACTCTCTCCTTCTCCATGTCAGATAAAAGCATGAAAAATGGCATGGAGTAAAAAAAGGGCGTTTCCCTCACCAGTTGTAGCATTAGTTATCTGATCGATACCATGCAATTACTGAGATTTATGTTGCCCGGCATTCCAGGACGAGTTCGTCTCACAGCCACCTGTGGAAATATGATCTGTTTTTAACTCATCTAACAAGGGGAGAGGAGAAGAAAGGGGAGAGAGGAGAGGAGAGGAGAGGAGAGGAGAGGAGAGGAGAGGAGAGGAGAGGAAAAAGAGGGTGGGGTGAGGGGGAAAAAGGTGAGCTAACCCATTTCACCTAAGTTTCCACTATAAATATGGCTAACCAGGTAGAGAAGAATGCACAAGACAAACTGATCCTTCAGGAAGTCTTGTTGACGTCTCACAGAGAAGCTTCATGGTATGCCAAGCTGCGTGCCTTTCCAGCACAGCTCATCATAGTTTGACTGATGGAGTGTAACTGTGCCTTCTGTTTGGGTCAGGTTTGATTGGTATCTCAAAACCCATTATTTCAAGTGTGACTTAAGTGGCCAGGTTTAGAATGTTTAGAAAAAATGTTTGTCTTTATGGTCAACTTCAAATGTTGAAACCGTTCCAAATGCTGACACTAAACAGAGAACACTTTAAAGTTGCAAACAAGTGTAATTTGACTCCCCAAATACCATTCATAGTTACACACTGTAAGAGGCCTCACTTTAGTGCCCTAAAACCATTGTATTGGCATGCTAATTATTTAGGTAGATACACTGTAATCATATGCTGTAGGACAGTGGTTCCCAAACTGGGGTCAGAGGACCGAGAGGGGTCCTTCAGAGGCTTCCAGGGGGTCTCCAGCAAAATGAGGATGAGTTTAATTTAAATATTGTTGCATTCATTTGAAGTTAGCACAAGGAGCGAATCTATAATGACTATTCTGATCAGAGGTTTCACTCTCTCCACTGTTATCTCCCCACATACAATACAGAGAGACAACGGAAATCTTAATCAAATGGGGGTTTATAATCTAAAGTATATTAGTATTGGGTCCTTGACATGAAAAAGTTTGGGAACCCCAGCTATTGACCTTATTCCCATGTTAGCTAGCTAGGAAGTTAGCTAGTGTACTTGCTAGTTTGCTACTATCCAGCTATCTAGGCTAGATTCTGGTAGCTAGCTATAGTCAGTCAAATATATTACCTTAAAATGTCCCTCCACATTCTCCATTTGTTTCTAAGTGGGGAAAGTTTATAGAACATATGTCCACATAAACATATGTCCTATGTTTGTATAAAGTGCATCTTGTTACACAACAGTAGGACATAGCTCAGTTTCCCACCCTGAATGTGACGTAAATTCAAAATGGCTGCCGTGGGAATAAGGCCTATAGCACGCGCAGCCACAATAGCCACTAGAAGCAGGACAGCAATACTAGCGTATGTACTGTATATAAGCGCAATGCAGGACTTCTAGCATGGCTGCCACTGTAGACTGTAGAATGTATGCACTCTGATAGACCTCTCATAGTCTGAGGCTAAATGTTGTTTCTGGTCAATCCTGATGTCCCCTGAGGCAGAAGACCATGAACGAGTGATGGGCTCCTGTTTTAAGGCTTATCCACTGAGGCGCTCCTCGCTCTGTAAGTGGCAGCGGTGATTCTGGTTCCGCTACATGGGCTCTGTAGGAGACTAGAGGGATGTGAAGCTCCAGCTCAGGGATCTGGCTGTGAGAGCCTCTAACACACACTGCTCCAGTGGAGGACGGGTTGATGTCCATTCACCCATTTATCCTTTCTCTCCTTCTCTCTGCGCTCTCTTCTCTCCCTCACTGTCTTTGTTTCTTCTTTTTTTTTCTTTTCATCCATACTTTCTTTCTCACTCTGTCCATAATGACTCATATAGAAGGAATGAGAAAAACTCTTAAGCCCCCACCAGCCCTCATCCACTCCATTAACGGTCAAGGTTTATGGCTGTGCGATCCAGGTAGCTCGAAATGTATTGCATTCTCCTCTCGCAGACGACCAGCATCCTATCGCGCAGACACTGAGTCTAAACTGCAGTGTTTTGCCCTGACATACGGTTAGTAATTCAGTCCAGATAGGTCCTGTCAAACCAGGTTTGCTGTGTAATTACCTGAAGTGCTCAAGTTTGATCAGATTCATTTGCAAAAGGTCAAAGTATCAGACTTTGCTCCAGCTCTGAAGGGAATTATGGTCAGAGTAGTTTTACTTCTAGTAAACACAGTGATCTGTCAAGCCTTTAAAGAGCCCATCTTCCCCACAATAAAACACGGCCGATAGTCTCCCATATTACATCCTTTAACTGAAATCTTGCGTATTACAACCCTCACAACTGCAATTTTTGCTGAAATAAGTTACCTATCTGTTTTTAACCCTACATTACATTGAATTGGATTGAATAGGACACCAAGTCTAGAAAATGTGCAAGAGATCCTAAACCACATTTTTATTTATTTCTGTTTCAAAGGAGAATTCTAGTGTCAGTTGTTTTTTTTATGCCGTTTCAAAGGGCTTTCTGCCCTGCTCAAAGAAAAAAGGCATGGGGGGAAAAAACTGACCTGAAGCCTATTACGACCGTCGTAAGTGGAAAATTTTACTGTAATAAATTACCAATGTTGACATGCTAAAAGGCTTTGTGAATCTGTCATATTCAAACATTTCATCAGACAATGCCATTGGTACATGATGACACAGCTTAGGTCAAACCATTCCAGACCTGGTAACTGTATCTCTTATTTTCTCTCCCCACAGAGCTTCTTAACTGGATTTACTGCAATGTGATACAGGAGTAAGTATTGAGTGTGGAGGTGGTGGTTTGCGGTGTGTGCGTGTGTGTGTGTGCGTGTGTGTGTGTGCGCGAGCGTGTGTGTATGTGTGCGTGCAAAAGTTTGTGTCTGTGCGTGTGCAAGTGTTTGAGTGTGTGTGTGTGTGTGTGTGCATGAGTGTATTTGTGCATTTGTGCATGCATTTGTGCATACAGGGACACACTAGTGTGTTTGGGTTAGAGATCAGATGTTGCACTGGTCCATCTCTGGGATGGTGGAGGAGCAGAGGACGCTGGGATATGCCCGGCCCGAGGGGATCCTCTTGTGTGCTGAATGGATGTGAGGAATGCCACCATAGACAAACATGCTGCGAGCTATGAAACAACCGCCGTACAACTGAAATCAACACTGCTATCCAACACAATAGAGAAGTCAATCCAAGAAACTAAAGGAGAAAGAGAGAGAGAGGGAGAAAGAGAGAGAGAGAGAGAGAGAGAGGAGAGAGTGAAAAGAAAAACAAACATTACAAGGGTGCCTCGGTATAGCCCAAAGGGGTTTCAATGTAATGTCACAGCAATGCTTAATATGGAGCACAGCATGTAATGAGTTGATGTAATAATAACATGTGCATTACATTTTTTTATTATTTAACAAGGTCTGTCCATAGTCTTACAAAAAACATGTGTGGTCAGGACCATAGAACTGCTATGCAACCTAAACACCCATGTAATGTAGATTAAAAAAAATGTTTTAATGATATTAATGATGTGATAGGCGGTAACCCTTATGACAAACCTGCATTCACCTCCACCTCTCCTTTCCTCCAACATCCAAGCTATTTCAAGGTTTCCATGTAGTTAATTACTGTAGTTTGATAGCACAAAAAATAGCGAAAACAGATCCAATGTGTTGCTGGTTTATTCAACACATTTGAAAGACTTTGAGTGTTGGACTTTTCACAGAATCATTCAGTTTTACTTGTTTGATACTAAGTAAAAGAGGGAATTTGTTGATCATTAAAGACAATATTCCTCCTAAGCAAGAAGAGATCTAATGGAATGGTACGGCACAGTTATTGCTTTTCCAGTTTTTACATACAGACAGCTCTTTTAAGGACAACACTTTAATTTTCACGTAGATAGTAAATTTTGCAATCAGTTATGATCAACATACTTTTTTTTCATGATATATAAATTTTGTCCCATTTCTCAAACCCTATCCTTGCTGTTTTCCAGTGCTTTAGAATGACACCTGAGAGATGGTTAACATCTGTTTTCTTGTCTCATGTGAGGCTTTCAGATGCCCGAGCACTCCAGAAGTTCTTGAAAGAGGCTGTGAAGCAACTGTAGGCCGATATGTATGGCTTATGAACTTGTTGCATACATAGACAGCAAAGTGCCAGGCCTGGGATAATGCTACTGGAGGAGGTTCTCAGGTCTTCTCCCATGTTGTTTTCCACATTTGCTTTATCTAGAACACCCACAATTCAAAGAGCTGCATGCACGGCGAGGGGTTTATGAGGTTTCTTTTCCACATTCAGACAGATAGCATTACCATACCCGTGTGTGTGGATCCGCAACATTGGGTGACAATAGTCACTCATGTACTTTCTAATAATTTGGGCATGCTTGG
Organism: Centroberyx gerrardi; assembly: GCF_048128805.1. Lineage (NCBI taxonomy): Eukaryota > Metazoa > Chordata > Actinopteri > Beryciformes > Berycidae > Centroberyx > Centroberyx gerrardi. The sequence continues at coordinate 15,799,046 of NC_136018.1, forward strand.
CGGGATATTAAGCAGGCTTACGGGCATGTGAGACGAAGCGATTTGAACTCGCGTTGTGATAGAAGGCGTGCATGTGTGCGGGAATGTAATTGATTTATTTATTTTATGACAAGGATGCATAGCAAGTGTGAGATTTGCTACTGTAATGCGGCTTCGGAGAGAGACGGGGGGTGCGCTGGGATGAAGGTGGGGGGAGGTAGCTTCTCGTCTGTGGCGGGCCCTTGCAATCCTTCCAAACCTTCCAAGAATGTTGATAAGCAGATCCCCGAAATGAAATCTTCCCCAGCACCCGGCTGGATCTGCCCCTAATCGTTTTATTTACAGTCACTATAAAAGACGCCTCCCTTTTAATGGCGCTGTGAAATAATAGGCAGCCGAGGAACAATCGGTACAGTCCTAAGCGCATTCCCCCCTTCCATTTTCACATTAGGCTAATCGAGGCGAGGGAAAGGATATAAAGACATCAGTTGGATGAAATGAGTGTAATTGGAGAATAATGTAGTTAGTTTGCTCTAATCTTCTGCATAATATTAAAATGTTCTCAATGCGCCCCAGCTGCAAGCAATCACCCCGCTCTGAGGGGGAATGCTGGGCAACGAAGAGAGAAGAGAGAGGAAGAGATGTTTAGAGCGAGGGAGGATAGAGAGACACTGAGGAAGAGAGATTTCAGAGAGAAGGAAAGTGAAAGAGGGGGAAACGACTGAGAGCTTCAATAGGAAGTTCAAGCAACTGTCTGTGAAGGCCTTCGCCTGGATAAACTGAGCCCTCCTCTATCTTGCCTGCCACGGAGAAGCTATCCTCGCACCCCACTGACGGCGGGCTAATTTGTACTGGGGGCTTGTCGGTTGCCAAGACCGGTTATGGTGCTGGTGGAATCAGGAACAGTAGGGACCAAAACTGTCAGCGTGGGTTTCGGAGGTTCATTTTCTCCATGCTGAGTGCAGCCTGGTACAGCCTGACCCTTTTTTGTTGCCAAAAAGCATCCTACAGCACACTGGCTTGCAATGGTACAAAAATGTTCTAAGCGCTAAGATGCATTTTGGGAAAGAAACAAGTTCTGTTCCTGTATTTCCTCAAACTAGGCTCAAGTCTGGTGACTGGGGTAGAATGCCTTGTTTTGCGGTGCACAGAGAACCATTATTTGAAATGATGAAAGATGTACTCTAGGTGTGAAAATATCTACAGCTACATCCATTACATTTGGTTCAACTTTAATGGCCTTGAGATTGGAAATTGAGAGGTCATCAGTCACTCTGTTCAATATGGTCTCTTATACCTATTTAGTTTTAAAAAATGACCGCTGCCTCAACCGCCGCAGACAGAGAGCCAAAGAGGCTAAATGAAGTTTTGATCATCCCTCTCTATACAATTAGGTCTGTAGGGAAGTTGCAGTGTGAGCAGTCACCACAGTAGCCCCACAGTGGAATTAAAGGCGAGGTTTATTAGTCCCCCCTTTGGCTTAGCCTCGCCTGTGATTCCAAGGCAAAAAAAAAAAAAAACTCGCTCTGAGGCGGCTCTTTAACTGGTGTTATTGTGCAAGAAAATTGTCATTAGACAGTGGAACAAATAACCTCGAAACGTCATGGGTGTCTTCGCTAGGGATCTAAAACAACAACAAAGAATTAATCAAATTAAAAGGAAGCCTTGTTATGCGATTTCAATTTAATTTCCACAACCAAGCCCTCTATTTAGTGTTTGACAAAACCTAAAAAAGGGCAAGTCACAGTTTAGGGGCTCAGTAACAGTTTTATATTAGTGAAGAATTATCAATCCTTTAAGCTAATTTGGATAACTTGGGGAACCATAAAGTGGGCTATGAAAATGGAGTAGCCTATTTGTTAAGCTCCCACCCCCTTCCACACTCTTTTAACGCCACCGGGGCACTAATGCACTTTTGTTTTCCCTTGTTGATCATCTGCCATTTAAGGCACATTAAATCCTGCAAATTAATATAAATCTATGAAAGCTATTAGTGATTTCCGCCCCGTATCAGGCACCCACATAGGCCCGCCAATGCGGCCTTGAGTAGGTCCTAAATAATTACCACAGCCATAAAAGGGACAGCCCCATCATCCACTGTACATTTAAACTTTTTCTCTTTTTTTTCCAGTGTTGCTGTTTCAGAGAGATACTGCAACTTTAACAGCTCCTCTATTCTTGCACTCTCCTCTCCTCTCCTCCCGTCTAGTCTCTTTTTCTTTCATCTCCTCAGACCTTCCCCTGCCCTCTCAACTTTCTTCTCCTCTCCTTTCCCCCAAACGCTTTCATCCCCTCTCCTCTCCTCTCCTCTCCTCCTCTCTACTCCTCTCCTCTCCTTTCCCCTCTGTTCCTTGTAGCCAAGCAGTTTAGGCAAGTGCCATATGCCCTGATTAAAGCTAGCGGCAGGCCAAGGAGCACGGGGAGGCTGTTTTGTCATTAGCCCCTCGCGCGGCGGAGGTGGAAACTCATTTAGCCCCATGCTGGACCTTCATTATGATAGACTTGTATCAGATGGCATCTCTGGCTGGGATCTCTGGCTCCTGGCTAACGGATGGGGAGATGCTGTGGCTTCGGCCCCTCTCCAGCCCCAGCAGGGAAAGAGAGAGGGCTTGGAATGGGGATAGGGCTGGAGGAGAGGGCTTGAAGAAACCGTTGTGGTTGGGTAATGGGAAGCGAATGGAGATGTAGGTAGGGAGGAATGGCTGAGAGTGGCGCAGGATGAGTGGGATAGGGCTGGGTTTGGGCCTGGGGTTAGGGGTTAAGGGTCCTTGAGGTGGGGCTGGGGAAGTCAGCTATGGCTGGAAAAGAGGGTTGGGGCTGGAAGAGAAGGCTAGGTACACAGGAATGCTTCTTTTTTTTTTTTTTACATGTTCTACTATGTGGAATGACTGCTGTTTTGGCCCTTCCCTTCATTTTTGGCTACTTGTAATGTTGCCATTGCATTACACTCACCTGTCACCTGTCAATCAAACAGGGTGTCCAGTACTGTGACGTCTTTTTCCTTCTATTTTCTGTTGATGAAGTTTAAGTTTCTGTAGGTGGCGCTCTTGTCCTTGTCTGTTCAGCCATGGTGGCTATCACTGCTCATGCTAACTATCCAGTTCTTCTTCTATTTATTCTAAACAAACCGCTTAAAATACATCACTCCCTGTTTGGCAGAGGATTTTTCCCGGGAATGACCTAACAGACGCTGGGTGCTTGGAACAGCAAGTGTAAAGTTTTTCAAGAACTGGGTAGTGCTTGAATCACTATTGTGCTGTATTAATTGCGATAGAGGATAGCAAAACGGACACTTATTCATAAGAAAATGTCGCAGATTGCTACTTCAACCCTGCCTCTCCGCATGAATCTATCGTGGAGCAGAATTGGCATGCGGATGGGGAAGAGGCTGGAGGAGAGGAACGGGGCTGGGGGTCTTCAGATGGGGCTGAGACTGGTTCTGGAGCAGAGGAGTATGCGGGTATTGGGCTGCAGGGGAGGGCTGGGACTAAGGCTGCATGTGAGGAGTGGTGATGGGCCTGAGGGTCTTGATATGGGGCTTCAAATATGGCTGCGTCTGAAGACTGAGAGGTATGGGGCGTCAGGAGTTGAAGAAGACAGCTGGGCCTGGAGGAGAAGGCTGGGGACGGGGCTGTGGGTCTTGAGATGGGGCCGCGGATGGATCTGGGTCTAGCTCAGCCTGGTGCCTCTCTGGCAGATGCTGTAGCAGACTGGATGAGGGGACCACCACTGACAGACTGCTGGCGGCTAGAGCTGTGTGTTCCTGGTAGACCGAGACCACCTCTCTGTCTGGCTGTCTCTCTCTCTCTCTCTCTCCCTGTCTTAGTCTCCCTGGCTCTACCCCTCCCTCTTTCTATCTTTCTCTCTGTCTCCAATTCCTCCTCTTCTTCCTCCTTTTCTAACCTCTAACATCACTGTTTACAGCTGCACCTCCTACACGAACACACACACACACACACACACACACACACACACACAGCAAAAACATGCTTGATGCTGACACACACAAAAAACCATGCGCACAGTGCACACATACAAAAATTATCAGCTTCAAATGTTCCAAAGCAAATGGCTGAAACAAATTTCTCCCTGTTTGCTGACAGTTGTGCTACCTCCTGTAATAAAAAGTCAATGAACCAAGGGCAGTCAATATATTCCAATAACAAAGACCGGGAGATTTGTCATTTTCCCGCTCTCTGCCTTTTTTCTGATGAAAACATGCCTTTCTTCTTTAGAATGAGGAGAAGGGGGGTTGGGGGAGAGAGTCACACACGCACACACACACACACACACACACAAACACGCACACACACACACACACACACACACACAAAAAAGATAAATCTGGGGAAAATGCCTACACCCCCCCCCCCCCCCCAAAAAAAAAGACCTGAAGAGAAGGCATCTGACTGTGACAAACCAAATACGCTCTGTAATAGAATTTTCCATCTCCGCAAAACTGATAAGGAAGAGAAAACATAACAACAGCGAGTGGCACATATCTGAAGGAGGTGATTTCAAAGAACAACACTGAGGCACTCCGGATGCCTCCCCTCGCTGAGCTCTTACATAAATATGCCGTTAAGCAATATGATGTATTATTATTACCTGAAAACATGCTATGAGCCGGGGTGAGGCAGCATATGAGCCAAGCGCCTTAGCTCCCCAAAGGAGATTGTCTCGACACCACATATCAGCCCGAGCTATTGGATTCCCTGACTTTTAACTGGGTTAAGCCACTTCCTGGTGAATACAAATTCAATTGTAACTGCCGCAGTTTTTTATTTGCCATGCTTGCCCCCCCCTCTCTTCCTCTTTCACTCGCTCTCAATAGACTGGCATAACCACGTAGAAACAATTTCCCCCGATCGAGTACACACAAACCATAAAATTAAAATGAAGTGCTATTACATGTGCGCAAAAAAGGAAGGGGGGGCGGGGGGGGAGGGATTGGAAATCTCCTCAGCGAGAGAGAATGATCCCTCTCGTTTCTTTTATTTCTTCCATCCATCTATCTTTTCCTATCCCCCTCTTTCTCCCCCCTTCTCCTGCCTTCATTGGTGGTAGATGTTGATATTCCTGCATGCTCTGTTTCCTGGTTCAGTGTGGAGCAGCCATTTGTAATGGATATGGCCTCACCTTTAGCCACACTGTAAAAAAAATAAGGTTCCTTGAGGAATCTTCATGGGTTCTACAACATGAAACAGTTGACAAACTTTTACTGTGAGGTACATTGAGCAATTTAAAAGGATTGTTGTTCTCCCTAATGGTAATACTGAAAGATTTAGCCGTTCATTATGCAATTAAAGTACAAATCATTTCATCTGACTCAATCACTCACTCAGTTTTACTCACGGCAACTCTTGGTATGGCAGAGTAGTCATTTTTATAAAGCATTTAAGTACCATGTTTAGCATAATTGTTTAACATAATTATAAACCCACTACACTAGCATTGCTTCATAGTAATGTGTGCCCAGATGCACTCATGGTAAATATGATATATATATGGCGTACATCTATAAAATGTTTAAACATAAAATATACAAAAATTGAGGAGCACACATACATACAGTGACAGCTTTAGAAGAATTACATGTAAGAGTCCT